>NC_050466.1:71511626-71832698 GCF_903995425.1 Onychomys torridus
GTGAGGAACCGAACCGTGGGCATTTTTTGAGGACTGAGTAAGACTTTGCTATTTTTAGACTAGAAAAGTGGTTGAACACTGTAAGCACATCTTAATGTGCCAACAGACTATGAGTTTGGAATACAATAGTGGTGAGGGCAAAGTATAATATGGACTATCTCAACATGTTTCAGAAGAGTTAATATTAGCAACATGGATAAGAACCTTTCTTGTGATATTCTGCTGAAGAATATGGCTGGGTTTTGTCCTTATTCTAATAACTCACCTGAGGTTAAATTAAAAGACAATGGATTTAACCAATCTATGAAGCTGTGGGAATGAAGTTTGGGTTGCACTGGAAACTCCAAGATATTGGACATGCAAGGAAAATGAGATAGCTTTCAAGAACTGAAAACAGGAAGTGACCCCAGTCAACAGAGTATTAGTCAAAGAAGCTAGAGGGGAAGTGCTATGTAAGCCTTTTGGCATCCAACATGGAGCTACAGGGTTTGGAATTTTCCTTACTGTGTTTCAGTCTTGCTTTGACACAGCATTTCCTCACAATGATCTGATTTCTCACTGTTGGAAAGATAATATATATTTGGTGACATTATACAATGGAAATATGTAATTTGATTTTGGATTTTACAAGAGGTTACAATTAAGGTATTTTCTTAAATCTTAGATGAGACACTGGATTTTAGACTTTCAAGTGGTGTTGAGACTGAAAAACTATGGAGACATTTTAGGTTGAACTAAGTACATTTTACCTTATGATATGGACATGAAACTGTAGGGGCCACAGAGTAGAATGTGGTAATTTGAATGAGAAGGATTCTTGAGCATTTGGATACTTGGTCCCCAGTCTGTGATGCTCTTCAGTTAGGTTTAGGGCATATGACTTTGCAGGAGGAATTTTCAAAAACCTCCAGCCAAGCCCAGTTTTCTCTGTATGTTTCCAGTTTGTGATTCAAGATGTGAACTCTCAGCTTCTGGTGAAGCTACTATATCTGCCTGATGCCATGCTTCTCTGCAATGATGGTGATAGTAATATACTTCTGGAACCATTAACCCAAAATACTTCCTTTCATCTACAAACTTCCTTGATCATGGTGGTTTATCATAATAGTAGTAAAGTAAACTAATATAACATCCTTAGCAATTATGTAGTTAAAACAACCTTGAGACTTTGCCTTATCCTAGTCAGAATGATTAAGAAAGAAATCAACTGACAAAAACGCTAATGAGGATTCAGAGAAAAGAAAAACCTCATTCAGTGTTGCTGTTACACCTATGGTAATCAGTGTGGAGAATACTCACAAACCTAAAAATATAACTACTGTATGATTCAACTGTACCACTCTTTGACACATGATCAAAGGATTTGATATCCTACTTCAGAGACACTTGCTCATCTGGGTTCATTGTCACATTATCAATAATACTTACATAGTTAAAATAATATAATTGTTCTTAAAATTAGATGGATAATGAAAGCATGTTACATTTGCTAGGTGGAATTCTCTTAATCTGTAAAAATACCTAAAATTATGAAATTTGCAAGTAAATGAACTGAACTGGAAAGTAGTACGAGTGAGATAATCCAGACTCAGAAAGGCAAACACTGCATGTTCTCTATCATTTGAAGATCTTATGTCCAATTCCTGAAAGTAGAATGGTTATGGCAAGAGGAGAGAGAAGGAGCTCTAGAGTGAGGAACAGAACAGTAGGACACAGGTGCTATCAAGAGTGAAAGGGGAACATTGATGTTGGAGCTTTAACTAGGGAGGGAAAAGAGATGGCAATACAGAGGAGGGAGGGAAGGAGAACTAAATAACACTAAGGATGTTTGAAAACTCCATAGGGAAACATTTTATAAGTTTACTTAAAAATACATAGTTGTGGTTTGATGAAAAACAGCCCTATATTGGCTGGTTTCACATCAACTTGACACAAGCTAGAGTCATCAGGGAGGAAGGAGCCTCAATTGAGAAAATACCTCCAAAGGATCCACCTGTGAGGCATTTTCTTAATTAGCAATTAATGGGAGAGGGCCAAGACCATTGTCCATGGTGTCATCCTGAATGAGCTAGTAAGCAGCACTCCTCCATGGCTTCTGCATCAGTTCCTACCTCTAGGTTAATTCCCTGCTTGAGTTCCTATCCTGACTTCCTTTGATGATTAACAGCAATGTGAAAGTGTAAGAAAAATATACCCTTTGTCCCCAACTTTCTTTTTGGTCATGATGTTTCATTGCAGCAATCGAAACCCCAAGGCAGGCCCCATGGGCTCATATATTTGAATGCTTGTTCTATATTTGGTGGAACTATTTGGGAAAGATGAGGGGATGTAACCTTGTTGAAAGAGTTGTGCCACTAGGGGTGGAATATGAGATTTCAAAAGCCAATTTCATTCCCAATTAGTACTCCCCACCCCTGTCCTGTGCTTATAGATCAGATCTATTCTCTCAATACTGCTCCAGCACCATGCGTGCCTTACTGCTACTGTGCTTCCTGCTATTATGGTCATGGACTCTACTACCCTCTGGAACTGTGTGCCCTGAATTAAATATTTTCTTTTATAAGTTGTCTTCCCCATGACACCTCTTCACGGCAACTGAAAAGTAACTATGACAAAAAATTGACACTGGGAATTGGAATATTGCAGTGACAGGCCTGACCATGTTATATTTTGGAGAAATGTAGAAGACATTGTGCCTTTTTTCTTTTTTTTTTTAAATAACAGTAGGATGCTTTAAGTTGGACTTAACAGGTCATTCCAGTAGGATCTTGAAAGACAGTGGTGCTGAGAGCAATGTGGACTATTGAAGTTCAACTTCAGAGGTTTTAGAGGGGAACAATATTAGCAACTGGGTTAGAGACCATTCTTGAGACATTGTGGCAGGGAATGTGGATGTAGGTATCAAGCCTGGGACAGATGTATATGTGAAGTGACCATGTAACAATACAAAGTGGACCTGGCCACCAGATTTTACCACAGTCCATCAGTCCCTACTTGTTACAGGGTATGGCTGGCATACCACAACCCCTGCCTTAAACTTCTCCATCCCAGGGTCTGGGTAGCCCTTCCCCCAGCTGCCCTTCCCTATTTAATCTAACCATTTTTATTACCTGGCCTTTTCATCTACCCTTTATTCTCCTGGCTCTTACCTCTCTCTCCTCCCTCTCCTCACATGGCCCAGCTCAGGGTCATATTCATTCTGAACGCTCTATGATTTCCCTGCCTCTTGCTATGTTCTCCATTTTATATACAATAAACCTCCTCCACAATACCTGGAAGCAATCATGTCCTTCCTTTTTGTTTATTTATTTTATCTGGTGCCAGAAACATAGGCTTGGCATTTATATGAATTTCCTTCCAAGGAGACTTAGGCTCCCCAAACAAATTTATTATTTGACTCTCCTAAGGTATGTATGAATCATTTGTTTCTACTGGCTTCTGCCTACCATAATTGGCTCCAAATTCCAGACCACAAGTTATCAGGTGCTTCTTCCCTCTACCTACTTTAACCATCTATCTTTTCCTTGGCTACTGGGTAAGTGTCCTCACTCTGGCTCCTGGAGCCTGCTACACCCTTAAGGGTACCCACAATGTGGGCAACTCTCTATTTATTAGGAGTCTTACTCCTTTTCCTCTCTTGGAATCTTCCCTTTTCCCAAAAGTCTCTCTAAGTCCATCTCTTCAGCTCTTTCCTCCTTTACCTGTTTTACTTATCTCTCCTCTTCTAGTAGGTAAGTGTCACCATGGAGCTGCCTACTTTGTCTATGTTAACTACAAAAGCTGCACACCAGTATGCCAGAATGCCCCTCTCACCCTACTGAGCTCCTGTCATGTGGAAAGGGATGCCTCTCCTCTGTGATTTAAGATATTTCTCCCTGAAAAGTCTCAGTCCACTTGTGGACACCAAAGATTGAAATCCTTGTCATAACAACACTTGCCCATTCTGCCCCTCATGGCCTCTCTCAGCTCCTTTCTGGAACTTCTTCACCTCCCCTTAGGAGATGCCTGCTAATTTCCACAGATTCTCTATGCACTCCTTGACCTATATTTGAACCCTTTCCTCACCTGCTTTCAGATGTTTGCAGCACCGTCAAGGAATTTTCTCTCCTCCCCTTTGACGCTGCCTGCTCTGTCTCTTCCTTATGTTCTCCTATGCTGGAATCCTTCCTTGGGCAGAGCTACTACACTTTGAGACCTTGTTATCTTTCAGCTCCCTCTTGGAAGTCTAGACCCTCCTGGGCCTCTCTACAATGTACCTGCTCTATCTCTTCCTGTGCCCCCTGAGCCTGTACATTGTGAGGTTCCTTGTTTCTCCCCAGGAGATGCCTAAGTCCCTTAGCTGTCTTAAGCCCTCCTGAGCCTCTGTGACCTTTCTCATCTCTCAACTCCCTCCTGGAAGTCATCCACCCTCATAGCCTTTATAATATTGGAAGCCTCCCTTCCAATATTGTTCTTCTGCTTGTTCCTCCTTGTCCTTCATGGCTGCACTGTTCTGAGTCTCTCAGCTCCCCTTCAGAGTTTATTGGAATCTTCTTCATGGCAGAAGTCATTCCATAACTCTTCTTCATTTTATGCTTGGACTCAAACCTTTCCTAGTAATCAAAGACTTTATTAAAGCCACATTGTCTTACTGCAAATTTCTTGGCCTTTGTATAGCTCAATGGACAAAGACAGCACACCTGAGATCCAAATTCTTGTAGATTTCAACAACTTCTGCCACTGCAAAATCAAATGATCCCAATATCTCTTTTCTCTAATGTTTTACAATTTTCCACTCTACAAAAATCTTTTATCTCTAAGATTTCTCAGCACTCTACTCTCAAGAAACCTTTACCACCATTGTGTAAACAGTTTTTATCTGAGGATTTGTAAGTTCATTTTGTGTGGTTAAAGAATCTGTAAAATCTTTAACAAAAAAGGTGGTCTTAAAACTCATAACAAAAGGTTGAATCTTAAGTTGCTACGTGTGATTCAATTCTTAATTAGAAAAATACACCTACTTACTCTATATGTAACTTAAATTCAATCCTTGCTTAGGAAAATAGATGTCCTTAAATAGCAACCTTGTGACTCCATTTTGGATGAAGACATCAGCAAGTTGGAAGCAACCACATGACTGGCAGCATTTTTCCCACGGTTCAAGAGTGAATGTCATGTGACTTCACCATCCTAAGATGACTAGGTGGCATAAAGCAGCAATTATAAAACTTCTTAGTCCTAATGAGCTCTCTGCTTACCAATATATTTCCTTTTTAGATTAAGTATACAACATCAGGTCTCCAAAATATTTTTGGATTGGTATAGATTTTTGTATGATGATAAAATTTTAAAGTTATAGAAGTCTGCTGAGATTAAGAAAAGCTGACTTGGAGATTTACACATAGCTACTTATGTTCAGCACCAGGCTTCTAGAAAATTTAGAAAAGTAACAACATATGTTTGAAAAATAAGGTATATTTGATAAATAAGATTTATAAATTCCTAAGGGCTAGTCAGCTTCACAGTAATATTATTTGTCTATCATCTTTGTCTTTGCTCACTTTGTTAAGCTTTAGCCATTTAGATGAACTAAATCATACAAAACACTGAGATATTCTAGAATGGTGAACTGTAAAAGGATCAGGAATATTCCCTCTTATGCTGTGGACTGTATATGGTTTAAAATTTACTACATTTATTATTTGATGTTTTACTTTGATGCTAAAGGATCTTTAATTAAATCTTCAACTCAAAATTTTAAAGCCCAAACTTAACAGGGATAAAGTTGTAAACCACTGTTCTTATAAAAGCACCAACTTAAACTGTTAAAGATAATTAAGAAACACAAGTTAATGTATTTTCAAGGTTAAGCCTAAACTCAAGTATATTTAATAGATGGCCCCCAAACTCATCAGAGATTTGTTGAATATGGCATTTAAAATGTTTAAGGAAAAAGCTTACCATAATTGACAGAAATGTTCCTAGTAGGAACCCTAGGGTTTCCAAAGAAGATAGATGCAGCACAATGATTCTACCTGAATTATGTTAATAGTAACCCATGGGTGAAGCTGCTGCATACCTTATCTGATGCCAGGACTCTGTCCAGGCTGTGGACTCAGGTTTGAGTGCCCTGCCTCTGCCTGGTCAAAGTAAGGTCAGTTTCCCAAGTTCTTTTTCCACAGGAATTTCTCTCAGACCTGAGCCTGGCAGCTGAAGATTAAATGCTGTTCTATATGGCAACTGAAGACCTATGACCACTTCCCCCAGTGAAGCTGTCAAGACCATGGGGGCCTAGGGCAACTTTCTAGGGAGTAAGTCTCTGCCTTTTTAATTGGTACATATACCTTTTAGATTATACTTCCTGCTATAATTTGTCCTTCCCAAATCTCTGATGGTATTGACTAACAAAAGCTTTAACACAACAGTCACCGCCTACTCCACAAAGCTTCAGCTACTTTCTCAGTTCTGCCTTCATAGTTCTCTTCATATGTAAAACATCAGGCCTCAGGCTCACTTTCCTACAATTACTAGGTCTACAGTTGAGAATGACAATCTACCTTGCTACCAGACTTGAAATGCTATAAAAAAGCTGAACAGCAAGAAAAGTTACAAAGTAACTTTTTATCATTCCTTTATTATAGGAACTTGCTTTATAATAACTACTCTCAGTAATCAACCAACCACCTGTGTCTCCTGGTAAATAATTGAACAGAAAAAAGTTTAAAGTTTATGTAAGTTTTGTAGGGTCTAAGAATGTGTTCTAAGGTAAAAATTTGTAAAGATCTACAGATATGAAAGCTTAATTAAGTTATAAAGGTCTTAAAAATATTTTAAGGTATGTAAATGCAAAGCATAAAGGTCTAAGAAAGTGTTTAAAGTTATGTAAATGCAAACGTCTAAGCATATGAAAGCTTAAGTACATTGTAAGGGTCTAAAAAGTGTTTTAAGATTTGTAAATGCAAGTTATAAGTGTCTAAGAATCTTTGGGTATGTAAATGCATGTTTTAAAAGTCCAAGAAAATGATTTAAGGTATATGAAAGTTTCACAGTTCTATACTATGCTATGCTATTGTTATATGAAAGCATCTAAAGGTCAAAATTTCTTTTTTTTTTTACAACATTGATCAATGGAGTTCTGATAAGCTGATACAGCACTGAGTACTTCTACCATTTACAAGCTCAGGATTTTAATTTCTTTTGGTTGTCTTCTAAGAATAGAATTAAAAGTGCTTCTCAAATGTGCTAAAAAATCTCTGCTTAACCTGCATTTCTAGCCCTCTTGGAGACTGTGTTAAGGCTTTTAACTCAAAATCATTTTTGGTCCCCAGGCTTTTACTATGACTCAAAGGAGTGAGCCTACTGCCTTTTCAACTATGTGAATTTCAGTATAGATTTCAGTGTTGATACTAATATATCTAAAATTTTTATCTCTTATAATCTTAAAATATTAAAATCTTAAAAGCTCATGTGAGCTTCAGGGACTCAACATGATTCTACCTCTTGCAGGTCAAAAGGACACCAGATAAGTAATCCTAAATTTCATTACCTGCCATTTCATGAAGGTGGAATCTCTTTCTCTCTTTCCTGATCTTGGGACTCCCCTCCCCCAATTACCAGGACTCTGGACCCAGAAGTTTCAAACATACACCCAAGATAAAATTTTTTCCTTAAACTCCTTAATTTTACCTTCTATCAGATATAGCTGTTCCAGTAGATTTCCAATCAACTAAAGACTGCAAACTATTCCAAACTCCCCAGCCCTAGGTGCTTCTGACAGAATTTCCAAGACCAGGTGGCTCCAAAGCAGCTAGTCCCAGGTGGTCTAGCCTCACACATGGCTCCAAAGAGGCCTGAACTTCCTGCAGTGGTTTGAAAGAAAATGGCCTTCTTAGCCTCACAGGGAATGGCACCATTAGGAAGTATGGCCTTTCTGGAGTAGGTGCGGCTTTGTTGGAGGAAGTGTATGATTGGGGCAGGTTTTGAAGTCTCAGAAATTTAAGGCAGGCCTACTGGATCATTTTCTGCTGCCTGTGGATCCAGATGTAGGATTCTCATCTACCTGTCCAGCACCCATGTCTACCTGCATGTCACCATGCTTCTCACCATGATAGTGGACTAAACTTCTGAACTGTAAGACAGCCCCAGTTAAATATTTTCCTTTATAAGAACTGCACTGGTCATTGTGTCTCTTCACAGCAATAGAATCCCTAACTATGATAATTTCCTAGCTCTACATGGTCCCAGAAAGCCTGGACATAAAGTAAAATAGCTTGCTTGCTCTTCTTGGCTTTGGTCAGGATTCCAGCTTTCTTGAGTCTCCAACAACGACACCCCAATGTCAGTGGGAAGTATTCATAGAAAAGATTGTCCCTTATCATTTATTATCAATAAAAATCCTGAACTATTAGGTTCAAACCTGGGACAAATGGTCCTTCCATTTTCTTTCCCTTTTTCAGATGTTTTTACCCCTGCTATAAGTGAAAGAATAAAGCAGTGAAAATGGCATATCTCCACTCTTTGATGGCAAAAAAGGAGTAGAAATGGTCCATATACAGTACTCATAAAATTTTGAAAAAAATTAAATTAGTAAAGCACTAAATCCACTTTCTAACCTGTATTCCTCTCCTCCAATTCCTTCCCTGCCCCCTATAACTATTCTCTCGTAACTTCATGTTTTCTTTTCCCCTCCATTACCCACTTAATTGACTAATTATGCCAGTATGCATATAGTTGTTAAACCATCTAATAGAACATCATAACCTCTCAGGAGCAAAAATCCCTGAAGAAATTGGATTCTCCATCCCTAGCAGTCAAAAACAGCAGACATTTTCTATGTTACAAAGAAAAGATGCTGTATTTTGTGTCAGTGTTAGTGTGAAGGAAATCTAAGAACATGGCACTCAAATTTGCTCAGCTTCTAATGGTAGCTTCATGTTCAATTAGCATATAATGGAGAAGTGGGAGATAAAAACAACACATTCAAGAAAAAAGTGGGTGAAGGAGAGAGAAACAGAAGAAGCTGACCCAATTTTCCAATAATCAACCCTCATGGAAATAAATGAATTCCATGAGCTATAACTTACTTCCAAGACACCTAAGGCAATCTCTGAGGAAAATGTACTGATTTAGGAGAATGGTGCCACCTGGACCTAAATATGTCATACTATGCTACATACTTAAAGAATGCATGAACTTTCAATAACATTACATTGGGTGTCAAGCCTCCAGTACATGAAAATTTGGAGAACAAACAACTTCAAATTAATATTAGTTAGGAATTTAGAAATGCATATTCTCATGCCTCAAGTCAAACCTAGTAAATCTGAACCACTTTTCCCAGATCTTTTCTTCAGAAGCTTCCTGGATAATTCAGGAACAATTTTAACACTCAAGAACCACTGAGCTGTCAATTAATTGACAACCTGGTATTGGAACAGTTTAATGACATCATAAGTTAATAGAAAGCAATAATAAAAATAAAATTCTAGTAATTTAAATGCAATGTCTCCCAAATTATATTTTAAGGCTATTTTTTCCTCAAATCAAAATAAATTTGAATAAGTATTTCTGACAAAAGATTTTACATTATCAAATAGAAAACCTGTTCTCTAGTGCATGAGGAAGCTGTAGATTGACTTAACACTCACTCACCTGTTCCAAGTGAACAATATCAATTTTTCCAGTATCAATTTTTAAAATACTTTGGCTAATTTTTAACAGTTTATTTAAAGACCTTGATTTCATTATTTCCATCTTCACTCTTTATAAAAATAACTACACACATGTTCATAACATATACTTCATTAACTGTAGACTCCACAGCAAATAAGTTTAATCACTATGAAATACAAATTTATATGAAAATATTAAATGTGAATATCCTTGTGGAAGTGAAAGAGTGTTTTTGACGTGAAATATACTGGAAATATAATTAGTAGTTTTCGATTCAATTAACAACAAATAGGCTCATGGCCTTCTGATAGTTTCCCAGCAGAACAAGTACACCCTATGTTAGGACTACTTGCCTGTCAGTCAGTCATGTTCTAAGGATTTTTTTACTTAAGTAACACTTAGGACTCTAAGACTGGTAGATCCTTCCAGGTTCATTATGCTGCATATAGAACTATTTTATGTGCATATATTCAGAGTTTCTTAATTTTTTTCTTTTTTAAAATCTGTTTTTAATTGAAAATAGATTCTTCACTTGTACAATAACATCCTGATGAAAGTTTACCCTCCCTCTATTTCTCACAGCTTCCTCCACCTCCTCTCTCCCACACATCCTCCATTTCCCTTCAAAAAAAGAAGACCTCCAAAAGACAATAACCAAACACTATAAAACAAGATACAATAAGACAAGGCAAAAGCCCTCATATTGAGGATGGACAAGGCAACCCAATAGGGGGAAAAGAGTCCCTTTGCATACATTTCAGTTTCAAATGCTAATTGAGTGGTAGATAAAATTGAGAAAATAATCATTTTATTTGTGTATGAACTATTTGAGTGCAAGACTTCTAACATGAGAGGTTATAAAAATGGAGAAAAAGGTAAGAACGAAACAAAAGAAAATAATTAGTTCCTTCCCAGAAGCATATGTACTGATATAATTAGTTCTTCTTCTTCTTCTTCTTCTTCTTCTTCTTCTTCTTCTTCTTATTATTATTATTATTATTATTATTATTATTAATTTGCTGTTGTTTTACTGGGATTGAACCTCGTGTTGTATACATTAGAAAATTACTCTGCTTCTGAATTGTAGTCTCAATTGTCCTTTTAATTTGTTTTATTTTGAGATAAGGTATTATTTAATTACCCATGGTGGCCTTGAATTTGCTATGTAGCAGAGAAGGCATGGACTTAGAATCCTCATTCTTTAGCCACCTAAATAGCTGTAGTTACAGGTCTGTGCTGCCAGACCTGGCCACCTCACTGCCTTCTCTGCTAGAAGCATAGGATCCCTTCATGATTTGAACATGTTCTTTCAAGCAATTGGGATGTGCAGCTTCTCTGATAAGGTACATAGACTGCATCTCAATTACTAGTTTGTTAGTACTATTTAAATATATGGATAAATAGGACGTCTTCTTCAATGTAAGTTTCAGAAATGTTATATAATTATTGAAAACATTCATTACAAATGTTACAAGTATTAGAATCTCAATGAATGACTTTAAATGTAAAAGGCTCCCTGATTTTCCTCTAGGATATGCATATACATGCGTATGGATAAAACAATATATATTTATAAAATATACATATAGTACACTATATTTATAAAACAATATATATTTTATACAAATATATAGTACAATAACTAAGAAAAGCCACATTCAGTAAGAGTTGGAACACTTAGTATTCATGGAGTGAAAATCCAAGGTAATTCAATCTAAAAGTATTCATTCATTCATTTGACAAATATATAGATCACACATGGAAGGGACTTTTTAGGAAATTTAAGTGATGAAAATGATGAGTGAATCATAATTCTTTTTCAACAGTGAAAACAAGAGGAGCACACTAGTAATATCTATAACATAGGGTGATATTTTACCTACCTATGAGAGGTACCAACATCATTCTATGCAGTTCCAAGGGATGCACTTATTTATAGGAATTATGTGCACCACTTCAATTGTTTTGCCACTATGATAAAATGTCATCCTCTGTTATTAACATGGAAAAAAACATGCTAAAAGACATTATATAGATCCAATGAAGGGAGCTCTTTGTCCTGAATGCAAAGGAGCAGGCATTTTGAACTGTTCATGATCAAATTTGAAATTTTAATAGAAAGAATAAAGTATTGCTATCCAAGTCAATAAATGTAGTAAGCATAATTGGTTTAAGAGGAAACATAATGATTTAATCATACTGAAACAATGTATTTCTTTTTGGCAAGAATAACAGCATACATCTATTGACTGGATCATGTTTCATTAATCTCTTTCTCTAATTATCCCATTCTTTTCCAGAATGACTCATAAGAGTTAAACCAGTATGTAGGGAGTCTTTCATTTTGGAATATCAGAAGTAGATAGTTAGAAGAAAACTAATAATGTAACTACTAAGAAGACAACTTGGAAAACTAACACTAGTTACATGGAAAGAAAAATAAATTTGGACCAGAAACTGTGTGATTGGTGAATGTGCACTGGAATGTGGAAATAAGATTATTCTCCCTGCCAAAGCCTTGCTTCTAGTTCCACTGTGTTTCCAGAAAACTATTGGGATAAGGATTCTGATATTTCTTTAGAGTAAGCAAATTTTTACTTCTGATTACTGTGTTTTGAGTGTTAGAAAAGGATTTTATACAGGACAAACAGGAAAGCATGAGGTCTTTCCCATTACAGCAAATACTTTTCTCACACTTCTGCTCACAAATGTCAAGTAGTAGCAAAATCATTGAGCTCCTGTGCTTCTCAAGATAACACATTTACAGCTGCAAACAATTCTACCAATTACTATCTGTTTTGTTAAGAGATTTTTGACATGAATGACTGGAGTAAGCCCAGTGTTTACATCGTCTTAAACTATTGAAAAGCTGTCAAAACCATTGAACTGTGGCAGTTACCCGAGGGAATTACAATCTCTTTGAAAGCCAAAGCCATGACTCAGAGAGAGATTAGTATCTTACCATGTCCTATTATGGACTGGCCTAATTAATGGCTGTAATCAATAAACATGCTAAATTTAATACACAAAATACTTCAGAAAATCATCCTAAAAGTGTAGTGACATTATTTGAAGCAATCAATTATATAACCTTAAATAGGTTTCCAACAATATCTTAAGGGTAGATTTATTGAGTTTTTTTTTTTTTTTACATGTAGAAGGTAATGGTAACTGGATGAGCACAGAAAGTTTGTGCTACAGAAAAGAAATAATCCGTGAAGCTCATAAGTTAACACATTGATAGTTTGTGGTGTTAGTCCTGAGGAACACGATGTTCCAATCTGAAGTCAAATATAAAAGTAGACCACATTTTAAGGGAGATTCATGTTTAATTAATGTTTATGTTAAGCAAGTAGCAATTAAGATGAATATTGAAGTGATCTACTAGGATACCAAAAAATTACCAAAAACTTTGGTTCAGTTCTATGAAATTTTAATTTCATTTAATTTTAGAAAATACTGTAAAGAAACTTGGGCCCAAAGAATTGTTGATCACAATTTACACAGCTTTAAATAGCACATTTATATGATTATAGCCATAATTGTTAAGTTGGTACAGCCTGGTATCACCTAGGAAGGGAGTTACCATAAGAGATTGTGTGCATTGGGTTGAGCTCTAGGCATGTTGTAGAAGATTGTTTAATCAATTAACTCATGAAGGAAGACCCAGCCCATTGGGGGATGGAGTCCTCAAATACATAAGAGTGAGAAATCATATTGAGCACAAGTAAAGTTCCTGCCTTTACTTCTCTATAATGGTGGACTGTAAGCTGGAACTGTAGACTGAAATATACCCAATTATCCCCTAAGTAGTTTTTTTGTCAGGGAGATTTATCACACCAACTGAATTTAAACTAAGACAATTAACAGCACTTGAAATCACTTCCAGAGTGAGTTTCAAGGAATAAGAATAATAATATTTCCTTAGGAGTCATAGGTCTCTTTGAATTATTTATTTTTTCTTGGTTTACATTGCGTATGTGTATCTATCAAGAAATGTGTCCATTTCTTTTAGATTTTCCAATTGTGTGGAGTGCAGGTTTTTGAAATATGACCCAGTGATTCTCTGGATCTCCTCAGTGTCTGTTGTTACGTCCCATTTTTGTTTCTAATGTTGTTAATATGTATATTCTCACTTTACCTTTTAGTTAGTATGGATAAGGGTTTGTCTATTTTGTTGATTATCTGGAATAACCAACTCCTTGTTTCATTGATTATTTGTATTCTTTTTTTTTCTATTTTATTGATTTTGGTCTTCAGTTTGATTAATTCTTACCATCTACTCCTCTTGGGTGTGTTTGCTTCTTTTTGTTTTAGACCTTTTGTGTGTGCTGTTAAATCAGTAGTAGGACAGCCAGGAGGTGGTGGCACATGCCTTTAATCCCAGCACTCAGGAGGCAGAGCCAGGCGGATCTCGGTGAGTTTAAGGCCAACCTGGTCTACAGCATGAACTCCAGGACAGGCACAAAAGCTACACAGAGAAACCTTCTCTCCAAAAAAACAAAACAAAACAAAAGTCGCAAGTATGAGATTTCTCCAAATTCTTCACAAATGCCCTTATTGCTATTAACTTTCCTCTTATTACCATATCCCATAAGTTTTGTTATGTTGTTCATTCATTTTCACTTAATTCTAGAAGTATCTAATTTCTTTCTTTCTTTATTCCTAGACCTAGTGGAGCTCAATGACATGTTGTTCAGTTTCTAAGAGTGTGTAGGCTTTCTGTTGTTTCTTTTGTTGTTGAAATCCAGCTTTAACCCATGATGGTCTAAGAAGACACAAGAAATTTCAAACTTTTTGCACTTGTTGTGGAACTCCTAACCCATGACAGTCTGAGAACATTCAAGGAGTTATTTCAAACTTTTTGTATTTCTTGTAGGATTCCTAAGTGTGGGAGCTGTCTCTGACTCTTTCTCTGGCTTTTGAGACCATACTCCTTATACTGAGTCACCTTGTCATATATAATACAAGAGGAGGTGCTTGGTATTACTGCAACTTGATATGCCATGTTTTATTGATGACCATGGGAGCCGTGCCCTTTTCTGCACAGAAACAGAGGAGTATTGTATTGAGACGGGAGCAAGAGTGGGGGAGGGACTTGAAGGAGAGGAAAGAAAGGAAACTATAAACAATGGCTGGGAAATAAATAAATAAATAAATAAATAATTGTATTTCTTAATTGGCTAATTGTTGTGATAACCATTCTGTTCCCATCTTCAGATTTCTTCAGCCTTAAATGTTTACATTCCTGAAAAATAAGACTCTTTTTCCACTTCACTACCTTCTGTACTGCTGTAAGAACAGAGCAATCTTGCCTTTCTCTGGTCCAATGATTTTCTGCCAGCCTTTCTTGACAACACAGTTCTGACATGACAAACATGCAATTTGCCAGAGTTTGACAAAAGTCATGTGTATATGACAAAAAACATTAAAAGTGCACTATTGGCTTTCAAAGCATCTGAAATTCGAAATGAAATAATAAACAACAGAAAATTACTTCAGTCTGGAGGAAGGGAGTGTTATGTACTGAACAAAAAAGTGATAGCTTTCAATGGTTAAGTGTTTCAGAGAAATGAAGAAAAGTATAAATCATAAAAGAACAAGAAAAAAATAAAACTAAGCATAAAATCTGACTATCATTTTATTTGTTTCTTCTGTTTTACTCAGATTTAAAATTAGAGAATTTCTACTCAAATAATATTTGAATGCCTCTGTGAATCTGGCATTTGTTAATACACTCCACTGTTTTGAAATTTTACTTTGGAGCAAGATTGGAAATACAATTACTCAGAAAATGCTTAACTTATTATGATATCATATGCCCATCCTTGTTCTGGTATAAGCCATACATTTTCAAACAATTTTCCTCCTCCCTTTAAGATTATATATATATGAAAATATACATATGAAATATATATATATGAAAATCTTCCCTTCAACAAGTTTTGAGAAATGACCAAAGGCTACATTCCAAGGCATTGGTTCTTGTCACTATTAAGAAATTTAAGCACTGGGGAGGCAGAGGTAGGTGGGGCTCTGTAAGTTCAAGGCCAATCTGGTCTACAAATCAAGTTCCGGGACAGGCTCCAAAGCTACAGAGAAACCCTGACTCGGGAAAATAAACAAACAAACAAAGAAATAAATAAAAGAAATTTAAAGTTAAATTAACTGATTTGCACAGGCTGAGTTTGCAGTATATAAGACAACCAGTAATTCATGCACAATATTCTTTACTGTGCTAATGAATAAACAAGTTGACCTGGGCGAGGGTGTCTTATTGTTTTTCTAATTCTTCTGTAAGAATACCATCTCCATGACTGCATTTTTCCACCTCTGTCTTTTTTTGTGATGGTATCTCCTGTGTGTTCAGGGGAACCTGGAACACAACCAGAAATGTTGTCAGCTTATGGAAATAATAATTTACCGGATCATTCTGTTTAGTTGGTTTTATCATACTATGATAGGTTTAATTACTGTTTGAAAATGAACACAAATAGTTGTTTTGCTCTGCAGGAGCATTCAATATAAGGAAGAGAATCTCTGGAATCACATCTTTTGAGTGTGAATTGTATCCTACAATGTCATCACTTCCTTGACCTTGTCCAAGTTCTGTAACATCTCTGGTCTTCTATTTACACATTTGTCATTTGGAAGTGAGTGGTCATAATTTAATTCTCATGGTGCTATGGGAACTTAATTATCTAGTGTATGTTCAGTGCTGAGAATGTTGCCTGAGAATTATAAATAACTTTCCTTTTGTAATACTAGTTTAATTATTAATAACATTCAACTCAATGTGATAAATGTATGCTGTAAACCTATGTGAAAACACTGAGGAAGATGAAAATGGCATGATATTTACGTCATTTATCCACGTGTCAAAGTAGCAGTGCACTCTAATCCAAACACTGGAACAGCAGCTCTCAGAAGTCTGAGTTCCATTGTTGTCCCACAGCAGGAAATCCTTTTATGCTTTGTGCAATATCCTCCAATCCGGCATAGAGCCTCACGTTAGCCTACTTCTTCAGGAATCATGGGTGATAACAAAGTAGCAGTATGTGGTTAAAAACAAAAGAGAGAAAGGGGTCCATAGTGTATCTGCCTATAGAGAAACAGAAAATAAACAAGAATAGTCCTGCAGGGAAAATATCATGGAAGTACTATAAGTGTTTTCGTTTATCGGCATTCCTGGGGGAATTTTCTCTCTCTTGCACCTAAATTGTCAATGAAAATCCAAGGGAAAAGTGAAATGAAATCACAAGAAGAGTTTCTTCACTGATGCTCATAAGAGATTACATTAAATCTTTCTAGTGGAAAATCATTCTAGTGTGTCCTCCTTTTGCCTCTTTTGGGAAAAATTAACATTTTCTCTGTTTTATAGTAACAGTAACTATGAACACATTTTTGCACATTATTGTTTGTTTGATTGAGACAAAGTCTCACAAATTATCCCTGGCTGGCTTGAAATGCACTATGTATAACAAGCTGGTGTTTAACTTGCAGGGATCTGCTTGCCCAAGTGCTAGCATAAAATGCATGTGTCACCATACCCATCATAGAAATGGTTGGTTTGGAAAGTAAATTGACATCAGAAATAAAAGAATTTATATAGCAGTATGTCATGTTATAAACACAGTTTGTGGAGACAAGACACAAGGACTAGGAAGGGAATGTGGCCACTATAACACTGAATTAATACTGACCAAACTTTAAGAGTTTCTTTTTTGTAATATGTCAAAAAAATTCTATTAAATTTCAACATGAGTTCAGCATTAAGGGGGAAAAGTTTAATAATTTATTGAAAGGGCAAGGAATAACTTGTATTTTCCTTATCTTCACCCCATTTAAGAAACCTATGTTATACCAAAATTATGAATAAATTCCAAGGATTCTTGAGGATTAAAATTCCCCATAATTGTCTTTGAATATTACATGACTTAAGGAAAATATTACAATTCAAAATCATATATGTTTTAGTATTTAACATACTTAAATGAGTTCTCATAGTTGTACATATTACTGAGTTTTCACACTGAGTACATGATATCTAACTTTCAATAGATCCAAAGTGATGAAAGTCCACTGAGAAATTGTATTATTATTATTTTTTAATTTTATAATTTAATTTAATTTTACATATCAGCCATGGATTCCCCTGTCCTCCCTCCTCCCACACCCCCTGCCCTTCCCCCAATATACTACCCATTTCCATCTTCTCCAGGGAAAGCACTCCCCTGGGGATTCAGCTCAGCCTAGTAGATTCAGTTGAGGCAGGTCCAGTCCCCTCCTCCCTTCACCCAGGCTGAGCAAAGTGTCCCAGCATAGGCCCCAGGTTCCAAAAAGCCAGCTCATGCACCAAGGACAGGTCCCAGTCCCACTGCCTTGGTGCCTCCCAAACAATTCAAGCTAATAAACTGTCTCACTTATCTAGAGGGCCTGATCCAGTTGGGGGCTTCTCAGCTATTGGTTCATAGTTCATGTGTTTCTGCTAGTTTGGCTAATTGTCCCTGTGCTTTTCCCAATCATGGTGTCAACGTCTCTTGCTCATACAATCCCTCCTCTTTCTCACTGATTGGATTCCTGGAGCTCCACCTGGGGCCTGGCCATGGATCTCTGCATTTGCTTCCATCAGTCATTGGATGAGAGTTCTACCATGACAGTTAGGGTGTTTGGCCATCTGATCACCAGAGTAGGTCAGTTCGGGCTTTCTCTCAACAATTTGACAGTAGTCTATTGTATCTTTGTGGATTTCTGGGGACCTCTCTAGCACTTTGCTTCTTCCTATTCCCATGGGGTCCTCAGTTATCATGGTTTCTCTTTCCTTGTTCTCCCTCTCTGTTCTTGATCCAACTGGGATCTCCTGCTCCTCTAAGTTCTCTTTCCCCCAACCCTTGCCCTTTATTACCCACCCCCTCACATCCAGTTTGCTCATGTAGATCTCATCCACTTCTCTGTCATTGGGCGATCCCTGTGTCTTTTTTAGGGTCCTTTTTACTAGGTAGCCTCCCTGGAGTTGTTAGTAGCAGTCTAGTCATCCTTTGTTTTACATCAGTATCTGCCTATGAGTGAGTACATACTATGTTTGTCTTTGTGAGTCTGGGTTACCTCACTCAGGATGACTTTTTTCTAGAACCATCCATTTGCCTGCAAACCTCATGATGTCATCATTTTTCTCTGCTGAATAGTACTCCATTGTGTATATGTACCACATTTTCTTTATCCATTCTTCAGATAAAGGGCATCTAGGTTGTTTCCAGGTTCTGGCTATTACAAACAATGCTGTTAAAGGCTAGGCTCACTGAGAAATTTTATGGCTTCCACCTAATTTCATGAAACTTGCAACTGAATAGTCCCATATTCCTCAGCTTACTGTGTTTTCAAAAGCCACTGATTCATAGCCATCACCTGGATGTACTGAACTTCATCTCTGGTAGCAAACTAGCATAGATATAATTTGTACAAACAAATGAAATAGGGCTCAAATGATTTTGCCTTTGTTTATTCCTCATTTTTCCAAATTATTTCATGAACATTATCAAGTCACTTATTCTCCATTAGGACAACACACCTTTTCTATTTCTTTCCCTCCAATTTGCACATTATGCTCTTCCCCAATGTAATAATTATCCAACCCAAACAATCATTACTAAGGGGCAGTTTTATAGACTCACTCTTCTTATTAACAAAATAAACCTTGCACTGCCTCTTTCATTTTCATTTTCTAGGTAACTTAAAAGTGTTGTAGTCGATGCTTTTGAAAATTATCAATTATTAATTCTCCTGGAGGCTTATACCATCAATGTGAAAGGACATGGAGTTTAACTTATTTGTCTCCAAATGAAGAGCTATAAAACATAAATATCTGATTTTTTTTTATTTTAGTGTCAGGATTCAAGCCTGGGAAAATATGAATGATAGGTTCATTTGTGATTTTTTCAGCATCTTATGTGACATAAAACCTCGATAAAGTTGATTGTGCTTGGAGTGGGGTACATAGTTGCTTGTTATTAAAAATTAAAGCCAAAACAATTTCCCCAGGGTTTTATAACACATATTTTCTGATTATAAAATTGAGCTGTAATTTTAGAAATCTAGCCTCAAGGTTATAATTTTGGCTCCTCTCTTCTATAGAAAATACAAAGTTGTATTAAACAGAAGCATTTATTATGTTACAATACATTATTATAAAAACATCTCTTACATTCAAAGATACTGAGACTTTTGCTAGCTATCACAGCTTAGTTAATAATTCACCTTGAGGTCATGTAGACTGAAGACTGCTGTCTTACTGTACTCAGCCTGTTTTTTCAACCTGCCTTTAAGAGAACAATGTAACAATCAATCTCACTTGCCTTGGGTCTCCTTTGAAATCAAATTTTACAATGTAAGCTAATTCACAGTTGGTTTTATTTCAAATCTATATTTATTTGAAAACAAAGAAGGATGGACTTTTCTAAAAAGAATAAAATAAAATAAATAAAGCCAATGCATCAAAGTGTGAGGGGTAGAATCTCTTCCAGATGCTGAACAGCACCAAGCAATGGCTGGACCAGGCTGGGGACATTCAGGTGGTAGATCTCTTTAAACCAGACCACACAGAATACTTCATTCCCTGAAAGGCCTTCATATTTTTACTATTTTTTCATTTATTTTACATACTGACCACATTTTCCCCTCCTCACTTTCCTCATGTTCCTTCCTCCCACCTCCCTTTGACCTCACTATCTACTCCTCCATCTCCATTCAGAAAGGGGCAGGCCTCCCATGGGAGTCAGCAAAGCATGGTATGGCACATCATGTAGAGGTAGGACCAACCTCCTTTCCCTGCATCAAAGTTGGGCATGGCAACCTAGCATGGGGATTGGGTTCCCCAAAGCCAGCTCATGCACCAGGGACATGTCCTGATCTCATTGCTAGGAGCCCCACAAACAGGCCAAGCTACACAACTGTCACACACATGAAGTGGGTCTAGGTCAGTCCCATGCAGGCTACCTAGCTGTCAGTCCAGAATTGGTGACCTCCCACAAGCTCAGGTCAACTGTCTCTATGAGTTACCCTGCCATGACTTTGACCCCCCCCCCCAGCTCTTCAAATCTTCCCTCTTTCTCTTCAACAGGACTCCCAGAGCTCTGCCTGATGCTTGCCTGTAGATCTCTGCACCAGCTTCCATCATTTAGTGGATGAATGCTCTTTGATGACAATTTCTATGATAGTCACCAATCTGATTACAGGAGAAGGTAAATTTAGGGACCCTCCCCACTATTGCTAGGAGTCTGAGCTGGGGTCATCCTTGTGGATTCCTGGGACTTTCCCTGGTATCAGGTTTCTCCCTAACCCCATAATGCCTCCCAATCAAGATATCTTTCTTATTATTTCCCCCATCCATTTTGCCCCTGCCCCCAACCAGCCTAACCCTATACCTCATGTTCCCATACCTCCACTCTCCATGCTTCTAGTTTACTTAGGAGTTCTCTTGTATTTCCCTTTCCCAGGTAAATCCATGCATCTCTCAGTGGTTCCTTCTAACTTTAACCAAACAAGTGAAAGACCTGTATGACAAGAACTTTAAGTCTTTGCAGAAAGAAATTGGAGAAGATATCAGAAGATGGAAAGATCTCCCATGCTCATGGTTCCGTGGGATTAACATGGGAAAAATGGAAATCTCACCAATAACAATCTACAGACTCAGTGCAATCTCCATCAAAATTCCAATACAATTCTTAACAGATCTCAAAATAGCAATACTCAACTTCATATGGAAAAGCAAAAAACCCAGGATAGCTGAAACAATCTTGTACAATAAAGGAACTTTTAGAGGTATCACCATCGCTGAATTCAAGCTCTACTATAGAGCTATAGTAATAGAAACAATATGGTATTGGCATAAAAACAGATAGGTGATCAATAGAATTCAATCAAAGACCCTGAGGTAAATCCACACACCTAAATGAAAACCTTATTTGCTGGTAGCAACAACAGATGGCAACTAATATTCAATGTGTCAACCTACCAGATGAATAATTCTTTGATGGGATACATCATTAGACATGGCTAAGGGACCACAGACTTCAGAATATCATTGGCTTTTGTCTGTAATTTCACATGTGCTAGTGCAATTTTTCCCTAAGCAGCTATGGGAATCCCCCATTACCTGTATTCATAGTTTGTTTCTCTCATGAATGCAGCCCGATCTATTGGGATCTTAATCTGTGAAAATGACTCCAGCTTAAGCTGTATTGTCCATTTGATATCAATAATGCTAGCTTACACAGAAGTTTAAAGAATAATTGAATACAAAGTAATGCTACACAAGTCAGGAATTAAAGTCCCTGTGATCTATTTTATATCATAGCTCAGAATGACATAGGAAAATAGTTGTACCTGCTCAGCTCTAAGACAGCTGTATACCATTAGCTGCTTTAAAGCTTCAAAGTAAATTTAAGATTGGATCACGTGCCTTCCTAATGGTTTTACAGATAAACATTCCCTATTTTAGTTCATACTGACATACTGAGCTATCCAGCTAGGTTGTAAATACAAAAAGCCTGATTATTTATAGCTGGCAAATGATTAAGTCCTTCCACCTATTCCTGACCTCAATTTGTGAAAATATATTGTGATGAGTCTAGACTACAGAAAATAACTTGACTTTGTATCCCCTAATGAGGGCTGGAGGTGTTTTTAGATACTTAGAAGTTACACACAGAACACAAAAATACATTTTAAGATTTAAAACACTTTTGGTGTCATTATGTTTGGAGAGTGCCAAAATGAGCTCATATTGAGAGAATTAAGGTAAACCTGAGTTCCAACCAAAGCATTCTGTAAACACTCATAGTCTGAGAGAGCCCAGGCATTTAGAACTAATAAAAAAAATGTTAGTTTAAAATGTTAATACACACCAGGCAGCGATGGCACATGCCTTTAATCTCAGCACTTGGGAGGCAGAGCCAGGCAGATATCTGTGAGTTCGTGGCCAGCCTGGTCTACAGAGTAAGATCCAGGACAGGCTCCAAACCTACACAGAGAAACAATATCTCAAAAAAAAAACCAACAACAACAAAAAAGTTACTACACTTAGAAATATAGCATATATGCATGAATTCCTTATTCTTCTTAGACTCAACAGTTTATCTTTATAATTATTTTAATTTTTTATGAGATTATCTCTATTCATATACCATAATGACTGGTTTTTCTTTGCAGCTGGAGCTCCACTTTACAGCCCCACCAATTAAGAAGTTGAGATTTATTACAAATGTATAGTCTGAATGACTCTGTTTCTTATAATTTACTGGAATGTGACCTTTAAATGTAACTTCTATATTGCCCGAAGGATTTCTGTTAGCTATATATAGCTATGTAGAACAAAGAAAGAAAAAAAATTTTCAACATGAGACAATAAAGAAAGTAACCATCAGAATGCATGTGAATTCATTCCATTCCTATGTACCCCTCAGATAAAATTCCCTAGTGTTGCTACACTATGGCATTCTCTTTGAGCCCTGTCAGCAGCCTGGAGTTGATCTTTACAAGCAGCAATACTTATTTTGACAAAGAAGCCAAAATTATACATTGGAAAAAAGGGAAGCTTCTCCAACAAATGGCATTGGCACTACTGGATGTCAACATGTAGAAAAATGCAAATAGATCCATGTCTATCACCATGCACAAAACTCAAGTCAAGTGGATCAAAGACCTCAACATAAATACAGTTACACTGAAGCTGGTAGAAGAGAGAAAGTGGGAAGTAGCCTTGAATGCATTGGCACAGGAGACAACTTCCTAAATATAACACTGGTAGCACAAACACTGAGATGAAACATTAATAAATGGGACCTCCTGAAACTTAAAAGCTTCTGTAAGGTAAAGGACATGGTCAATACGGCAAAAATGACAGTCTACAGAATCTGAATAGATCTTCACAAACCCCACATCTGACAGAGGGCTAATCTCCAAAATATATTAAGAAATCAAGAAACTAGACATCAAAATACTAACTAATTCAATTTAAAAAAATGTACAGATTTAAACAGAGAATTCTCAACAGGAGAATCTTAAATGGCCAAGATACACTTAAAGAATTTTTCAACATCCTTAGCCATCAGGGAAAATACAAATCAAAAGGACTCAGAGATAACATCTTACACCTATGAGAATGGCTATGGCCAAAGACAGTAAAGACAGTTGTACAATATTATATTAAGATGGGTTAAATTTGTTTATGCTCTGGAACATTTGCTTAATGATGCGAAGATGTGTTGCATTCTTCTATATTGCATTTGTTTAACTCTGTCTACTTTGCCTGTCTAAAACACATGATTGGTCTACTAAAGAGCTGAAAGCCCAATAGCAAGGCAGGCAAAAGGATGGGCAGAGCTGTCAGTTAGAGAGAATAAATAGAAGGAGAAAGAGAAAGAAGATCAAGAAGAAGCAAGAGAACAAGGAGAGGAGGAAGCTAGGAGCCAGCCACCCAGCCACCCAACCTGCCAGCCACCTAGCCAGCCAGGCACCCAGCCATCCATGGAGTAAGGGTGGAAGTAAGATATACAGAAGTAAGGCAAAGGTAAAAACCTAGAGGCAAAAGGTAGACAGGATTCCTTAAGTTAAGGAAAGCTAGCAAGAATCAAGCCAAGCTAAGACTGGGCATTTATTAGTAAGAATAAGACTCTGTGTGATTTATTTGGGAGTTGGGTTGTGGGCCCCTCAAAATGAAAAAGAGTCAAGGAATAAAAACAACCAAGAACAACAGATGACAGCCTATGTTGGAGAGGATGTAGAGTAAGGAGAAGACTCCTCCACTGCTGGTGGGAGTGTAAATTTGTACAACTAGTTTGGAAGCAGTATAGTGGTTTCTCAGAAAATTGGAAATCAATCTACCTCATGACCTAGCTAGACCAATCTTGAGTATATATCCAAAGGATGCTCAATTGTACCACAAGTCACTTGCTCAACTATGTTCATAGCAGCATTATTTGTAATAGCCACAACCTGAAAACATCATAGATGCCCCTCAATCAAAGAATAAAGAAAATGGTATATTTATACAACAGATTATTACTCAGTGGTAAAAAAATAATATTATGAGATTTGAAAGCAAATGGATGGAACTAGAAAAAATCATGCTGAGTGAGGTAAACTAGATCCAGAAAGACAAACGTAATTGGATATTATCTGAAAGTAAAAGATAACCAGGGTACAATGCACAGCTCCAGAGAGGCCAGGCCTTTACTTCTGGTCAGTCCAGTTTGATATCAGGAACTTCAGGCTCTGGGCTCTTTACTCAAAGCCCCCTGTTAGGAGGTGACAATAATAGGTCAATGGCCATATTCCTCGCAGCATTCCACCATGTGGTGACCTTTTTTTTATTAAGATAATATTTTATTCATTTTATATACCAATTAAAGATCCCCCTCCAGCCTTCTCCTCCCAACCCACCCTCCATTCCTTCTTACAAGAAGGTAAGGACTCCCATGAGAAGGTACAGGCAGGTAGAGGCAGGTCCAAGCCCCTCCCCCTGCCTCAAGGCTGTGCAAGGTGTCCCATCACAGGCAGTGGGCTCCAAAAAGCCTGCTCATGCACCAGAGATAGATTCTGGTCCGACTGCTAGAGGGCCCCTTAAGTAGATCAAGCTACACAGCTGTCTTGCTATGCAGAGGGCCTTGACCAGTTCATGCAGGCTCCACAGCTGCTGATCTAAATTTCATGAGTTCCCACAAGTTTGGTTTGGTTGTCTCTGTAGGTTTCTCCATCATGATCTTAATGCCCTTGCTCATAGGATCCCTCTTCTCTCTCTTTGACTAAACTTCTGGAACTGTACCTGGTGTTTGGCTGTGGATCTCTGCATCTGCTTCCATCAGTTATTGGAAAAAGTCTCTAGGAAGGCAGTTATGATATTCACCGATCTGATTACTGGGTAAGCCAGTATAGGCACTCTCTCTACTATTGCTAGTAGTCTAAACTGGGGTCATCCTTGGGGATTCCTGGGAACTTGCCTTGCACCAGGTTTCTCCCTATCCTCTTGATATGTCCCTTTATCATGGTATCTTTTTCATTGCTCTCCCATCCCATCCTTGTTCCAGCTCACCATCCTGTTCCCTTATGATCTCATCTCCCATCCCCTACTCTCCACTAACAACCCCTCCTCCCCAGTTTACTCAATGTTATCTCATTTATTTCCCCTTCCCAGTGTGATCCATGCATCGCTCTACAGAGCTAAACAGAGAATTCTCAAGAGAAGAATCTCAAATGGCTGAAAGACATTTAAGGAATTGGTCAACAGGGAGGTGCAAGTAAAACAACTCTGAGATACCATCTTACACCTGTTGGAATGGCTAAGATCAAAAACACTGAAGACAGCTTATATTGGAGAGGATGTGGAGCAAGAGGAACACTCGCCCACTGGTGATGGGAGTGCAAACTTACTTATACAGCCACTTTGGAAATCAGTATGGCAGTTTCTCGGAAAATTGGGAATCATCTTCCTCAAGATGCAGCTATACCACTCTTGTCCATATATCCAAAGAATGCTCAATCATACCATGAGGACACATGCTGAATTATGTTCATAGCAGCATTTTTCATAATAGCAAGAATCTGGAAACAACTGAGATTTCCCTCAATGGAAGAATAGATGAAGAAAACGTGATACACATACACAATGGAGTACTACTCAGCAGAGAAAAACAATGACATCATAAGGTTTGCAGGCAAATGGATGGAACTAGAAAAATATCATCCTGAGTGAGGTAACACGGACTCAGAAGGACAAAATGGTATGTACTCATTCATAAGTGGATACTAGATGTAAAGCCAAGGAAAATTGGACTACTACCCACAGCTCCAGAGAAGCTAGCTAACAAGGTGGTGACCCTTCTTATAGATCAGACGTTGGCAGGTTTACTTGTGAGCAAGGCCCTAGAAGAGGCCATGGTTGACTTTGCATACATGTCTTTGATTCCAATGAGGTGGCAGCTGGTGATAATGGCCCTGTGGCCCTGGAGGCCATAACCTCTGAGGTCTTTCTTCATCCTCATCTGTGTCATTTTAAATCTTAGTGGAATATTATAGAATATTTATGGACTTTATATAGTTCCATATAATGCAAATAATGAATCTCTCTGTTCTTTGCCTTTCTGAAAATGTTTACCTGCCCAGTGGCTTTCCCAATATCAAAACCTACAGTCCCATTTCCATTCCCTACACCAACTAGGACACGGACCAACTTCTTTCTTCCCTCTTTTGCTGTCATATTGAAAACATTTCTTACCTAGAGAATCCTGTTATCAAAATCTTCATGTTTTTCCTTTTTGTCCCAGGTCTGGGAGGGGGGTTAATACTGAAAACTCCTCATGTGTTTCTCCTCCATCTGTGCTCCCGTTTAACTTTTATCTTCCTCCTCCTGTCCCTCTTTCTCTTTGCTGGGTGATGTCTGCCTCCACCTTCTCCTGCTTTTCTTTGCTTCTTTGGCTAATGGTCTGGACTACTCCACTTTCCTTAAGAGGGACATTCAGACCAGGCCACAGAAAACAAGAATGCCTTTCACCAATGATCGGGCCTCTGTTCAAATTTTTTTCTTCTTCTCTCTGTTCTTTTGCATCTGCTTTATCTTGTTCCAGCACCTGTCTCTGCTAAGGCACCTTTCCAGAGTTCTTATGCTGTCAGTTTGGTGAAGAAACAGTAGGGTCTATTCTACTGGCCCATCCAGCTGATCAGACAGGAAATGCAACACTTTTGTCTTCAGCACATGGCTCTAGCTGGTCAGCACTGGTTGTTTCTTGTTTCCTTTAGAGACAGAGCCATGGCTGAGAGCTGTCTTCACTGCCAAAAAGGAAGCTGCTCCTGGAAAAGTGTTTAGAGAGCTGCCTAGACAGGAAATGACCTGCTGGCACACTACACAGTGCAGGTAGACAGCCCATACTTCTAGGCGCCTAATTCACAGCTTTCATCTAAAATATATTCTCTTCCATGCTCAGAAATTAGAGGACAATATATGTTCACATGTATGAACGTTATAATCATTTGCTGAAAACAGAAAATAGGGTGAAAGTGATTTTAATAAATGAATATCTGCTCTATGTTGAAAACAACATATAGATATTGGTTTATTACATTTGATTGTTATCTGGGTCAGTTAGTGTCAATGACTTAATCTCATGTAAAACTCTGTAAAAGATTTCTCTAAAGTAATTCTCAGTCCTTTTCCCATCTGATGTGTTTTGTGCTGTTCAATAAATACAGAGCAAAGCCATGTCAAGATAGACATGTATGCAGCAGGCAACAAAGCTGAATAGCCTGAGGCATTTATTCACTTTGGCACCAGACCTGAGGCTACAGAATTCATTATTTGGCCTGCTGTGTTTCAGTCCTGCTTTGGTCCAGTATTTCATAACTATGCCCCATCCTTTCCTTTAGTAAGAGATTTTATAATTCAGAGTGGAATGTGGTCATCTGATTAAGAAGGTCTCCAAGGCATTTGACTGGCATTTTACTTAGACATTTGAAAAGTGTGTCTTCAGTTGGTGATGCTGTTTGAGGACATGGTGTTGTCTTACTAGAAGAAATGTATCATGTAGATGTGGGCTTTGAGCTTCATAGCCTTTTTCCCCTTTGCATTTTCTCTCTGCTTCACACTTACTTTTGAAGGTATGATATCTTAGTTTCCTGATCAAACTACCTGCTGTCATTCCTCCTCTGTCAATATGGATTCTTTCTCTCAAACAGTAAATCAATATACATTCTTCCTTCTATGAGTTGTTTTCTGTTATGTTGCTTTCTTTATCACAGCAACAGAAAATAACTAATACACAAGGCAAGTCATTTACTGACTGAGATACCTTATCAGCCCTATCACTAATTTTGAATGATGAACTGAATTATTCAATAAATACTCATAAGTATTCTCTTTATTGTAAGGAAATATATACACACAGGGTTTAGGGTTAAATATGTGATTTACTCAGCTACATTGGATGTTAGCAAATGTACATTACTCATCCTATGAATTGTGAGATATTGATCTACCCATATTGAAATGGGTAGATATTGATCCAAAGAAAATATCTTAGAATTCAGAGATTTTTAACTTGCACTGAGACAGAGGGAAGATTACTCAGTATAAAGGTAATATTTCTATATGAAATAATGTTCAAACAAGTCTACTAAGAACCCCCTTCAAAATTTTAGGGTTTCTAAAGTTTATAGTTCAGCAATTATGCCATGTACACATTAGGCACATAAAATATACCTTCAGCAGTCATCAAATAAGAAGACTCTTAGGCTGTCTACTAGAGAAACAATTTTAATTTTATATTATATTAGTTAATATTCTTCAATAACTAGTTCTGCTCAGCTCAGTTTTGGTTAAGAAAACTAGAAATTATTTTTAACATATTTCCATTTTCCACATAAAATAAATATACTTATATGCTAAACTATGATAATATACTATCATAAATTTGTTCAAAGTTCTTATCTAAAGATATTTCTCAAAACACCCTACAAACCAAAAATATGGATCTATATGAAAGGGAAGAGACTGATACAATAAGACAGAAGGAAAATGTCATTAAACTAGGAAGGAACAAAAATGATATGAGTTTGAATGTATAATAATGTCCACTTCATCAAGCAAGATGCATTACATTATCAAAAGAGGTATTAACACAATTGAAATAGCTGTTGACATCTTTTTACTATTATGCCTATAATTATGAGCCACAAAGGTACTGCTTTTCAATTGCATAATGCTCAAAAAATTAGCCAGAGAAAATTACCTTCAAGAATTTATCTGGAATATCTATTGTTTGATACAAATACTTTTGGCTAATTGGACAATTTTGTTGCCTTCAGTAAATTTGCCAATTAATGACAGGAATGTCATGTGAATATCATCTTTGAAAAATAAGAAATAGAAGCCATCATTCTTCTTAAATATGGTATTTTTATGCTAATCTTCCTGCTCAAATTAGTACATTCTCTGCAGTTTTTTGAAAGCTCTTGTATATTAGAAGTTCTGAACTCAACTTTATATCTACTATGGCTACCAACACATTAGCTTGTTTTTAATATTTTTAATTACATAAATAGTTCATACTGGGGTTGTCATTTAATGAATCTGAAAAGAATGTACAATTCTCTTTGCAGATGACATTTTCTTAATAAATGTCACTATAAATTATGATTTCAGTTGAGAAAGTTCTAGAAAATGACTTGGCCTGAACAGGAAAAATCTGAAGAATGAAATAATAATTTAACATCAAGAACCTTTCTTAAAACAAACAGCCTGATAGTATAGAATGTTTTTAAAATAAAAGGTATATCATCATGCAGCAAGTTGGCAGCATTTAAATCCAAGTAACTGATTTAAACATAGAGCCTAAAACTGACCTATTCAAACTCATAGAACTTGACTTTAGAATTCAACTTTCATCCTCTCTTCTTCTACATTGATTTCTCAGTAATTAGTATATGCCATATGTCATCATAATGGGGTTTGGAAATAAACAGAGTATTGCTCTTACCATTAAAGAACTCATATTTTATGAAATGAACAATTTTGTAACATTATTAGAATATAATCAGTAAATGAATCATAAAAGTAAATATTATAGTCCTTAGTGATGCAGGCTTGTTGAGACATAGAACACCATACTACAAATATCAACATTCTAGTAGCAAAACATAGAATTTTGGAAAAATAATAAAAGCAATATATTTTTTAAACCCAAAACAAAGAAAAATGAAACCTACCATTAACAAGCAACTACAATTATCAGGCATTGACTTAAGATATAGAGGTAAACAGAGAAAGAAGTAAACATATAGATACATGTTTCAGATAGATATATTGATACTATAATGTATATACAAAATTTGTTCTGAATGCTAGTAAAACCTGAAGTTTTTAAAATATTTTTATTTTATAATTAATTTAATTTTACATATGAGCCACAGATTCCCCTGTCCTTCCTCCTCCCCCCCAGCTTCACCGTCTACCCCCCCCCCATTCTCACTTCTTCCAAGGCAAGGTCTCCTCTGTGGAATCAGCCCAGCCTGGTGGATTCAGCTGAGGCAGGTCCAATCCCCTCCTCCCTACACCAAGGCTGAACAAAGTGTCTCAGCATAAAACCTGAAGTTTTTAAGACTCTTAATTTCTAGATTGAGAGCTATATCCAAATCTGTGTACTGATGGGATTGAGTAACATAAAGGTCATAATTTGAATCTATATATTTTCTAGAAATTTACAAGAAAAGGCTTAGTTACCAGTGGCATCACTGGGGGAGGTTGTTTAAGACTGCTATGTAAATGAATGTATATGTATATTTATACACATCTATAATTTTATTTTGAGTCAGAACAAGGTGAGAAGCTTTGCTCATTTATCCCTCTTGCTACAGGCCTAATTAACCGTGAAATGAAACCTCTAAGAGCAAGAGCCAACCCAAACCATTTGTAAGTTGACTTTTTTCAGGTGTTTTTTCATAGTGAAAGACATTTAAGCAACACAATGACTAAATTTATCTTATTCTTGCACAAATATAACATGTATATATCCTTTCTATTGTTTCTATTGTAATAACAGCATGACCAATGCCAACTCAGGGATTAAAGAGTTTATTTCAGCTTACAACTCTTAGGTCACACTCCATCACTGGGGAAGTCAGGCAGGAATTCCAGGTACTAATCTGGAGTCTGGAGGCAGGAACAGAGGCAGAGGTGATGGCAAAATGCTGCATGCTGGCTTGGACCACATGGCTTGCTCACACTGCTATCTTATATTACATAGGACCATCTGCTCAAGGCTGGCTCTGCTCACAGTATTCTGGGCCATGCCACACCAACCATTAATCAAGAGAATGCTCAATAGACTTGCCTACAGACTAATCAAATACAGGTATTTTCTCAAATGAAGTTTGCTCTCAGTAAAAGATTCTAGTTTGTGTCAAGTTCACAAAACAATCGACTAGCACAACTAACTTTGGTGATGTAATCTGTTTAAGACACAGTATATTCCAGGAGCATATGTAACTATCCTGAAAAAATAGGTTTTTGGAGTCTTTGTAAGTTAAATGGGGATGCTAGAATATAATGAGGAATAAATTGGACTATGTAAATTCCTTGGAATAAGATGGCTGTTAAAGATTAGATTTTTTGACTAGTATAAAGCCTTATTTTAAAGGATGTGATGACTTTAATGATTAAATTACTGTGAAGACACATAAGAGCAATTACATAATGAGAAAGGAGTAGCTGAACTGTAGGAAACAGCAAACTAAGCATAGTTTAATATGGAAATAAGCTATTCTTTTGGAGCAAAGAGGTTTATGAAAATATCTCAATTATGCCTGTAATAATTCATCTCTAAATTGGTTTTCCTATCTGAGAACAATTTATGTATTAGTTATAGATGCATCCATACTCCAACATCTTGACTATCCTAGGAACTAACTGAGAGAAAAGGCTTTATATTTATCTTATTCAGAGGTAAAATGGGCATAATTGCTAATAATAATCACCAGTAATTCTTAATCTTTACTTGGGAATGGTTATATTAATTAATCTTTACCTACCTCACTAAAATTTGTTACATGGCCAAGATTGAAATCAGTGAGTTGAGGAATTATACTTCTTTTATAGAAAGAATCCACATATTCTATTATAAAGGGCATGGATATTATTATCTTACTTAGAAGGTATACATAAATGACCAAGAATAATAAAATTAAGCCAATTTACCATAGTTACCAAAAATAAAATTAGTAATTCTCATTTTATTTAACTTTGTCAGGTTTGATCCTTCCTTTATACAGTGTTGATATTTCCATTTATATTTCCAATGAAAACAAAGATATGTTAGATTGAGGTATTTTTTGTCTGTTTATGATTTCTATTATGTATTTAATTTGGGCATTCATGTGTTTTCTTGCTTTAATTGTGATAGCAATTATTACCGCAAGTTCACTGCATGAGAGGGAAAGGAAAAACAAAGAACGGAAGATAGAAATAAAACAGCCATCTCAGTTGCTAGTTAACTTAGGCAACTCTGGTTTTGTGAGATTAATCACTCACTGCTATGAGCTGGAGCACCTTCTGTCATCAGGTGAGTCATATTAATCATGGCATAATGTGTAACACACACACAGTGACTCACATAAATGTGCGCTCACAAGTGTGCAACATGTATAGACACACAGTATTAATTCTTTTAGCTAGGTAACCACATTCAATTAATTTCAGGTGGATTCTTAAGAGACATGATAATAATAACAGAGTCCAATCCATAGCAAGAAAAAGTTGCCTTATAATTTCCAACAAGGAAGAAAAAAGGCTTCCTATGATACTAGGATTCTGAACAAAAATTTCTTTCCTCAGTGAAATATTCAGATGCTAAGTAAGACATCAAAAACACATAGAGGATCATTATGTAGTCTCTTTTCATTACCTTCATTAATTAAAATAATGTATACATTCTTTATGAAATTAAATTATGTTTAACTTCAACTTATAAATCCTTAACATTTACATCCTACAAACTCAGTGAAAGAAAGTGATAAGATGATGGCTACAGATATTCATAATTCCCTAATATTTTAATCTGCAGTTCAGATTAGGAGTATCCAGAAGTTCTACAAAGAATTCTAAGAGAACCTCAAAGCACACACAGACACAGACACAGACACACACACACACACACACACACACACACACACACACACACACACTCATGTACCCACACACGTATAATTGTTAGAAGAAAGGAAGGAGAAAAATTAAAATGAAGGCACCAAAGTGGTGAGGCATAGTCCTTACGATCTTTACAAAGACCAAGGTAGCTCTGTATGTGTTGTATTTGCTGTGGTCTGAATGCCTGAGCATTATTAGATTCAAATTTTGAGATACAATTAGGTCATGGCCTCAGAGTCTCATTAACAGTTTCTGTCGCTTCATACTATCTGAGAACATGAAAGAAAATCCAGTCTTTAAGTTAGCACATATGCCTTCATTAGGCACCAAATCTGGTGATTTGATCTTAAATGTAATGTAACTGAAATAAATTAATTTCTATCATGTATAAGTGACAGCAAGTATGATATTTTGTTGTAGCATCCAAAATGGACAAAACTATGTTGTTGTGATGCTAGCAAATTATTTATGTAGAAATACAAAAAATATTATTGCATTGCTATTGAAAAGCTAGAAAACTAGAGTGAAATAATTTTGAATTATTTTATGGAAGAACAATGTAGGAAATCAGAGTTTTTTGGATATTTGTGAAAATACTAGGAAAAGAAAGCAACACTTTTTTTTAATAAAAAATTTTTTTCTTTATTATTATGTGTTTTAAATTTTATACATCAGCCATGGGTTCCCCTGTCCTCCCCCCTCCCGCCCCCACCCCCACCTTCCCCTCAGCCCCTCCCCTCCATTCCCATGTCCTCCAGGTTCAAGGTACCCCTGGGGATTCATTTAAACCTGGTGGATCCAGTACAGGCAGGTCCTGTCACCTCCTTCCAGACTGAGCAAAGTGTCCATGTGTAAGCCAAAGGTTTCAAACAGCCAGCTCATGCACTAAGGACAGATCCTGGTCCCACAGACTGGATGCCTCCCAAACAGACCAAGCTATTCAATGGTATCACTTATCCAGAGGGCCTGATCCAGCTGGGGGCTCCACAGCCTTTGGTTCATAATTCATGTGCTTCCATTCGTTTGACTATTTGTCCCTGTGCTTTTTGCAGTCTTGGATTCAACAATGCATGCTCTTGCAGACCCTCCTCTTTCTTGACAGTTGGACACCTGGAGCTCCATCTGGGGCCTGGCTGAGGATCTCTGCATCCACTTCCATTAGTTATTGGATGAGAGTTCCAAGACGACTGTTAGGGTGTTTGGCCATCTGATCACCAGACTAGGTCAGACCAGGCTTTCTCTCGAACATTGCCAGCAGACTATAGAGGATATATCATTGTGGATTTCTGGGGACCTCTTGAGCACTCTGCCTATTCCTGGTCTCATGTGGTCTTCATTTATCATGGTCTGTTATTCCTCATTCTCCCTTTCTGTTCTTGATCCAGCTGGGATATCCTGATCCCCTAAGCTTTCTTTCCCTCAAATCTTGCCCTTCATTACTTCCACTGTCATCCAGGTTGTTCATGTAGATCTCATCCATTTCTCTGTCATTGGGTGATCCCTGGGTCTTTCTTAGGGTCCCGTTTTCTAGGTAGCCTCCCTGGAGTTGTGTAGCAGTCTAGTCATCTTTGTTTTACATCTAGTATCCTCCTATGAGTGAGTACATATCGTGTTTGTCCTTCTGAGTCTGGGTTACCTCACTCAGGATGATTTTTTTCTAGATCCATCCATTTGCAAACCTCATGATGTCATTGTTTTTCTCTGCTGAGTAGTACTCCATTGTGTATATGTACCATATTTTCTTTATCCATTCTTCAGTTGAAGGGCATCTAGGTTGTTTCCAGGTTCTGGCTATTACAAACAAAGCTGATATGAACATAGCTGAGCAAATGCCCTTGTGATATGATTGAGCATTCCTTGGGTATATGCCCCAGAGTGCTATAGCTGGGTCTTGGGGGAGATGGATTCCCAATTTTCTAAGGGAGCGCCATATTGATTTCCAAAGTGGCTGTACAAGCTTGCATTCCCACCAGCAGTGGAGGACAGTTCCCCTTGCTCCACATCCTCTCCAGCATAAGCTGTCTTCTGTGCTTTTGATCTTAGCCATTCTGACAGGTGTAAGGTGGTATCTCAGAGTCATTTTGATTTGCATTTCCTGGATAATTAGGGATGTTGACCAATTCCTTAAATGTCTTTCAGCCATTTGAACTTCCTCTGTGGAGAATTCTCTGTTTATTTCTATAGCCCATTTCTTAATTGGACTGTTGGGCATTTTGATGTCTAATTTCTTAAGTTCTTTATATTACCCACACACCTATGAACATATAATTTTTGACAAAGAAGCCAAAAATGTACAATGGAAAAAAGAAAGCATCTTCAACAAATGGTGCTGGTATAACAACTGGATTTCAATGTGTAGAAGGCTGCAAATAGATCCATATCTGTCACCGTGCACAAAACTTAAATCCAAGTGGATCAAAGACCTCAACATAAATCCAGCTACTCTGAAGCTGATAGTAGAGAAAATAGGAAGTACTCTTGAACGCATTGGCACCAGAGATCACTTTCTAAATATAACACCAGTAGCACAGACACTGAGAGAAACAATCAATCGATGGGACTTGTTGAAACTGAGAAGCTTTTGTAGAGCAAAGGACATGGTCACCAAGACAAAGCAACAGCCTACAGAATGGGGAAAAGGTCTTCACCAACCCCACATCCGACAGAGGGCTGATATCCAGAATATAGAAAGCAAAACATTTTTAAAAGTGATAATGATGGCTACCTTTGTGTTGATGACATGTGTATTTCTCAGTAGTAATTTTGAAATTTTCATTGTCTTTTGTTTTGTTATGACATTATACAAAGTAGAGTCTTGTCATTTATAAAATGAATGCTCAGAAAATAAATTTATTAACTATTTGTTAGCATTCAGTCCCACCCCTTGGGGACCTTCCCAGTATCCTGACAACATCATCTTATGTTAAATTTAAGAGAAAACCCTCCCCCTTCTCTCTCTACCTTCCTCTCTCTTGTCACAAGGGCATATGTACCTCCTCTCTCTCTCTCTCTCTCTCTCTCTCTCTCTCTCTCTCTCTGTCTTTTCCTCTCTTTCTCTCTCCCTCTCTCTATTTCCCTCTCTGTCCTTCTCCCTTCTCCCTTTAGTAAATAAAACTTTCCATGTGTGTGCTGCCTGCATGGTGTGAGTGACTGTCTCAGTGTGCCAAGGCTGTCAAACACTGTTTTTAAAATACAACACAAAGAACACTTCATTACTTACTTAACTGTTGATCTTGATTATTATCTTTGACTGCATTGAAATATTAAATTTGACTCAAATTGTGCACTTGTCTACAATTAATAGACCTAGATGATAATTGCTCATTATGTAGAAAATATTTCAATTTATAATGGGGCTTGAGAAGATGTTTCCAAAATCTATATGGAAATACATATGGCCCCAAATGCCACAATATTGCCATCATATTAACACACACGTGTGGGGGTGTTGATGTAGCTATAAATTAACTACAATGTAAATAAATAAATAATATAAATAAAACAAAGGTACATAACTTGATAGATAAATCTAGTATTGTGACACTTAAACACTATGAAAGAATGAAAGTAAATGAACTACAGTAGTCATGACAAATGACACAAAATGTTGACAGAAATGTATTAAGAAACAAATATTATTTCATTTAGTTGTGTAAAACTGATTTTTCCTGATGGAGATGTTGGTTTAAATGCCCAAGCCATAAATAAAGTATAAGTAATATAGTTCCTCTTTATGTTCTAGTGGTAAAATATTTTTACAAAGGAAGTTTAAGAGTCAAAGGGTGAGTGGCACACCAACAGCAACCACTCTTCACCATGCCATGGGGCTGGCGTGGGTAAGAGTCAACTAGGAGGTACCTGGGGTCTCTAGACCCTGGCTCAAAGAGCAACAGCTCCCCCCATGCTGCTGGGGATGGGGGTGGGGGTAGCGATGGGGGTGGAGGGGGGGGGGGGTTGGGGACTCAACCAGGAGTCTCACAGGGTCTCTAGCCATGGCCTAGAATTCAACAAAAGCAACAGTTCGGCTCCATGCCATGTGTACTACAGGGACCGAAATCAACCAGGAGCCATCCAGGTCTCTAGTCCAGGGTTGTAACACAGCAATAGGAATACCTTCTTGCTAGGCCATTCGGCTGGTTCGTGGGGGATTTTATCAGGAACTGCCCTGGGTCTCTAGCCTGGAGCTGCAACTCAACAAAAAGCAACAGCTCTACTCCATTCCATGTGTCCTTCCTGGGCAGGACTCAACCAGGAGCACCCTGGGGTCTCTGATTCAGGGCTACAACACAGCAAAAGCAAGAGCTCCTTGAGGGGACAGGACTCAACTAGTAGTGGCCCAGGGGCCACAACATAGCTACAGCAACAGCTCCTCACCAAGCCAAGCTCTGACTGGGGCAGATCTCAAGCAGGAGCCACCCAGGGTCTATTGCCCTGGGCAGTAATTCAATAAAAGCGAGAGCTCTGCTCCATGTCATGTGGCTGACATGAGCATGCCTCAACCAGGAATCGCCATGGGTCTCTAGCTAGCAAGAGCAACAGCTCCTGGAAGAGGCAGGACTTAACCAGTTGATGCCCTGGATCTATACCCCTAAGGCCCGGACACAGCAACTGCCACAGCTCCTTGTAGGGGCAGGACTCCCCCAGGATCTCCTGGGTCTCCAGTCTGGGGCTGCAAGACAACAAGAGCAACATTTCCACACCATGCCATACAGCTGGCCAGGGCAGGACTCTACCAGGAGCAGACAAGTGGCAATAGTTCCACACTTAACCAGGAGATGTAACACACAACAGCTCCAGCTGCTCTTGTGGGCAGGGCTCAAGCAGGAGCTATCTTGGTTACAACAAAAGCAACAGCTCTGAGCCTTGCCATGAGGCTAGTGAGGGACTGGATTAACCTGGAGCATCCAGTGTCTCTAGCCTAGGGCCACAGCACAGCAATAGAAACCACTCCTTGAGGTGCCATTAGGATGGCAGGGCAGGATTCAACCTGGATTCACCTGGGTTCTCTCGCCTGGGGTCAAACCACAGCAACAGAAACAGTTCCACACTATGTCATGCAGCTGGTGGGGCATGAGTCAACCAGGAGTCACGTAAGATTTCCAGCCTCAGACAGTAACACAGCAACAGAAACAGTCCTGGTGGGGATAGGACTTAACCAGAAGATGTCCACGGTCTATAAGCCCAGGCAGTGATGCAGCAACATCAACAACAGAGCCACAGTTCCATGCTATACTATGCTGATGAAAGGGCCAGACTCAAGGGGAGCCAACTAGGTTCACTAACCTGGGACTGTGACTTAACAGAAGCAATGGCTCCAGGTCTAGAACCAGAGCTATGAGTTGCCCCACCCTAACATCCCCCTAATCTATGAATTATTGGAGCATGGGAAGGGGACAAACCTACAGATTCAAAACCACAGGATTCTTATGACACAGGACAAAAGAATATCAAAGAGAAACCCAAGTGGTGTAGCAGAGGCCAGAGGCCTCAAACCAGACCAAGATCAAGACAATGATCACTTGCAAGTGAAGAAGATAAAAATACTAAATTGTAGCTAACACAGGCTGGTATATGAAGTTGGGGTGGAACTAAGTCCCTCCCCTAATGTGGGGATTTAACATGGCAATTCCACATAATTAAAAGGTTTATTTTGTGGTAACTTACATCCTGTAAAGGGATTGGTTATAGGGTCTTGAAGAGGTGAGGTGCAGTCCAACAGGGTTCTCTGGAGAACTCTGACTTGGTCTGCCATCCAGCGTCCAAGGTCACTAGGAACCAAGAGGACCAGCATGTCTGGATCTCCATGAGGGCTCCTGTCACAGCTACACCCCAGGGGCACGTCCTAGGTAGGCATGACAGTTACTGGCTGCCTCACTAGGTGATGCTTTAAGGTCAAAGCTGGAACAGCACCCACTACACTCCGCCCGGCACAGGGGTGGGGGAAATGAGAGAAAGGGTGGGAGAGGGAATAGTGGTTGGTATTTAAAATGAAAAAAGTTAAATAAAAGCAATAAATAAAAATTATACTAAAGCATGAACTGTATGGCCACACTACAGCTTCCATGATGAGATTCTTCCCCTTTTTTTGTTTTTTGTTTTTAGATTTGGCTTGCTTTGTTTTTCTTTGTTTTGTTCTATTTGTTTTGTTTAGTTTTTGGTTTCCCTTTTGAATTTTGTATTGTTTTGTACGGGAGGTTGTAAGGGCAGTGGAAGAATGCAGGTGTGGGAGTGGGGTAGGTAGGATGGGGAGATAGGTAGAATCTGGATGTTTGATGTGAAGTCTGCAAAGAATCAATAAAAAATTTTTAAAAAAAAGAGTGAAAGGACTTGTTTTCCTAACAATTACATGTTATTATCCATCATTGCTAGAAAATCAAGGCAGCAGGACATTATAACACATAAATACAGATAATCACATTGCATCCACATTAAAAAACAGAAAGCAATGAATTAAAGCATATACGCTTGTGCTAAATTCTATTTCTCTGTGGAGTTGAGAATCCCTTGCTGGCGAATTGTGCCACCCTGGTAGGCTGATTGTTCCATTTCAATCTCATACAGATTGGGCCAGAGGACTCCTTCCTTGATTATGTAGATTGTGCCAAGTTAACAAAATTAACCATCACACGGACGTATTACATTTTGTATTTTAATGCATTGATATCACAGAATATGTGATATAAGCCACACATTTAAATAATAATCATCATATTTAAAGGAGAAATAAAGTCTATGTTTGGTGTCTTAATGCTTGAACAGAATATAAGAAAGTCATTTGTAGACTAAGCATATATATATATATATATATATATATATATATATATATACACACACACACACACACACACACACACACACATACACATACACACACACACACACACACACACACACACTGTCTCAGAAAATAAACAAATAAAGAAAAAACAGCAAAAAACACAAAACAACAACATCAAAAACTGATTGGAGAATATTAGTACCTGTGGATGTTTGAATGAAAATAGACCCCATAGACTCATAGGGGGTGGCATTATTGGATGTGCGATCTTGTTGGAGTAGATGTGAACTTGTTGGAGGAAGTGTGTCACTGGGGTTGGGCTTTGAAATTTCAGAAGCAGAAGCCAGGACCAATGGCTCTCTCTCTTCCTGCTTCCTACAGATCCAGATATAGAATTCTCAGCTACCTCTCCAGCAATATGTCTTCCTGGGTGCTGCCATGCTTCCTGCCATGATGATAATGGAATAAACCTGTGAAGTGTAAGCTAGGCATAATTAAATATTTTCCTGTATAAGAATTTCCATGGACCAGCACTTAGGAGGCAGAGACAGGCATATCTCTGTGAGTTTAAGGTCAGCCTGGTCTACAGAGTGAGTTCCAGGGCACCCAGGGCTGTTACTTAGAGAACCCCTTTCTTGAAAAACAAAAAACAAAACAAAACAAAACGAATTGACATGCACATGGTATCAATTCATAGCATTAAGCCCTTAAGAGAGTACCAAGAAATCCCTGAAGATTATCAAAAAAGAGTTAGTGTCAGAGGTAAAGTTATATTTTTATATCTTAAAAATGTTTATCAACAACTACTCTAGTCACACGGGAACAGGGCAAGTGGCTTGTGACTTGCAGCATTCATGAGTGTTTACAATGAGTTTAACCCTCAGTTGAAGTCTTTTTTCAATGTTTTGAAAGAGAAGCTAGCAATGGTGAAATGTAACAAAGGGATGGAGTGTAAAGGCTACCTGGTATCTGTGGATGACTACATGAACATGAAGATGTAAATACAGAAAAATATACAAATGGGGCATTGTCTGAACATCTGGTGGAAGTTTTAATACAGGATTTAATAGGTTGTAATAATAACCTTTATATCACAGGCATTGAAGAAGAAGAGGAAGAAAGGGGACATTAGAGAATAACATCTTTTGTTAGGTGTGTGTGTGTGTGCTTGTGTGTGCACATGTGTGTATGTACATGTATTCCTACACAGTTCTCTATGTAGAAATTTGTTGTCTCAAAAATTCAAATATAGTATTTAAGTTAAATGATTAAACTGCCATTGAATATAAAGTTTCCATATAAACTAAGTTTTAACTTTTTTTTCTGGTTTTTCGAGACAGGATTTCTCTGTGTAGCTTTGTGCCTTTTCCTGGAACTCACTTGGTAGCCCATGCTGTCCTCCAGCTCACAGAGATCCACCTGGCTCTGCCTCCCAAGTGCTGGGATTAAAGGTTTGCGCTATCACCGCACGGCTAAGTTTTAACTTTTTAATATTTATTTTCTCTTTCCAACAAATACTCCTGGAACAGTGGTTTAGATCATTGCTAGAAATGGACTTCCTCTGTTGTACAGTTTTGTGTTAACATAAACTAGAGTCATTTTGGAGCAAAGTATCTTAATCAATAAAACCTCCTGAGAAGGCAGGCATGTGGGCAAGCCCAGGGGACATTTCCTTGACTGATGATTGATGTGAGAGGATTCAGCTCACTGTGGGTGGTACAATCCTTGGCCTGGTGGTCCTGAGTTCTATAAGAATTAATGATGTAACTTGAAGAGTTGGCAAGATGTGAAAGTGTCTTGTAGTTTGACAAAGACTCAGAGATAGAAGTGATAAAACATAAAGAAGAGGGTAAAATAATTTTTAAATGTTTAATTCTAGTTTACACAATATTTCCACCTCCAAGTGACTTAATCCAAAGGTATATTTTCTGAGACTCTCAAAAAACACTCGTAAGAATACTTATTACAGCTCCAGCAAGTTGGCTCAGTGGGTAAAGGAGCTTCTTTCCAAATCTGGTAAGTTGTATATGATCCCTAAAATCCACTCTTTAAGTTGTCCTCATTTACACATACACATGCACACACACACACACACACACAAATACACACACACAGAATATAATTTTAAAAAATACATATTATATAATTGTTTCTAATACTATAAAACTTAGGGCAATCAAATATATAACAGTAAATTTAGCAAATATTTTTAATACTCATATGCTGGGATCACATAAAAATATTATAATGTATAAGATGAATATATAGGCTTACATGAAAATATTATGAAGATGTGCTACATGAAAAACAATAGGACAGTAGGAGTATTGTGTCAAAATTTTGCAAGACTAATATTTAATATCTTTCTCTTATTTTGAGACTAAAATATAACATTTCTCCCTTCAATTTCCTTCTTCAAAACCATTCCATACACTCCTTCTTTCTCTGTTTCAAATTCATGATCTCCTTTTTCATTAGGAGCCAAAGATCACCTAACAAATACCCCAATACTAGACATGAAATTTTCTCTTTTGAGTTGTTGGTCAGGGTTGTACAAAAGTTCTCCTTCCGGTAAATATACAACATATTGTGGTTGCCCTTGGTTACCATCTAGAAGTGGAAGGTAAGACCTTATTATTGAAGATACCATAAACTTCAGAAACAGGACCCAGAGACCCTTAAGCTAGAACTGACCTGAATGCCTACTCCCCAAGGAGTAGCTTTTTATGATACTAGAAGTTGCCATGCAGGCTTTCAAATGAGTAAGGCAACCAATAGTCCTGCTTGGCTATGATGCCAATGAATGACATCAACAACCAGCATAGTATAATAACCCTAAAGGTGCAGCCATGGCACACATGTGTTGGAGGTAACTAACAGCTCTCCAATTGAACATAATACTCACTCAAAAAGAGGGAAAATATGCCTGATATTGAAACTCAGTGGCAGTGAAGTCATGGATATTGGAGTAGAACCTACAGTCACTACTTTTCTAAACCTGTACAATCTCTAATGATAATCTCAACATTTTTTCCTTATACTCACAGATAAGTGCAGTTGCCCTTAATCAATTAAGGTTCTTGCAACAGATGTAGGCCACTACAGGAAATCAAAATCAAAATCAAAGTTGTTGAGCCCAGTTCCAAACAGTATTTCTACAAAAGACTCTGCACCTGAAGGATCATTTCAAAAGAGGAGGGATAAAGATTGTAAGAACCGTTGGAGTTTTAATTAAACTTATCTGAGTATATAACAAAGTTTTGACATGGGCATGAGATCATCTGATGTTGATAATCATCAAGAAGAGAATTTGGAATGCCAATGGATGTGAGAAAGAACAAAGAAAAGCCTGCCATCTTCCTTTATTCCTAGAGAATAGTAAGGCAAATGATGTTTCCATACCTAAGTTATTTTTCTGGAGACAAATGACATTTCTGTGCTTTATGTAACTTTGAACATGCTGAGCATGCTTCTCTACTGAACTGTAAACTTGTAACTGCTATTAAATGGATGTGATGATAAAAATAAACCTTGTCATACAAATTGCACTCAAGTATTTGGCTGCCCCAAGACCCTGGCTTTTCAGTTCTTCCAGTATTAATCAGGTGGGGCAACTTGGCCAGTATCTCACAAGAGCCAGAGGAATAGAGAGTTTGCTGTGAGATTGTTTCTCCTAGCAATGTCAGAAACTTTACCCATAAAATCTCACCAACATGACTGCTTAAGCATGGGCTGAACAAGGATGACACCAATAGACATGCAAGACTTTTATATGAAATCATATGTAAGGATATGGAAATTGAGGGTATCAAGGAGTTCTAATATCTTTAATTATAATTTTATACAAAAAATAAATAACATGCTATTAAGTCAATTCATTTTTGTTAAGTTGTTTTATACCATTGTTCACTAGTAAGTTTGGGATTTGACTATCATCTTATAGTGTCCTTGCAGATTTTGATATGAGATTATGTTAGTTTTGTAAAAACCTTTAGATCATTTTATATAGTGTTGTGGTAATTTCATTTGCTACTTGTGTATTTGGAGATGATTTACTAGTAAGACACAGTAAACTTCTAAAGTATATTCTAAATTACAAACTCATTGTGTTGCTTATTAGTTAAAGTTACTGATTTTCCATGAACACATATTCAGTCCAACTTATAGAGACTTATATTATTTGAATTAAAAACATTTTTAACATATATTGCTACAATCTTTACAAGTGTACAGAACCGATAGTAATATCCTTTTCTAAGCTTTTCTGTTCATTAATTTATATCCTCTCCTGAAATTTTGGCTTAAGTATTTATCAATGTTGGAATTTTTAACAGCCTAATTTTACTGTTTTTGATTTTGTCATTTCTGTCTATTTGATGACATATGTAATTAACTCATTGCTGTTTGATTTGAGTTTCACTTGTACTTTTAGTATATTAAGCCAAATATAGAAATCCTTGATGTAATGTTTTCTGTAGTATCTATATTACACTTTTTCCCATAAATTAAATATCTGTTGTGATTGCACCTTTGACTATATCAATAACTATGAATATATTATATATTAAAGGATTTTCCATTTTTTAATTTATATTTTATTTTCAATTTTGTGTCTGTGTTGGCAAATGTGTGTGAGTAAATGCTTATGGAGACCAGAAGAGGGCACTGGATTCCCAGCAGCTGGAGTTACATGTAGTTGTTAGCTGCCATATTCGAGTGCTGGGAACTAAACTCAAGCCTTCTACAAAAGCAGAATGGACCCTTAACCACCTAGAACTCTCTTCAGGCCCAAGTCTTTTTTTGTACAAGTACTGATTGTCCTAGTTTTCAACAACAACCTAGAATCACTTGAAAAAGAAGTCTCATTTAAGTAATAGTGCTTTTTAAAAAATTCCCTTCTCATCCTGACCACAGTTTTCCCTCCCTTCATTTCTCCCAGTTCCCCTTCTCACCTCCCCTCTCCACAAGATCCACTCCTCCTCCATTTCCCTTCAGAAAAGAGCAGGCCTCCAAGGGATATCAACCAAACATGGTATAACAAGTTACAATAAGACTAGGCACAGCCACTCATATGAAGGCTGGCCTAGGCAATGCAGTAAGAGGAAAAGTGTCCCAAGAGCAAAATAAAGAGTTGGAGACACTCCCCACTCATACTGTTAGACCCCCCACAAGAACACCAAGTCACACAACATATATGCACAGGACCTAATACAGATACATGCAGGCTCTGTGATTGCTGATTCAGCCTCTGTGAGCCCTTATGAACCCTGTTTAGTTGATTCTGGGGGTTGTGTTCTCCTGTTGTCCTCAACCACTCTGACTCCTACTGTTGACCTATCAGCGGATCTATGGAGATTTTGTCTGCTGGACCTGGGATCTGCACACCTGAAAGAATGGCCCAGACTACATTCTAATGCTGTAGACATCTTTACTCCAGTTTCAGTGTACTTTCATACATGAATGAAACAAAGAAAGCATTGATGGAAGGAATGTTGCTTGAGTAGAGAAAAATATGATCTGAAAAACATGTAAATAAATGTCAGTTAATCATATACTAAATATTTATGGAGCAGCCTTTCCCAGCACTATCTCAGGAGAGACCAATTTAAACACAATTGCCTGGCATGTAGTATAGATTATATCGGGGTAAACATGAAAGCAAAGCAGAAGGCCACATCCAGATTCAGGATACACTGACGAGATTGGGTTCTGTATATAGCTATGTCTTGACATCTAACAAAAATAAACCTATCTTTGTAGTGGGCACCCGTTCCACCTATGACCTTGAGGTACCAGCCCCTGGGGCACGCATGGTCTTGGGACTAGCTTATGACCTGATGGGCGTGTATACTTTGGTCTTCCCTCTTTCTTGGGCTTGGACATATAGATCTTATAAATTAAAAGTAAATGTTTGTCACAGGAGCCATGAAATCACATCTAGGAACAATCCAGGGAACAAAATGCACCTGGTTTAAAAGGCCATCTGTTTTTTTTTTCCTGGATACTCTCACAAATTCCTCAAGGCATAGTTCACCATGCATCATTCTTTTGACCATGTTCAGATACCTATGAACCTTCCTCTTTCTCTTTCACAGGATTCCCTGAGTTCTGCTTAATATTTGGCTGTAAGTCTCTACATCTATTCCCATCAGTTGCTGCATGAAGACTCTTTGAGGATGGTTGGGCTAGGCACCAATTTATGAGTGCAGCAGAACATCATTAGTTTTATTGACTTTATCTATCTATCTATCTATCTATCTATCTATCTATCTATTGATTGATCAATTTTCTTTTCTATCCTAAGTCTCCTTCCATCCAGGCAGTGTTGGTCATGAGCTGCCTCTCATGACTTGGGAATCAAGGTAGAACTGTCAATGGTTGGCCACTTCTACAAGCTCTGAGCCAATATTATCCAGCACATTTTGCAGGCAGGACAAATTGTAGGTAAAAAGTTTTATGATTGGGTTGATGTCACACTTCTACACTTGCCTAATTACAGAAGATGGCTGGTTCAGGTTCTGTATCATCCTAGAATAACCCTTGTAGATTTCAGGGAATTTCCTCTGCACTAGGTTTCCACATCACCCACCAAATACATCTCAATTCTAGTCATCTTTCTCCATACTCTGCCTCTATCTCTCTCTGCCTCTACCTGATCCCTCTTGTTCCCATCTCCACTCACCCCCAGTCCACTCCCAGAATCTATTTACACTTTCCAGGGAAATCCCATGCTTCCCTGCTGGAGCTCTCCTTGTTGTTAAGTTTCTCTGGGTCTGTGGATTGTAGCATGATTATACTTTATTTAACAGCTACTATCTACTTATAAGAGTGTAAGACTATGTTTGTCTTGTTACAATAAGAGTCTTTGCCAGGTTTGTTTGTGGGCATGTCTGTGAGGAATTGTCTCAGTTGTCTTAACCAATATAAGACAGCCCAGCTTACTGTGAACAGCACCAATTCCTAGGTAGGTGATCATGGGCTATATAAGAAAGTTAGATAAACATAAGCCACAGAGAAGCCAACATGTTTGCAGTGATGTTCTGTGGTTCCTGTCTTCATGTTTCTGTCTTGAGTTTCTGTCCTGACTTCCCTCACAGATGGACTATTGCATGGACGGGTAAGCCAAATAAACCTTTTCTTCTCCATGTTACTTTTGGTAAGAGTGTTTTTATGAAACAACATAAAGGAGACAAAATCACTGATTTTTAATTCATTTCTCTCTGAAAACGAACAGAAATATGCTGCATTTTGGTTTAGGGTACCTAATATGGTCCATATTGGTAGTTACACAACTACTCTTCTCCAATATATATTGCAATTATCAGTTATGGTGTGTTCTGTATGTCAGTTAGGTAGAGTTCATTAATGCTTTTTTATTCAATACTAATCTAAATTTCAGTAGATTTTGTTTAGTAATTCAAAGCTATCCGAATCTCGAAAGATCAAAAGAAAGCATCAGTTCCACATTAATGTAATTGCTTACTCTTAGGACATTGACTTCACGAGTTCTGACTTCTTTTATTGCCTTTGAGAGCCTTTAGACAGCTGTTCTTTTATTTTATCCAGCATTTATAGCTCCTCTCAGTGGGAGGGCTGTTGCGATATAAGTTATTCTGCCAAAAATGAAAATGGAACTTGCCAACAACCACATTTTCACTGACAGCATTACTATTCTAAACAGAGTGAGAACATTTCCTTAAAATATCACAAAAGGCATCTACTTCTGGAAATAAAAGGGTTTTTTTCATGTGGTTTGAATTTATTATGTAGTTATTTCACTAATGTGCTTCTATAAACAGAATACCTCAGAGAATATAAAAGCTGTAAGAATTATTTAGACATGATAAATAACAGTGCTTACCTCAAATAATCATGACATGTAAAAACTTATAAACTACTGGTTGAACAAAAGATTAATATGTATTATAGATATGTGTGATAATTGATTATAAATGCCAGCATGTGATTATGTTCATAGGATATGACTTCAGATATAAATATTCTTATATATTCAGTTGTTTAGCAGCCTGTGTTAAACTGCTTTTTACAAAGAAATCTAAGATATGCAGCCTGGGTGGGAGGTTTGCTAGCATATGTGCACACAAATGATGTGACCTAACATTCATTTTTAAGCTTCTATGCCAAGAGGAAGAGATTAGGAACATAGTGAGGCAGGATATAAGATGGAAATAGGGGAGGAGAACCACCAATTGATTATTAAATTATTGAATATCAGAATGCCTAAGCACCTCTATGTCTAGCACACTTGATCTTTCATCTAATCATTTGTAAGTCTATACACATTATGAAATGTGTTCATATTTAATGTATTAAGAATATTCTAATTTCTGCAGCAATGAAATCTCTGACCTTGGCATTGATGGTTTTGAAATTTTCAAAGTTCCTTATTCTTCTACTCTTTTGAATCTGAGTTGTCATCTTTGTGTTCTCACAAAAAAAGGGCTCCTATGAACCACAGTGCATGTTCCTATCTGTCCATAAAATGTAGAACCTTCCCATATGTTCTTGCTATGTCAATAATTTATTGAGATAAAAATTAATTTCAGTAACTTTTCCTTACCACTGCACATTTCCTGTGTATTTATCTTCCTACCTTCAAAGTTTCAAAATATTTTCCTAATACTACTGACCCAAAATTCCCTGTGTCTGAGGAAATCTACATGAACTATAATGTTTACAGAATTCTTTATGAAAGTGATATTGATACTTTGTGATTCATAGTTTCTTTCTTTTTTTTTTGTTTTTTTGAGAAAGGGTTTCTGTGTGTAGCTTTGGAGCCTGTCCTGGAACTTGCTCTATGGACCAGGGTGGCCTCAAACTCACAGAGATCCGCCTGCCTCTGCCTCCCAAGTGTTGGGATTAAAGGCATACATCACTACTGCCCAGCTATTTCATGATTTCTATGACCAGTAAGACTCTTTCATATTGTAAGCATAAATATATTAATAGCTTACTGTACTTACACTTTATGAGCAGAAACATGAGATAATTTTGAATAATTATTATAGTAAATTTCTTACATTTCGAGCCCAGTTTAATTGGTATTATGGAAAATGTTAAAATAATTTTCTAACAGTCATCCTAAGAGTAATGTCCACAATTTTAGTGAGAAATTTGTTAAAATTTTCTATATATGGGAGACTCTCTGGGAGCAATTTAAAGTAAAACATTCAAAAGTGGCTAAATCTTGCACAAATGACCACTGTGATCTCATGCAGACACTGTAGATTTATTGAAAGTCAGACAGAAATAACTTCAAGTTCTCTATATAAGCCATTTTAGTGTCCTAAGTGAATGATGCTGACAGTATTTCTTTTTTTTATCCAATGAGATGCATTTTATGTACATTTTGAAATCATTATAGAGAAAATACAGAACCATAAGTTAAAAGTAGAGTCACCACTGGTCAGTTTTCCACAGGTATAATATTAGTTAACCAGGTAACCCATGTAAGATTCTTTAGCAAGCAGCTATAAATCTGTGTAATTGGAAGCTTTGAGAGGGGAAGTACAGATGTAGGGAACATTGCTGCTCCTAACTTTGTCTCTGGTTCCACCTAGCAGATGATTTTTCTAGGATCTGTTGCCATAGTACTCACTATGCTCTTGTTTATGTTAAACATCAGTTGTTTAACAGCTGTGATTATACAACTTCATATGTGACTATGAACCACTTTCTGGTGCATTTTAGAATGCCAATCATTAGAGCCAGTTTGTCTTCAAGACCTGGATTCTGAGCGAAACCTGGAGGTGTAGGATAATGAGTCAGCAAAGGAGAATCAGAGTAAGGAATGAAGCAGTTTCTATTAAAAAATGTACAATCCCACAACAGCAATACAATCTTATTTCCCTCATATTCTCAGCCTGGTACACTTCTTGAATTGCTTCCTAACTTAGCTTTATCAGTAAATATTAGCACCAGCATAAATATTACCCTGCTTAGTGTTTGTTAAGATTTATAAGCATTTTGAGAACATTTGTACATTGTCTTATTTAAATAGGCAGAATGGTTAGGAATATATCCTGACAGGCAAAGGCACAAAAGTTCAGGAATGTTGAAAATGACAATCCAGGTCTCAGAACTGGTTCATTGTGTAGGGAAAATCTATCTTTGATTTTTATACAACCCTTTAGGCCCCTATCCGTCATCATACTGCTCAGCAGAAATCTCTCACAGCTTTCATCCTCTCCTCTATTGTGATTCCAATGTTACTTTAGACCTTTTAGTCATGGAAACAAGCATATTCCATACCATAGTTCACTAGAACAAAATATAGATAGAGTGGGGTTCAATTTGAACTAGAATACTATCTTAGTTAGGCTTTCTATTGCTGTGAAGAGACACCATGATCACTGCAATTTTTATAAAGGAAAACATTTAACTGGTGTAGCTTACAGTTCAGGGTTGAATCCATTATTATGGCTGGTGACATACAGAAAATCATGGCTCTTGAGAAGGAACTGGAAGTTCTACATCTTGATCCTCAGGTAACAGGAAGTAAACTATGTTCCATTCGGCCATAACTTGAACATAGGAGACCTCATAGCCCAATCCCACAGTGACACAGTTCTTCTGACAAGGACACACCTACTCTAATAAAGCCACAACTTCTAAAAGTGCCACTCTTTATGAGGGCCATTTTCTTTCAAACCACCACAAACACAATGTCTCTTTCTCCCAAAATGTCTTGGGAAAGATTTTGCTAAAGCAAAAATAGTCCAGTCTCCAAAAATTTTTACCATGTGGAATCTGACTATACAAATAATGTCTAGCATTTTACAAAATGCTATACTTTGAACTTCATGTCAAAGGTCTTTGTATTAAAGGGAGTTTGGGGAAGGAACAGGAACTTTTAAGAGGTTATGTGTTGTCGGCCAGCGATAGTAGAAAGTGTCTCTTATTCTAGAACTTGGGAGGCTAATGCAAGAGACCTGTGAGTCTGTGGCCAGCCCAGGACACATAGTGTGTATCTCTCAAAATAAATTAGCAACAACAAGAGATGAGCCCAGTGGGAGGTCTTTTGGTTATCAGCAATATGCCCTTGAGAGCAACAGTGCCCTCTCACAGGAGCAATGAGGTCAACCACCTATGGGCTAAAAAGTCCAAAGTTGTAGCCCAAACCATCCTTTCCTTCTTATAATTTGATTACCTCAGGTATTTTATTACATTAAGGAGAAGTCAACTAACATACCTGGAATCACTTTTCTTACTCATAGCAGTAAAGTTTTCAGTGCATCAATACACATCTAGCACTGGTCTTTTCCACCAACATTATATTCCTCATCATATCATTTGTAATTATTACTGAACAATAATTATGGCAGATAACTATGAAAAATATTGTGAACTCATTATCTTTGAATTTCTTTTACAGTTTTTACAAGATAGAAATATTACCTTTACCTTGTGAGGAAATTGAAGCTTTGGAAACTAGAAAACAGGGGGAAAAAGCATTAGAAAATTATAGAGATGATATTTCAAAATGAGCCATTTTAATACCACTACTACTCACTGCTATATTGCTCAGATGTACTCAATTTACACAGCAATAAATTAAAGTATTCTGCCGGGCAGTGGTGGTGCACTCCTTTAATCCCAGCACTTGGGAGGAAGAGCTAGGCAGATCTCTGTGAGTTCAAGGCCAGCATGGTCTACAGAGCAAGATCCAGGACAGACACCAAAACTACACAGGGAAACCTTGTTTCAAAAAACCAAAAAAAAAATTAATTAAAGTATTCCTTTCTCATATTTCTTCCCTCTGCTCTTAGTCTGTAACTGAACTTGTTTCTGGGGGGAATACTAAGTCAAATGATGTCTTTATATTATCATCTAGCAGTGGTTCTCAACCATTCTAATGCAGTAACCCTTTAATATAGTTCCTCATGTTGTGATGCCCCCAATGATAAAATTATTTCCATTACTACTTTATAATTTTGCTATGGTTATGAATCATAAAGTAAATATCTGTGAATTCTGATGGCCTTAGGCAACCCCTGTGAAAGGGTCATTTTACTCCCAAAGAGGTCATGACCTCCAGGTTAGAAACACTGATTTAGATCATATGGAACAAATTATGTGCCTTTCTCTTACCAACCTGGGAATAAACTGTAATCTTGGCAATTTTTGATATTCCACATTTACAGTGATAAGAAACATTGCAGAATTGCATCCAAAGTGGGTCTTCTTTTATTTTGAGGGAAAATTTATGTCATACAGTAAACTAAATGTAAAAATCCTAGGAGAGTGTTTGCCAACACAGTTCAGAACAGCTTCATAGACAATTACCATGTGCTTGTCATGATCAAAAGGTAACTGGAAGAAAGTAAAGTGCTATCAGTCAGCAACTTGCACATACCAAGTCAAACTCCACCTGTTGGATGATTTACTGAAAAGGCATTTAATCATATCCTTTCTTTATTGAAGTTTGGATTGTTTGCTAGCTTGGTGGCTTATAATTTAAGGCACATATTAAAGAAAGTCGTTTTGTAATAAGAAATGTGCTGGTTCAAAGAAAATGGCCCTGAAAGGGAGTGCCATTATTAGGAGGTGTGTCCTTGTTGGAGGAAGTGTGTAGGGGTGGGCTTTGAGGTCTCTTTTTCTCAATCTTCCCCCAATGTGACAGTCAATCAACTTCCTGTTGTCTCTGAGTCACCTCCAGCACCACATTTACCTGCATGCCATCATGCTCCGAGCCATGATGACCTCTGAAACTGTAAAAAAGCCAACCCAGTTAAAGGTTTTCTTTATAAGAGTTGACATGGTCATGGTGTCTATTTACAGCAATAGTAAACCCTAACTAACACAGGAACCTTTTAAGGAAATAAAATTAGAGCTAGTTATAGTGTTAAAATATTTGGGTTTGAATAATATATTAAAAATTATTGCATTATTGTGAATAATGTCCAATATGGACATATAGGTGGTATGTTTCTATAATATTATGTCAATATATATATATATATATATATATATATATATATATATATATATATATATATATATATGTACAAACTGCATAATTATGAAAATATGACTGAAATAGGATTTATAATCATGATTTTGTAGACATTAGCACAAGATGTTAACAAAATTGCAATGAAAAATGCTGAAGTTATTGTATTTCAAGTTTATATGATGAAAATTCAGATATCCATTTATATGCTAAGTAACAATGCAAATATGTTTAATTCATCCACTTTTGATGTTCTCTAATGTTTTCTTTTTTACAATAATTGCAGATGAAAAAGCACTGGGAGGGCAGGGAGGAAGATACCATGATAGGTGAGGATTTCATGGGAATAGGAAGAGGCAGGATGCTGGGGAGGACCTCAGGAATCCACAAGGATGACCCCACCTTGGTCTACTGGCAGCAGTCCAGGGGGTGCCTGGACTGGTCTACTCTGATGACCAGTCTAGCAAATAACCTAGCTGTCATCATAGAGCCTTTGTCCAGTGACTGATGGGGGCAGATACTGAGATCCATGGCCAGGCATCAGGCTGAGCTGTGGGAATCCAATTGATGAGAGAGAGGAGAGATACTGCAGGTGAGGGACATCGAGATCATGATGGGAGGATGTGCACAGATGACCAGCCACACTAGTGGAAGCCCATGAACTGTGGACTGGTGGCTGTGGAGCCCCCATGGGACTGGACTAGGCCCTCTGGATACAGAAGATGGTTGTTTGGCTCAAACTGTTTGCAGGCACCCAGGTGGGGGGATCGGGATCTGTTCCTGGTCTATGGGCAGGATGCTGGGAATCCAGTACCTGTGGTGTGATGCCTTACACAGCCTTGGTGTAGTGGGAAGGGGCTTGGACCTGCCTAGGCTCAGTGTGCTGGGCTCTGCTGACTCCCCATGGGAGACTTCCATTTGAGGGATGTGGGGATGAGGGGTGGCTTGGGAAAGAGGGCTGGGGGTGGGAGGAGGGAGGAGGGGATGTCTGTGGATAGCATGTGGAGTGAGTAGAAAATTTCTTAATAAAGAAAAATAAAAAAAAAAGATTTGATGGTTCTCAGAGATTGTATATATAGTGAAATGTTAAGTGAATTATATAGGTATAAAACATTGAACAAGAGTAGAAATGCATGTATAGTATGTTTTAACAAAAATAATCTCAACTTTGTATCAATATACAAAGATCCAATTCAATATAAAATATTTAAAACAAGTAGTTGCTTTTTAAAAGTAGTTTCAATAATTTACCTTTTATTCTATCATTTCAATATCCCTTTTTTTCTTTTCAAAACAAGAACCCTGAATCTAATCTCCTTTGTTAAGCTTTTTACTGAATGTTACTCATAACAACTTGTAACCAACCCCTCTAAACAATGACAACTATCTATAACCCATTGAACAACCAAAAAAACTACCTACCCCACCTATTGCGAATGTGTTTGCCATGGTCTCAAAATTACTTCCTGCTGTCTGGGGATAATGGCAACTTTAGGGGATCCTGAAAAGATCCAAGAAATTTGGTTTAATTGTCAAGTCCTGGCAAGGTAGCTGTATCACTTGTTGCCAGTCTCTGTGTAATGGGAAAGTGTAGGGCTGGGCTTATCTCAAGTCCTGGCTAGAGTAGTCTATGAGGCTGGATTATGTCAGCTAGTCACCTCAAGATTGTCCTGAGCAGTTTATAGTCCAGAGCCGATCTTGGGTGGTGTTTGTCACCTTAGAGTCATTCATTGTCATAGTGCAGGTAGAATAACTGTTGTGGAATCCCATCATCTTTTTGGAGACTTCAGAGATGGCATTATGTCAGATTATTACTTTTCTTTGTAATTTTTTCTGGACAGTTCCCCTCTCCTTCTTTGGATGCATGTTTGTGCAAAGGTCTTTAAATTCTTCAAGATGATTGTTTCCATTTTCCTGAAAAGACAAAAACAAAACACTACCCCAACCCTAATTTGGAGGAGTTTCCCTTTTGGCAAGTTATATCTGATATAATGAAAAGCATTTGTTAGAAGCTAAGTTAGTTTAAAGTGAATGGTCATGCTGGTTGATTAACTATCACCTCTTCTAATCAAGAGGTCATGCTTGTTAAAATTTAATCTTTATCAATTTTGATTTATGGTTTCTCCTGAAATTTTTGTTATTCTCTATAACTGTTATATCACCAAGAGCAGTATGGTTTCTTACAATAGGCATTAGGCTCTTTAATTGCTCTGGGAAGGAGTTTCCTCCATGATGACAGGAAATCACTGAACCCAATTTGTCATGAAGGCTTGTGAGAGGCCACTCAAAGGTGAGTCCCAAAGACAAACAGTTACCTTAACTGCCCCTTGTTGAACTACATTCATTAGTCCAATATCTGCCTTTGCCACACTTTCTGTGTACTCCAGAAGAGAGGGACATTCTGTTGGGATTATTTTTTTAAGAAAACATTGTTTCTAGGAATGCCCTGTTTACAGTTCCATTTTAGGTGACCTTATTTACTGAAATTGAAACACCTGACATTTTGATTTTTCTTCAAACCTCTAGAAATCACCTCTCCTATCCAAACATCATCATGACTATGACATTCAACATTGATTGTATCTCAGATCCATTCCTCTATAGGTACTGATCTTGCCTTTAATGGCCTAAATATCCTTTGGCATTGTATATTCCCACTTTCAAAAGCCAGAGATTCAATTATTATTTGACTAGCTTCTGAATTTTGTATCATTCTATTTGGTGCTGAAGTCAGTCTTTGTAAGAAACCAGTGAAGGTTTCTTGTGGGCCCTATATTACCTTCGGAAATGACTCAGTGTTCTTTCCTACTTCTTCAATTCTGTCCCAAGCATTCAAGGCTTCTGTGCAGAATACAGCCAGAGTATGGTCATTATATAGAGATTGCCTTTGTACATTACCATAATCTTCCTCTCCAAGTCTTGGGAGATTTCCTCTAGCTGTACTTCATTGTTCAATTTCTTAGCCTCTACTGTAATTGAGCACCAGCCTCCAACACTGCTGTAACCAAATCTGTCCTGTCTTGAGAGATAATTTTATTACAAGTTGACCATGAGTTTAATATCTGCTCACAAAAAGTAAATGCATGTCATATGAGACTATTATATCCTTGAATCTTCTCAAATCTAACATTTGCACAGGAGTCTATTCAGCTCTTACACAGTCTTGAAGATATCATTTGTCAGTTCCTGTAAGGTTATTGGATAAATTAAGGATGTCTGTTTCAAAACCTTAGGCTGTTCCTCTGTAACCTCATAATGCAATGCTGAGATTTGTTCTCCTTTAAATTCCTTTGTCTGGGTCTGAATATCTCTAGATATGTCTTAATAAGTTTTTATAAAACTGTTATCTTGGTACTCATTTTAACCAACGTTTGAAATGATAAAACAAAAATGATCAAACTGATAATATTTATAATTGACATTGCATAAACCCCATCAAAATTAATTATCCTTTCATCTAATTGTTGCATTTTCATACCATGCATTATGTAATCACACTCTTTCCTTCGTAATAGTGTTTCCACTTTTTTAATGAATTCCCAATTGTCTCACCAAATCTGCCAATGATGATGATTTAGATGACAGTGAAGATGTGAGGCTGACTGCTTCTGCATAGAACAGTAGAAGCCCAAGCAGGTTTCAAGGCAGTTACCTAGTGTGGTAACAGCCTGACAAGGGCATCCAAGGAGAGCACACAAGCTGTTGGGAGAGAAGAAGCCAGCTTCTGTCTGTCTGTTTTTTTGTTTTTTTTTGTTTTTGTTTTTTGGATTTCTTGACATTCTTTAAGGGATTTAAAGATTTTCTCCAAATTTTTGTTTGTCTTTTTCTCAATTTTTTAAGGGATTTATTCATTTCTTCTTTAAGGAACTTTATTACACTTATAAGTTGGTTTTAATGTCATTTTTGAATTTCAACTGTATTTGAAATTTCAGAGTTTGCTGTAGAAGAATGGCAGGGCTATGTTGATGACTGCTCTCATTGTTGTTGATTTTGTTCTTACACTGGTGTCCCATCATCTGGATTTGGAGTGGTTATAGGTCTAGGTGTAGATATTTGAGTTTGTCTTTGTTGAATGGTTGTTTTTTTCTATTATTTCTGTTTTCTTTCTGGTATTGTGGCTAGAGTGGCCTGGGGTTCAAGGTGCTGGCCTGCTCTTTGATGGAGCAGCTTATTTAGAAAGTTTTACTTGTGTCTATATCACATATAGTACTCTATAATTTTTTGCATGTTTCAGAAGCTCAAGTTTAAAGCTGATTTGTGCAGGTTTTTGAACTTTCGTATGAGTTAAACAGAAAACCACTATGAAGGAACAAATCATCCAATATGTAAGTATGTTAGAAAATCAAAGTCTAATTTCCAAAGTAACTATTTCTGAGATTTTTAAAATATATTTTCCTGTTTGCTTTAATTTAAATATTTTAATTCTTTTAAATTTCCATACAATGTATTTTAGTCACTTTTATTCCACTTTCCCTTGCTGTGGTTATCGCTCTGTATAAATAAAATGCTGTTTGGCCAGTGGCCAGGCAGGAAGTATAGGCGGGACAAGAGAGAAGAGAATTCTAGGAAGTAAAGGCTGGGGTGGAGAGAGACTGCCAGCAGCTGCCATGACAAGCAACATGTAAAGACACCGGTAAGCCATAAGTCATGTGGCAAAGTATAGATTAATAGAAATGGGTTAATTTAAGATAGAAGAAGTAGATAACAAGAAGCCTGTCATGGCCATACAGTTTGTAAGCAATATAAGTTTCTATGTGTTTACTTGGTTGGGTCTAAGCATCTATGGGCCTGGTAGGAGACAGAGATTTGTCCTGACTGTGGGACAGGCAGAAAAACTCCAACAACATTCCCTAACTTTTCCAAGGTCCACATGCCTTCTCTACCCACATAATTTTTTGCCCTATTTTGTTTTGTTTTTTAAAAATATCCATTCAGTCCAATTTGTGCTGCCCATACAGTGCTTGGGTGTGAGATGATTCAATGGAGTATGGTTTAACTATCAGGAGCCAAATCTTTAAAGAAAGCTGACTCTGTAGCTATAAATAACTAAAATACCTTCAGCTATAGATAGAACTTTTTGCCTATTTCTCCTCACTCCATGGCAGGATTTTGTCTGCTTGAACTTGAGCAGGTCTTATATGCATGCTGTCATAATCACTGTGAGATATACATTATATATATATATATATATATATATATATATATATATATATATATATATATATATATATAAAATGTGACACCACCCAGTACCCAGTTGTGGCTGGAAAACAGTTTCAATGTAATTATTTACCCTCTCTGCCTCCTACTCTTTCCTCTTCTTGTTCTGTGAAGATCACTGAAACTTGACAGGTCAGACATTTTCTTTTCCTTTAGAAAAGTTAAAAAAAAGAAACATACTTTTCAAAGACACCCCCTCCCAGAAATTGAAGTGGGAAAAACAAATGTTTTAAAATATATTCTGTTTTCCCCATATTTTTATTTAAATTTTGTACATTATATTTTTGTCATGTTTCCCCTCCCCAAACTCCTTCCAGATCCTCCCCACTACACACCCAACTTTATATTCTTTCTCACAAACCTGCACACAGAATGAAAACAAAAAATTCCTCTTAATGAAAACTAACACAACCAAAAACAGCATTCTCTTCATGGTATGATTTATCTTCTGCAATTACTTTCTTGCTGTTTTAAAACCTAATTTAAGCAGGGTAGTGGTGGTGCATGCCTTTAATCCCAGTATTCAGGAGGCAGATGCAAGTGGATCTCTGTGAGTTTGCGGCCAGTCTGGGATACAGAATGAGTTCCAGGACAGGCTCCAAAGCTACACAGAGAATCCCTGTCTCAACCTCCCAAAACAAACAAACAAGCAATCAAAAACCCCAAATTAATATTAAAACCATAGCTTATATGAGTATGAATTTGTATTAAATACCATAAGATAGAAGTTTAGCAGATCAACATAAATTATTTTGCAAAAAACAAAGCTGGAATGTTTAATTTTAACTACTTTTCTATGCTTTGACAGGGATTGAGCAACAAAACTTGCTGGAGATTAAAAGATACGACATTCGTGCTCTGTGCCTTTGGTCAATGTTGGAAAATTTCTGCACTTGCAGCCTGATAAAATACTTATCTTCATATCTGGAAACCACAGTCCCAGCCAATTTGTTGACAGCAAACAGACTAGTGTATTCACTGCTGGGGAGAGGCCAGGCTTTCCTCTGGGACATAATGTGATACATGAACATCTGATAGACTAAACAAGTGTCAAAGTCAGATATCAATCATTAGTAAACCTCATTATTTTCCATTTTTAGAGAGAACTTTGTTAGCAAGAGGTCAAATATTTTCCTCTAGCTTCACACACCTGTAACCCTCAAATAATGTGTTCTGAATATTGGAAAGCAGCAGGCTTAAGAGGGAGAAAGGGAACAAAAGAAAGCAGACACTATCAGCCTGCCTGAACCCTGTGGTGTTGTCTCTACCCATTCCCAACTTTTATATCTTCAAGAAATGCCTTTGTGTTTTAGTATCAGATCATGGATGTAGCAGTTAGCAGACATGATTTCATCTCAATGAAATGTTGGCACTCTTGTCTGACTGGTAATTTCATGTCTATATTACAATACAGGTTTTCCTCAACAGAGATTCAAACTTGAGTAGAAATAATCCCATCAAATGGCAGAAAACAATACTATCAGAAGCACTATTCTTCTGGTTTCATGACTGTACAATACAAAAATTAGAAATTGCTCTCATAAGTGATGTAAGTCATTACTTAACTTTGAAGTGTCCAATAGAATGTCTCCATTTCAAGGCAGCTTACAAATGGGTTCCTGGAGTTTGCCATTTTTAGCAGTAATGAGAACCAACAAGGAGGCACTAAAGTGTTGATGGACTGCTTTTTCTCTATCAATTAGGAATATTGAATGAACACTGTGAGAAAATGGACTTTACACCCACAGAGCTACAAGTGCATTATTTCCATCTTGGATAACTTGAGACCATTTCACTCTTCTTTTCCTTAATCATACAGCTTTTCATAACAGAGGGTTTTGTCAGTGGAAGTCTAACATGCTTACTTTACTTATACAAATGAGATTTTTACTTTAACAAATAACTTGTATGATGCCAATAGTGTGGCTCCATAGAGAAAGGTACTTCTTGCCAAGCCAAATGACCTGAGTTAAATAGCCATAGCCCACATGGGAGAAGAGAAAATAGACTCTTGAAAACTGTCCTCTGAACTCCATATGCACATCTGTGCATAGGCGCCTACTCTACCTTCCATATAATAATAAATATGTCTTTTTAAAGAAAGAAATATTATCTGTATACATGCCCTCAGCTACTATGCTTATGATTAAGAACAGGGTTTCTCAACATCAGTGGTAATATTGACACTGAAGACCAGATTATTCATGTTGTGTGTAGCTTCTTTGAATTAGAATATGTCCTGGTAACAGTATTTAAGGCCCTTATCTTTTTGCAACTCTTCCAGTGGAACAACCAAAGTACTACCTGAATCTTGGGACATAATTTCTCCTCTACATAAAAAAATACTGATGCATGGCTGTTAGACTTGCACAGGTTTTCATTTTCTAAATTGTTACCAAAAATTATCTGTTGATTTTGCTACATGGACACTTCCTTAACATATCTAAAACTTACTCTGGATTGTGGGCATATCCTGGGACTACCTTGGGTGGTCACATAAGGAGTGTGTGTGTGTGTGTGTGTGTGTGTGTGTGTGTGTGTGTGTGTGTGTGTGTTTGTGTGTGCGTGTGCACGCACACATCAGTTCCCTTCTTTCCTTAAATCTTCATTTCCAGGGCCTTTATAAGAGAGCTGCTAGGCTTGTCTCTGCCTTTGGTACAGACCAACTACCAAGTAAGAAAAAGCCCCCTGCAAAGTTTAATGTGTTTAATTCTCATTTGAAAAACCTTGTACAGAGATATTTTCTGCTTCTCAATATTTTGAGCAATGTTTAGAATTCTACTTTTTTATCTCTTGTTTTAATGGTTCCTGGAATACTTAGTTAGCAGCTGTATCCTAGCACTCTAGAGGTAGAACTGGGCAACATATCATCTGATATTGTGCCTGCCTTATTACAGTTATTAGCATACCTTCATGAAAGTAATTTTCTATCTAAGGCATTTGAAATATTGAATAGATACATGGTTCCATTCTACTCACGAGAGAAAATTTAATGATACACAAAATATTATAAAGGTAAAGCCAGTTTGAGCTGCATATTTGTATTATGCAAGAACTTTCTAAAATTTCTGATAAACAGCCCAATTATATTAGAAATCATGCAGCTGATAGTTGGACATGTCTGTACTCTATAAATAATGCCAATGAAGAAAAATATTGAGGATCATAATTCACTTCCAGGGTACACCTGCTGTATTAGTTTGAATGCAATTGGCCCCCATAACATCACAGGGAATGGCATTCTTAAGACATATGGCTTTGTTGTAGTAGGTATAGTCTTGTTGGAGGAAGTGTGTCACTGTGGAGGTGGGCTTTAAGGTTCCATATGCTCAAGATATTGTCCAGTATGTCCATTCACTTCCTGTTGCCTCATGATTAAGATGTTGCACTCTCTGTTCCAGCCCTATGTCTTCCTGCACAGCACCATGCTCCCCATCATGATGATAATTTACTGAACCTCTGAAACTGTAAATGAGCCATCTCAATATAATGTTTTTTATATAAGAGTTGCTGTGGTCATGGTGTCTCTTCACAGCAATAGTAACCTTAACTAAGACAGAAGTTAGTACCAGGGACTGAGATACTGCTGTGATAGGCCTGACCTGTGTTTGGTTGGAGGAATTTGGACTCTGGTACTTTGGGTTATAAAAGCAATAGAATGCTTTAAGCACTGCTTAATGGGCCATACTAGTAAGAACATGGAAGACAGAGGTCCTAAGAGTTAACTGTTCTGTCACAGGTTTATTGGAGAGTTTTCAAATTAGAAGAATTTTAATATGTTGTCTAAAGATTCTTCTTGTGATATTTTGGTGAAGAAAGTGGCTGCATTTTGCCCTTGTCCAGAGTCTGCCTGAAGCTAAACTCAAGAGTTTTGGATTAACCACTTAGCAAGAGGAAATCTCAAAACAGCCTAGAATAGACTGTGTTGTTTGTTTTTAGTGGTAACTCTAATGATGATTTATAATAAAAAGGAGCAAGTTGAGCAAAGTTAATTACAAAAAGTAAATCTTGAGGAGAAAATGAGCACCAGGAAATGGGATGGAGCTAAATCCTGCGTTCAAAGTAATAAATGGATTAAGAAATGGAATAAAGGCAGTGCTGACCTCAGGGCAATATTCAATCTAGATAAGTTTCCAACTTGAAAAGGAAAAAAATTAAAGAAAAGCTTAGAGTCTGTTGTGGTGGTGACCAACTTTAGTCCCAGCAATGGTAAGGCAGAGGCTGGCAGATCTCTGAGTTTGAGGTTAGCCTGGTGTAGAGAGCAAGTTTCAGGATAGCCAAGCTTAGGAAGTAAAAGACAGAAATCTGTTTCAGATGTAATTAAATGATGGGGACATGTTCTAGCCCCAGTAAGCAGCAGAACTTGGCAACTTTGTTCATGTGACTCCAATTTTAGTTTGAAGGATAGAAGAAAGGAGTAATAGAATAAAGCCACTGAGGTCAGACATGTGTCAGTGGTGTCCTTAAATGGAGGCCTAGTAGAAAGAACCCAAGGTGGTAGAGATGACAGAGTCATGGGATACTTGCTAAGGAAAGATGCCATCTGGGAGTGGAACGAGCCCCAGAGAAAGAAGTATGTTGCAGTCAACAAAGCTTTAAAGAGTTGGAGATGTGGAGAGCATTTTGACATCAGACATGAAGATGAGGAGTTTGGAGTTTGCCAAGCTGTTTTTTTTTCTTGTTTTGGTCCAGTTTCCCTTGATTTGCTCCCTTCCCTGGCTTTTGGAATGGTAATGTGTTGAGACTATTAATAGGCTATGGGGACTTTTGAAGTTGAGCTGAATGAATTTTGCATTATGATATTGTTACAAGCTTATGGGGGACAGGGAGTGGTATGTAATATTTTGCACATAATTGGCCCCCATAATCTCATAAGAAGTGGGAATTTTGGGAGATATGACTTTGTTGGAGTGGGTATGGCCTTGTTGGAGGAAGTGTATCACTGTGGGCTTGGGCTTTGAGATTTCATATGCTCAGTATATTGCCCTGTGTGTTAGTTGACTTCCTTCTGCCTTATGGTCAAGATGTAGCACTCTCAGTTACAGCACCATGTGTGCCCGAATTTTGCCATGCTCCCAGTCATGATGATATCGGACTGAAATTCTGAAATTGTAAGCAAGCCATCCCAATTAAATGTTTTCTTTATAAGACTTGCCATGGTCATGGTGTTTCTTCACAACAATAGTAAATCTAATAAGACAGCTGCATAAGCATCAGCTGTTTGCTAGAAATGAAAGTAAGTTAATGTAAGCTTAGATAAAACTCGCCAATTAGCACTCTGTACTTTATCAAGATCCCAAGAAAGGCTTTATTTTAAATTATTGTAACAATGACCTTTGAAAATTCTAATCTAGATGAGATTGATTTTTTGAGTATTCAAAGATTTACAGTAGTCTATGTCAGGAGAATGGGAAGACTATCAGAATATTATACCCTATTAAGAAATGGTAAAACTTGACCTCTAAACTTAAGAAATCTTAGTTTTCATGTTGAAATTATTTCCAAATTGAATTCATGTTCGTTTTCAGGAGCATAGGAATGGGAGAGAGAAAGAGACATCAAAAACAGCCTTGAACATTTATAGATATCATCTACCCAAAAAACTTTTGTTCACAGAAGAATATAAATGTAGGATAGGAAAATGTGACTACACATTACAACAGTCATTAAAGAAAATCAGAAAATATAAGTGAATACTTTTAAAAATCTATGCACCATCAAGTTAAAAAAATCTAAATGAAATATATAGATTCCTATATTCATGCAAACCACTAAAGTTCAACCAATAAGATATCAAAAACTTAATTTGACCAATAACTAATAAGATGACTGAAACACTAATAAAAAGCTTTTCTTCTTAAAAAAAAAACTCAGATTCAGATGGATTCACAATAGAATTCTATTAGTCTTTTGAAGAACTACAACCAATATATTTTAAATTATTTTTAAAGAAAGAAAAGGAGCACTTCAAAACTCCTGTGAAGCCAGTATGAAGAAGAAGGAGGAAAAAGAGAAAGAGGGAAGGAGGGAGGAAGGAAGAGAGAGAAAGAGAGACAGAGACAGAGACAGAGAGAAATGTTAGGCCACTATCTTTGATGACCATAGATGCAAAAATTCTCGGGCAGTGGTGGCGCATGCCTTTAATCCCAACACTCGGGAGGCAGAGCCAGGTGGATCTCTATGAGTTTGAGGCCAGCCTGGACTACCAAGTGAGTTCCAGGAAAGGCACAAAGCTACACAGAGAAACCCTGTCTCGAAAAAAAAAAATTCTCAACAAATTACTTACAAAATTAATAGAGGTATAGATTTAAAAGATCATCCACCATTCTCTTAAAGCTGTCTTTATACTAGATATTCAGGGATGGTTCAAAATATGTAAGCAGAAAATTATAATAATGTGGGATGACTCATCCCTAACAGGCCTGAGGGCCAGCCCACCCAAACCAGTAATAAGATACTTTCTGAAAGCCAACCTGGGTCTGCCTAAGGGCCTTAGGAACAGTAGCTGAGACATGATGGGAGATGACTTGGACCAATGAGAGGAAGCTATGTCACACCAGCAGATGCATATTCATCAGACCTTCCCCCAGGGTGTGGTGGAGGGTATATTAGGCTTGTCCCTTCCTAAATAAACTAAGCTTGTTGTTTCAACATCTTCCCTGAATCTGTGTTGTTGACATTGACTCTGTGCTGACTCATCCCCTCCACCAAAGGAAAACAGCACAGGACCCTGCCACATTATAAGTCATATAAATGGAATCCAAAACAAAAACCACATGATCCTCTGAAAAGATTCAGGAAAGGTCTTTGACAAAATCTGGTATGCCTTCAGTATAAAATCCCTAGTGAGATCAGGACTAGAAAGAGTATACTTCAACATAATAAAGGCTGCATATGGCAATCCTATAACCAACATCATAGAAAATTGAGGAAAAATTCAATTCAAGGTAATCTCAATGAAATCAGTAATGAGATAGGGCTGTACAATAAACCCACTCACTTTCAATTTAGTACATGAGTCCCTGGCTATAGCGATAACACATCAGAAGTAAATTCAAAGGATACAAAGAGAAAAAAAAATGTAAAATTATCACAAATTCCACCTTCATCCCTATATTCTATTCTCTTTGCCATGAGAAACTAATCTGTAGGCTATGGAAAGAGAATCCTGGATGCCAACTCAACTGCAAAAACCCTACAACCTGTCCTGTCCTGCCTTCAATCTCTGCTGGGGCATAATGACACAAAACTTGTGGGTGTGGCCAGTCAATGAATGGTCTAATTTGAGGCCCATGTCACAAGAGGGAGCCCATGCCCTAAACTGCCCAGATATCAGAGAATGTGAGACTGGATAGACCAGAGGTAGAACCAGACAAGATTGGCTAAAACAGAAAAAGAAAAGAAAACAAAACAAACAAACAAACATAAAACAATGAAATGAAATATACCTAATGATATTCTGCTGTGCACATAGACTGAAGTCTTGTCCAGTCATTTTCAGAGAGCCTTCTTCTGGTACAGAAGTCCACAGCCAGACATAATGTGGAGAGAGAATCTCAATTGTAGTTCTCCATAGGGTCCCTCTCCTCAGAGAGGGGAGTCTAGCAGAAGAGATGGGGGAAAGATTGTGGGAGTCATGGAGGATGCAGGACACCAGGAAAACATGGCTCACTGAATCAACTAAGCAGTGTTCACATGGGCTCATAGAGACAGAAGCATCAAGCAAGAGCCTGCATGGGCCTGCACCATATTCTCTTCATGATGTTATGGCTGTTAGCTTGGTGTTTTTGTGAGAGTATTAACAGTGGGAGCAGGACTCTTTCCCTCCTATTTGGTTTCCTTGTCCAGTCTCAGTATGAGAGCTTTTGCCTTGGCTTATTGTATCATGTTTTGTCCTGTTTGGCTGTTGTCTCTTGTAGGCTTCCTCTTTTCTGAAGAGAAAGCAGAAGGGGAATGGATCTGGGGTAGAGGGGAGGTGGGAATAGCTGGAAGAATTGGAGAGAAGGAAAACAGTAGTAGGGATGTACTGTATAAGAGAAGAATCTGTTTTAGAAATGAACACACAAACCAGATAATACATTATAAATATGTGATCTGAGAAATTCCATGAAAAATAATCAACATTTTCAGCAAAGTGATAGGGGAAAATAACTTACAAAAATCATTAGTTGCTTTTCTATTTACAAATAACAAACACTGAAAAAGAGAACATGGAAAAACTCTTGCTTACAATAGTCTCAAAATAATAATGTTCTGGTGGAAGTGCCACTTCAATCCTCCTCCTCTATCTCTACCTCCCCAAACCCTATCTCATCTCAGAAAGCCCACCAAACATGACTCCTCCCTCAGAGATGCTCAAAACCACTCCCACAGTGTATTTAAACTACCTCCCAGAAAACAGACACATAGGTTTTTGGGCTGTCTTGCTGTCTCCTCTCTGGGGGTGGGGAGCAGAAAAACATTCAGGAGGATTTTAACCATTAAAACTGTACTTTTTCTAATTTGGCTTGATTTACTCTGATTTGGATTGCTATGCTGGTAAAGAGGCATATTGAGTTGCAGAAGCTGAGTGAGGTAAGAGACCTCTAAACTGAGAAATTTACATTTAAACATTTAAAAACAGAGATCAAGGAGGACTTTAGAAAATGGAGACGTTTTATGCTCATAGATTGATAAAATTATTATTGTAAAAGTAACCATACTCCCAAAAGCTATTTAGAGAACAATACATGCTCAACAAAAATTCCCATGGCTTTCTTCACAGAAAGTGAAAAAAATCCAAAAATACATATGGAAGCACAAAAGACATAAGATAATAAAAGTAATCCTGAACAAAAAGAACAAGAGTAGAGAAATTACAGTTTCAAATTTCAAGGCACATTACAGCTATCTATAGTAATAAAAGAGTCTGATACTACACAAACTCAGACACATAGATAAATGGAACAAAATATAAAAATTTTAGTCCAAATAATGACAGCCATTTCATAGTTGACAAAGATGCCAAAAATATATGGTGGAGGAAGAATGCATCTCAAGAAAAGATCCTGGGAAAACTGGATGTCTACAATGTAGAAAAATAAAATTATATCCATATCTATCACTCTGCACAAAAACAATTCTAAGAACATCAAAGACCTCAGTGTAAATCCTGAAACACTTAAAACTTCTAGAAGAAAACATAGTCAGTATCCTACAAGACATAGGCTCTGGAAAAGACTTTCTTAATAGGACTATTTTTTTTTCAGGAATTAGGTCCAATAATTAACAAATGGGATGCAATGAAAGTAAATAAATATAGCAATCAAATTCTAAATCAGAAATAAAGAAAAATGTAAAAAAAAATAAGATTTGTGATAGTTGAAAAAATAAAAGAAAAACAACATAAAGCTTCAGTATAGCAAGGAAGCACTCCATCCCATGAAGAACCTATGCAGTTGGAGCATATCTTTATGAGCTATGTATCCCTTAGGAGATTAAAATCCAAAACATAAAAATAACTAAAAAAGCAATCAAGAAACAAAATGACCTAGTTATGAAATGAGCAATGAATCTGAACAGAGTTCTCAAAAATAAGTAAAAATATTTAAGAAATATCTTTAAAAGAGTTTAACACACTACTATAGGAAATACCCAACAAAGATTTTATGCATAATCTGACACTCTCATATTATTACAGAATATTATTCAGATGTTCTTCATAAAATACATAAGACAGATTCTAAATTGTGTGATAGTACTATTTAACTAATTATGGACTCGTTACTTTATTAACACTTTAATAATATTCTTAAATTATGCATCTCCATATTTTGATGATTAAATGGAAACATCCAGAACATTGTTTCCATTTACGAAAGAAAAATATATTAAACAAAGAAAGCTGATTGTATTTTATAAACAATAAGAAGTGGAAGAAGAAATAACCTTGTATGGAACTGTACTAAGAGTTATAGCTACTACCAATATATATGTACATTTACCTGCTGTATTACATTCATTTTTCATGGCAGATAAGTTTTTGTTGTTTGGCTGTGCTGTTATTTTATTTCTGAATCACACGTTGCTGATCACCAAAGAGTATTGGATAACGCGTATAACCCTGGAAACAATAATCAGCTATAAGTAGAAACTAAGAAAATATTATTTAAATATAAGGCTCCTAAGTTTTTGATAGTAGTTTTATTTTTTTTTTGGATGGGGTCTCATGTACTTCACTATATTTCTGAGAATAATCTTAAAATCCTGAAGCTTCTACTTCCTAATTGTTGAGGTTTTAAGAGTATGTCATATGGAGATTAAATTCAGGGCTCTGGTCTTGTTAGGCAAGCACAATAGCAACCAATCTACATCCCCAGCAGTTGAAAATTTTAAAATACTACCTTTTGTACAAATAATGTTATATGGGTGGAACGGGTTGTATTTGTATATTTAGGGGTATATTTGTGAAAAGTTGGAAAAAAAGAAAAGAAAAGGGAAATGATATAATAATGCTTTAATTTAAAAGAAGTAAAAACCTGCAACCTTGCTTTTGTAATTTGGTCACCATGGTCTTAAATGTTGCCTATACCATTGCCCAAAGGAAGTATGCTGTATATATGAATATATTCTCCAGGAATATTTTTCAAACAAAATATTCATTGTCCTTCTTTTAAAATGCCTTTGCCTCAATTCATTTTCATGTGGATAGATTTAAAATAGGATGTCTAACACTTAAAATACATAGACAATGAATTTTCAAAAACTGATTATAAATACTGATTATAAAACCTGGAAATGAATAAATTAACTGCCTGTTGAAAATGTATCTTGCTAAATCATAGACACTTAGGTAAAAGTGTCTATGAATCCCTGATGAAGAACAGAGAACAACATTCCCATTATTACTGCTTTATAGTTCATGGAGATGCAATAATTATTTTAGACACAGTAAAGTCACTCAATAGCATGCAAGATAGTTTAGGATGTATGTACAAGTACCAGTGAACTAAAACCCATCTATATTTCATCTGTGCTGGCTATTTGACATAGAGATAGTTAGTTATCTTTCTTCTTTGTACTTTCTCATTCATAAAATTAAATATGTGAAATACATGCAGTTTGTGGTGTATTGTTGCTTCAAAATGCTATAATGAATAGGTAATCAAATGTATTTTATACTATGTTTCACATTCAGATCACATTCATTTATTGTAAAATAGCATTTTATGTGACAGAAGTTTATTGTATCCAAAGATGAAGGAAATATAATTAGCAAGTGGAGTGAATGAAAAGATTTTAAATTAACTATTTTTAAATTATTTTTTGTTTGTTTGTTTGTTTTCGAGACAGGGTGTTTCTGTGTTCTTTTGTGCCTGTCTTGGATCTTGCTCTGTAGACCAGGCTGGACTCTTGAATTCACAATCTGGCTCTGTCTCCTGAGTGCTGGAATTAAAGGCATGCACCACTAATGCCCAGTTAGATTAACTTTTTATCAGTATTGAAATTGGCAATGGACATATAATAGATATGTTATAAACCGAAAGTAAGAAAGGATTACTCTTGGCAGTCACGTGCTTGTGCACGCATGTATGCGCGCACACACACACACACACACACACACACACACACACACACACACACACACACACACACACACACACACACACAGGAACAGAAAAAACATCCATACCATACTCCTACACACAGATACACACACACACATACATACATACTTACATACACACACACACACACACACACACACACACACACACACACACACACCTCTGCTTTAATTATATACCTTACACATGATTATTTTTGACACCCAGAAGCCATTTTCAGTATATATAGAAGCCTTGACCTTAGATGACTTCTACTTGTGTCTTTATAACTCCCAAGACTTCCCGAGTGAAACAAGTCAGCAAGAATGTGCAGTAAATGCCTGCTGTGAGACTGAGCTATACAAGATGATATGAAAGACAAAAATGTGAAGAATATTTCAATTGCACGACAATGTAAGCATTAGATATGCCAGAGTCTAAGGTTTTCTTACATTTGGTCACACTGCAAATCTGTTAGCATCAAAGGAAGAAGACAAGGTTATCAAGGGTTCTGAAGACTATGTTCAGGGAAAAACAATGTCCTCATCTCCATTTGGCTTAGGAGTGGACATCTGGTCTTTGGATGGAGTTAATTGTGACTTTGGGTGAGATTATTCCTTGAGATAAGTATGTTAAAAACTATTTTATCACAGGAAGCTGAAAACTTAACAAGCTTACCTTTATTTATAGGAGAGAGTTACCCAAAGCTTACTCTAAATCAAAGGACTGACACTGGACGGAGTATGTTCAAATAAGGTTTGTATGTACTGCTATGTATCATTGTTGATAAGCGAGAAGTCATGATTCTGCATGATAATAACAGTGCAGGTAGAAATTGTAACTGAAATCCTTTACATGGTTTATAAGAAACAGATATAGAAACATACTGTTTTTGCATGTTGGAAAAAAAGATAAGATTTTATCCCTAGTATTGACAGGTCAATGCTGTTCTACATACTGAGTTCCAAGACAGTTAGTGCTACACAGAGAGAGCCTATCTCAAAAATATTTTTAAAAAAGATAGAGTTTTACCATTTTTTTTCTGACTGATGACTTAAAAGTACACCATTGAGAAAATTAGTGGAAAATGTGTTAAACAGATGCAACACATCTTTGCATAATCAAATATTCCACAATATTTCCCCTTTTTTGTCTAAATAAGAAGAAAGATTTTAGATTTCACATAGGAAGACTATATACAATAAGAACAATTATCAAGTAAGGATTACATTTACAATATCCAGTCCATTGCATTTGGAAAATTCAGAGAAAATAATCTATTATCTATCCTGTCTTTGTGAGTCAAAAGCTGTGTACCTAATTTATTTTCTATCATAACTTGTATTATTAATCCCAAATTATCATTTTAGACCTCCAAACATTTTCTTATATAAACAATTTTATCTTTTATATTTTTCAACCATATAAACTTTAGATCATTTATGAATTTGGCAACAAGGAAAATTATAACTATAACTATCTCACCTTCAACACTTTCAGAGACCTGAGAATAATGTAATATTATCTGAGTAAACAAAAAGTACAGAGCAAGCAACTTCCAAAACTAAAGAAATGACAGAAGCAGCTGGCTGGCTGAACAATCATCCAAAGTTCTTCTGAAGCATTGGGGTATTGATATTTGGTCTACAGGCCTAGGATATCTGACAGACTTTTCTGTGAAGCAGGAATTTTGAAGGACTGTTCCACCTTGTCTTGGCAATGTTCAGCAGTCTTTTACCTTTGTGTACTGTTTGCCCAGTTTGTAGTTGTCAGCAGTTGAGGCAAGAACATTTTATTTTTTTGCCTAAATGGCTAGCTTTGCCAAAATGAAAGCAAACTCCCTATGGAAGTTCCTTGATGCCTGTCATCCTTTTATGAAGTAGATTGGTGCTTCCAGGATCATACATGTCTCATTGTCATGAAAAGCCTTAGGTTATTGAAATACCTTAAATGCCATATGCTGTAGGTCTCTCAAACATTTGAAGATCACCCTATATCAAAAAATATATCTGTTTAAACTTGAAAAAATACCTAACATGACTACAAGTTTGATTTTTCTAGATGACTAACTAGTAACCTGCAGTTTTAATTATCCTAAACAGTTTGTAATAATAGATTTCAAGGACTAGAGCTTTATATTAGAGCTTTAAATGAGCTGCATAGATACAACATCTTAAACAAGAGTAGAAACATATATATGGTATAACAAAAATAACCTTAAATTTGTATCAACATACAAAAGTCCATAACAATATAAAAGACTAGAGATGAATAGTTGTCTTTTTATCCTACATTTCTATACCCCCACTAATTGATAACAAATATCTATAACACACTAAAATGACCAAAAGGCACCATCCTACTTCTTGGGAATGTGGGTATTGTGTTCTCTAACCTGCTTCCTGCTGTCTGGAGATGACTGCACCCCCAGGTGTTCCCAAGGAAATTGAGATAATGGTCAAGTCCTAAGAAAACTAGCTATAACATTTCTTGTCCAGTGTCTGTGTAATGGGAAAGTTTAAAGCTTTTCTGGAGTCTCAGCTAGAATAGTCTGTGAGCTGGGACCATCTCAACTAGCAACCTTGTAGTTGTTCTGAACACAGAACTTTGAGGAAACAGCAAGAGAGGCACTCTGAAAGGCTGGATCATGTGAGCCACCTGTTTTTATTGGTGTATGGTTCCTTCGCTCTGAAAACACACAAACTTTCAAAGTTAACATAAATATATATATATCAACACAATTATGAACTGTGCATTGTCCACCAGCCAGCCAAAGGTGATTTATTTTTTTATATTTGAACAGGTAAAAGATAACTGTCAACTTCATATATTTGTTTGGAATGTATAACCAAAGCTCTATCCATGACATATGAATGGATGGCATGTAATAATAAGTCATGAGGACTGTGTAACCAACAACATTTATCTTGTCTCATCCAGTCCCCGAGCTGTTCTCATGACAAGAGATCACCATATATGTCACCTGTCTTATAGTTTTTTCTAGGTTTATTTCTCTATGTCTGCAGCCAAGATTTTAAGGGTGTCTCCTACAATGAAATTTGTTCTCTATTTGAAGAAATCCACAACCCTTCCTTTCCTATGGAAACAAAAGCATAACCAATCTCTTCCAAAACACAATACATTCTGAATTCCATTTTAGTTAAGATATTCCTAAAGTATCTAGGCTGGTTTAATTCAGCAGTTCCTTTTACAAGCCCATGAATCTCAGCTCATCAGTGTTTGAAAAATTCTAAGTCAACATAATGCCATACAGGATCCAGATCCCCTATTTATTTCCCATCTTTACATGGCTTATTTCTTTTATATTACTTTACTCTTTCTTTAGAGACTTTGCTTAATTATTTTAAAATTGTTTTTACCTATGACTCTCTGTATCCATTTTCTTTTCTTTCTTAAGCATCTGTGCACATTATAAACTGTTTAAAGGTTTTTTTCATTCTGGAACTGTTTTACTCTACACCTGTAGCATTCTCTCAAAATAAATGCTTCAATTGAATTTTTAAACATCAGAGAAAAACAAATGAGCTTTATTTACTTAATATAATGAATACTGTTTGCATCCAACCAGGATATTCATATTTAATCTATCAGTCTACCATATATGTATTTAATAACTGCTTCTTGAGCTACAACACACAGACCATAAAATCCACTGTTTAAATTATGACTTAATGCAGTGGTTCTCAACATGTGGATCATGATCACATGGGTTGCTTAAGACAACCTGAAAATACAGAATGTTGGAAGCAGACTGATGTTTAACACTGATGAGTGTTGTTGGTGTATATGTATGAATGTGTGCATGTGTGTGTAAAGCAATTTTGTGTATATATGCATAGAAAGTAGAGGTCAATACTGGATGTCTTTGATCACTTGCCACCTTATTATTTTTTTATACATAATCACACTATATTTGGTGTTCAATGTTTAGTTCAACTGCCTGGCCAGAGAACTCAATGGATGCACCTATCTCCCCTTCCAGGCATATAATAACAGAGGTGGTTTAAAAGAGAATGTCCCCCACATGCTCATATATTTGAATGTTTGGTCCTCAGTTGGTAGAACTCTTTGGAAAGGATTAGGAGGTATGTCCTAGTTGGAGGAGGTGTGGCTTTGTTGGAGGAGGTGTGACTTTGTTGGAGGAAGTGTGTCACTGTGGGTAGACTTGGATGTTTCAAAAGCTCATACCAGTCTCAGTTAGCTTTTGTTCAGTTTCACCATTGTTGTTTCAACAAGTTCATTCTCAGCTGCTCCTCTAACAACATGCTTAACTGCCTGCTTCCAACATTCTGCCATGATGATCATGATCTCTGTGTGGTTTCAAATTAAATGCTCTTTTGTATTAGTTACCTTGGTCATGGTTCTTTGTTACAGCAGCAGAACAGTAAGTATGGATTGTGTATGCTGGGGATCTGAACTCAGATACACATGCTTGACTAGTGATTACATTAATGACTGTGACATTTACCCAAATGAATAATTTCACTAAAGAACAGTATTACTGTGGTATTCTCTTTGCAAACTTTCATTTGGAATTGTAGACATACCTTAGAATATCTTGCCTATTATATCTATTAATCAGAACAACTTAGTCAAAATTCCTAGTGTAAAATTTAACTATAGGAAAATTTTATAGGAACTATACCTAAAATTGGTTTTACTGAGTATTATTTGATACTAAAAATAATTTAGGGGACTAATTGCTTAGTCCAATGTTTCTTGTGCTTTTATTTAATTACACAGTTACCTAATGAAACTTGTTAAAATGTAGCTAAGTAGATTCTGATTCAGTAGGTTTACAGTGATCTGAGTATCTCCATTTCTAGCAAACTCCAATAATCTGCCAATGCCACAGGTCCCCAGATTCTCCTTGACAAATCAAGACTTCACCAAAATTTTGTGTCTCACAATTTGTGTCAGAATTATGAATGCTCCAATATAGACAACTACATATAGAGCAACAACAAGAATGTAGTAATCCATCCCTTTCTTGTCTAGGCAAGGAGACAAGAAACATGAATTTGAGAAGAATGCAAGTAATGATGAAGATGAGATACAGTAGTTAAAAAATATAGAAATTTAGCAGAATATACCTGACTGTACCCAGAAGAACAAAATAAACAAACAAGGGAAAGGACACAGAAAATATCAGTATACTATAGCACTGGCGGTACATGTTTTGTTCACTAAATAAATTTCAGATGTGGCAAAAAAAACAAGCTTGTTGCAATTGTAACCAATATTAATTTCCTCAAATACTTTAAGTTGATATTAAAAGAAATTGAGCAGGTAAGAGATAATTTGATAATTGGAAAGATATTATTCTAATTTCAGAACAAAATGCCAATTATTTTCTTTTCTTTATTTCTACATCACAACAGCTATACAATATTTGGGAATTTTTCTTGAAGAATGTCCAAACCTATAGTAAAGTATTTTAAATGTTGGGAAAATAGTATAGTAGAAAAGGACAGCCTATTCAAAATCTACTTAATCATCTTGTGAGTTTGTTATAGCATGGGTGTCATCTAGTGATTTTTCTATCATAGACTATTTACTATTCATTGTTTTATTTCTTTAGTTAATACACAAATGGGAAGGGTAAGGAGAATCAGCCATATTCAAAAAGTAATTCCTGAAGTAGTAGAGTGATAGGAGGTTGAAAAGATATGTTTTATTGCTAAAGTCTTCCATTACAGGGAAGAACTACCTAGATTCTTGCAAAACCTCTGCCAAGCAACTGTGAAGTCAGAATGGATCACCTAAAGCCACATGACCTTCTTGTACATAAATATACTGAAACAAAGTATTAATCATAATATTTGACAGAAACTACCATCATTAACTGTTTATGAATCAGCCTTTCTGCTGTAATATTTCACAAGAAGAAAACTATTGAGTAAACAGTATCTATTGTTTATTCATTAAGCCAGAGAAACAAAATCTTCTTACTTCTAAACTTTAGAACATAAATGTTTTACAGGGGGGTCTACTTAAAAGAATTTTCAGGTTATTTCACAGGGATTTTGCTTTAGATAAGTAACACATGTGATTGCCACAAAGCAAACATATTTAAAATATCGGAGAAAATAAAATCTATTGTTTTCTCTACTTGTCTGTTTCTGCCTACCCTCCCCACCCCGTGTGTGTGTGTGTGTGTGTGTGTGTGTGTGTGTGTGTGTGTGTGTGTCCATTCCGGCTAAATAACACTTACTGTCTAAAATCTCTGCTTGGTGTCTAAAATCTCTGCTTGGTTAACTCTTCAAAATAATTTTTCAGTCATTGTATTTATACGTATGTTGGTAACATCATTATCATTTCTGTCTCTTCTTTTAGGAACAGTATTATAAGAGTTTTGTACCAGAAAATAGTAAATGCAAATGAATCATGAAGATTCTTTAAATGAAACTTAAGCTTATTAAAATAGTTGAGTCATTTTTGTCTCCCTCCTTTGAGGACTATAAAAAAAATCCACTTAGTCAATGTCAGTTTCACTTCATCATTTTCTAGGTCTCCTTAACCTGAAGAAACTTTCAGAGATTTCCCATCTAAGGGATTCATACACATGTCTGACACTAAGCAGGAAGTATGGCTTAGTTTTCTTTTTTTGGATAACTTTAATCTTCTTTTGCATAATGGCACTTAGATTGCTTGAGATAGTAACCAAAAACCATGATTTCTTCTTCATTGTTAATTACAGTGCATTTTCTCTGTTTACCATCTACACTTTCTCTGATCAACAGTTTTGTAACAATATGCTCATTCTTATTAACTTGATAAATGATTAAATATTTGGTATTTGGAGGAATTTTAAATACAGTAATCTGAGGACAACCCTGGAAATTAATTTTTGGATATAGTTCAGTTATCAAAACCCATGTAATGCATATATTTCCAATCTATGACTCCACAATGATCCTGAGTTATTTTAGCAGAGGCAAGTTAGTGTTGTTTCAGTCAGCTATATATTTTCTCAAATGCAGGTAATCATTGGACAACTCATAATTATTTAAGATACAGGAATGTGTCCTCTAGGTACACTAGGTAGTTCAATTAATGACTTTATTATCCCATGTAGAGATAATTTAGTTGCTTTACAAATTTGAACTTTAATTATACAATGTTATTGTTTTTATCCAGATTAAGGAGTGAATTAATATTCAAACAGAACTTTTGTTTTTTGTCCAAAACCTTAGTCATATTCTTGTGTTTGAAGAGATCAAACTTTATAGACTTTTCTCCTTATCTTGGCAGGAAACAATTTGAAAAAGATTCTTGATAACAGTTTAAGGAACAATAGCATCCTTGCTATCTGTCCCCTCTAAGTGTCTTGTCATCTTTCTCTTTCTTAAATAAATTATCATATCACTTCAGACACCTCCCCCATCTTTGATATTTCCACATAATACTTATCTACCTACTGACCCTTAATAGATAATGTTTGTTTATGAATGTTTATGAAGAGAAATAATAGAACAGGATAGTTTCAATTACAAGAAAAGTAAGCAATAATGACTTAGGCATTTTATTCCTTTTCTAGCTTGTTCTGATTTGTGTATGTATAATCCTATGAACAAGAAATTTCCAATGTCTGATGATGTTGCTACAATGTATGTTTTAAGTAGATTCTAGCTTTAAAAGGTTTCAGCTGTCTCTGAACAAGTGATGTCAATTTCTTTCCTGACATTTTTCTCATCTGTAAAGTCTACTTGTTCCTGATATTTCTCTCTCAAAGCTGACCTTGAGGGGTGGCTGAAGGCTTTAAACTAGTGAGAATTGCCTATTTTGTGCACATACAAATTACTTAGATAGCTTCTCTAATGGTGAGTAGATTAGTTATATGTCCAGATTTCTTGGAAGAGGACCACTGTTTTCTTTTTGAATACTAATGTATTGAAAAATAAATTCAAAAATAAATTCACAAATTTAAATAATATTATATCAGTGAATAAACACTATCTAGAGTGATACTAGATTAATTTACAAATGAAAAGTGCTATTCTGATAATTTTTAGAGAGAGATGGCTAATTTTAACATGATGCATACATATAAGAAATAAAATATGTTAACACCACAGCACAAAATTCTAAATAAAATCTACCATAAAATGTAAGAATGTATGCAGTTTTCTTTTTGGTTGTGGAACAGAAGATGGGTGGGTGGAGACATGTGGGATCTAAACAGCACAAATAATGCACTTCGTTATGCATTTTGGTTAGACTGGTGAAAATTACTAAGGGGTATGGGTTACAGTCATCTAAATAAGCACCAATTCTTTTTGATAAAGATGCAGTGCTTCATGGGTATTCAAATTCTCTATTGGGAAGCACAATGGAATCTAAAGATGAAAGAGTCACCACTTACCAGGTAATTTTGGTTAATCATACCTTTTTTTAAAATGGAATCTTCCAAAATTCATTTTTGAATATATAATTTATTTAAACACACATTATTTTTCTTTAATTGGTGTTCTATAAGATATAGGCTGTGTTAGAGAAACAGTTCTGAGTTTCTGGAATTTTCTGCTCACTTATGATGGCTGACGACCAAGAAGACATATTTAAATTCTTAGTTTGTAGTACCGTTTAAGCATTAAGGGAGGTGAGATGTACTTAACAACAGAAACACTGAAGGAGGTGGTATCCCCTCTGAGACTCTTTTCATTATTTTCCAACATGCAAAAATGTTTTAAAACAAAATCTGAATCGTTGACACAATGATTCATTTCCTTTTTCTGAGAAGATATAGTGAATTTTGTGTTTTTCAATGTAGGAAAGGATGAACCACATGCTTAACATATTTTGTCCTGTGATTCAATTGCATATCTGTTACTGACAACTTTTGCTTAAAAAACAGAAGAGTAAATTTTGAATCAAACAATTAGTTAACTGAAAAACTTATGAGACTGAATAATTTAAGCTATTCTTGGTCACTAAATTTGTTCTGCTGCAGTATTTAGGTAAAAACTAATAGTCTTCATATAATAATTTTAAATGACACATGGAAATGTCACAAACTGTCAGATATTAACAAAATACTGTATGTGTTGGAAAAATCACTAAGGAAAGGGGAATATAGAAACTTCTGAAGAACATTATAAAAAAATCAAGGTAACTTCTACATGAAGTGTGAATGTTTGGGTTTGATAGTAACAATGTCTGTTCAATATAAAGAACAGACAGTGAAAACTCAGGATATGAAAAAATCATTAGGGTTTAATAAATTGATTTGGGGGAATGAAACAAAATTTCAAAGAACAAATTTTCAAAATGTAATAATTTGGATGTCAAAATAATTTTGAGTAAAATAAATTTCAAAAAAATGGATTTAATGGTTAATCTTGGTTGTCACATTGATTAGATCTGGATTCTACTAAGAGGCAAGGCTCTGGACATATCTCTGAGGAATTTTCTTCATTAGGTCAAATGAAATTGGAGGTCCTAACCTAAATGTGAGTAGTACCTTTGGGTAGCTAGTCAGAAATAAAAAGTTGAAGGGAAATGTTTTTTACTTTTTGCCTATTTGCCCTTATTTAGCCCTGGTGCATTAATCTACCCTTTTCTGGAATTAATCTACCCTCTTGTTGTGGCTCCTGCTATTGCTACTGCTATCCTTCACTGACATCAAAACTCCGCCTCTTTATAGAATGAGGACCAGTCAATCCTCCAGGTCTTCAACAGAAAATTGCAGCTTCTCAGTAATCCAGTCTCTTGGATTGAAGAGGTAATGTCCTCTCAGACTTTCCAGCATGAAGACACCAATTGATAGAACAAGATCAGATCCCCTAAGCCAACCTAATAAACACCTTTAAATATATAATCATTCTAACAATTCTGTCCCTAGAGAGAACCCATCAATATATCCATTTATATATTGCTTTAATATGACTTACTTAAGACAATTTCAGTAGTGTCTACAAAGCATCAGGCTTCAATTACAGTGCTGATTTCTATAGCAGTAGAACAAATATAGACGCCAACCAGTAGTCAATAAAAGTTTCTTCCCAGGCACCCTCTCCATGTAGAATTTTTTCTTGTTTATTTTCTTGGTGGTGGATATTATGACAAGGATGAGATAGGACTACTAAGGATTTGAAGAGTGTTTTCTTATTCCATCACTTATTTGATTCTTGGATTATTTGCTCCTTTGGTATTTACCATTTTCGTTCTTTATGTACTATAAATACAAATATCCTTCTCAGGTGACTAGTTGACAACTATTTTCTTTAACTTGTTATGTTCATAAAAAAAACCCTGCAATTTTAAAATGACTATGAGTTAGCAAACATAAATTTAAAAATAAAACACCCCTTTTCACACAAAAATAAATGAATGTTTCTTAATTCTTCATGACAAACTTAAGTATCAAATAGTTCCATGATTTTCTGATCCATTTTTCAATGAGCAAAGGTAAGTAAAGGTAATGATTATACGTTACTGTGTTAAGATACAGGAGTTAAAGAAGGAACATGTTAGTTTATTCATAGTTTGTGAAAGAAAAGAATGTGTATAGACAAGAAAAATTGTTATTTAATACATAAAAAATAAAAAAGATGAAACCTGGTAAACACAGAGTAGGGGGATGGCTGGAAAATGCTATAGATGTAGGTAGATTTCATGGAATCAGCAGTCCTCATAGCTTTGATAAGAACATGGGCATGCTCTTCTGTGGAGCAGTTGAGCTGAAATTCAAATAGGCATCTAGAGGCAATAAGGAGCTTAAGTGTCTAGAAAGTAGTTTTTCTGATTATATGTATTACATTTTTCAACTAGCTCATACACTCATTCATTACTAAGAGATGCTGTGATTAAATTATACCTTTGACAAGTGATAGAGTTTGCAATGCATTCCACAGTCATAATGATAAAAGATCCAACAAGAGGTATAACATTTTTATTATTGAGGAGCAGTATAGAAGCACTTGGGGTTAGAAAACATTAATTTGTAGTGGCTTTTCAAAGCCAATAATAACTTTTTACAAATCAACTAATCAACTTCTAACAGCAAAAGCTTGAGAATTGGCATGACAGATTGGATAGATCACAGCATGAAGCTCTCTGTATGAGAAAGAATAGAAGAAATAGAATCTTAAGAATTTACAGCTAGTGGTTTGTTTTGTTGCTATCAGCCTATATTGAAGACAATTTCACAGTTTATCAATATCAGACAGGAAGTCTTTCTGAATATAAGATGAAACTAAAACCACCCATGAATGCTATTTTAGTACAAATTTAAACAGTAACAACAAAGCAAAGCCCTCTAAATAATGCTTAACAAATATTTCCCTCTCTGCTAAGTAGAATTACTCCACTTCTTCCGCTAAAATATGTCCAGTGTTTCTCAATTTCTTCTTCCACATAAACAGAACTGTTCTTGATTTCTAGAATGATCCCTCATATCTTATTGGAGTGTTTATTTTTTCATTGTACATTTTCCCATGTAGTAGTAATATACTTAGCTTGACTGACAACAGATAATTATAGTGACCCTTCATTTGATGGCATCAGAGGAGGACATAAAATTATGCGCTATCATCATTAAAAAATATTAATGTGTGACAATTAGGAAAGCAAAATTAAAGCCATCAATAAGCAGTTAGACTGAAAGAATAAAGGGTCAGAAAAAAAGACATGATTTTGTGAAGATGAGATATGGGGAAATTGAGCTGGAGGGGCAAATAAGGGATGTATATGATCATATTTCATTGTATAAATATATAAAATCTCCAAGAACACTTCAAGATAGTGACTGTATAAATAAGAGAAACTGCACCCACAGAATCTTAACCCACCTAAACAAGACATACACAATGAGAGCTCCAGTCAACATCACAACACAGCTATATGTGATTAATGACTTCTAAGAGGGGGAAAATGAATCTCCTGGAATAATGACTCTGTTGGGTTATCAAATCCTCAATGGTCAGACCTAAGGCCATATACATATAAACTCATTTTAGCTTTATATAATATAGATGGATATGTATGCACAGAAATAATTTTTAATAGATTTTTCCTATTTTTCTTTTATTGAAAATCTAACTTATTATCATTTCTGTTGGAAATCTCTGCTCTGGTCTTACTCTTCCCATTCCAGACTCTGCCCTCACAAAGCCCACCAAGGGTCAGCTTGTCCCTTGGGCTGCTCAAGACCATGCCTACAAGATATTTAAGATCTGATTGACAGACCTGCTGTGTGATTTTCTCTCCTGCCTTTCCAAGAGTTACCTGGGAGTTGCTTTACTCTATTTATTCAACTTGGACTTACTAATTCGGCTTGATTGACTTATTGCATTGGCAGAGTTACCCACTACCAGGGAATGTATTTTTTACTTATCAATTTCCCCTCACCCAACTTCTCCAAGATCTTTCTTACTTCCTCCTCATCCACATCCACACCATTTCTGTCTCTCCTTAGAAAACAACCAGGAATCTAAATAATTATATTAATATAAGAGCAAACACACAAAGGAATAGGACAAAGCAAGAAAAGCCAAAGAAAAAGCACATAAAACACATAGGGATGGAGAGATACACATATTCTCACACACAGGATTTCCATTAAAAACACACAGCTCTCTCTATATATACATGCAAAGGAATCTTAAGGGTGAAAAACCAAAACTTCCACTCTGTAAGATAGAACCCATCCTTGACAATGATTGGGTGGCCAAGAACCTGAGATTAGATAGGCCAGGCACATAGAGTAAGACCAAATACTAATACTATTGTTCTAAAAATAAGTAGCAATAAAAGACTCCTATATGCTGCTATACTTATTCAATCATCATCAGAAAGGCTTTCTCCTGCAGCGGAAGGGAACAAATACAGAAGGAGACCAACAGTTAAACAATGTGCAGAAAATGAGAGACCTTAGAACACTCAGTTCTTAATGGAATGTCTTTATCAAGTCTCTCTCCTCAGGGATCAAGAAATCCTATGAAAGAGGAGGTTGAAACAGTGTGAGAGTCAGCATGCACAAAAGACACCCAGGAAACAAAGCATTCTAAACAGAGCAAGACCAAAGTGTATATGAAATCATAGAGACAGTGGCAGCATGAACAGGGCTTCCATAAGTCTGTGCCAGATGGAATCCCAGTGCTGAGAGAAGTAGACAAGTCCTATCCCTAACCCAGAAGGTATCTCTAATTGATAACCACTCACAAATGAAAACTGAGGTTTCTCTAACAGAGTCTCACTGGGGACACAAAACACTCTTAAGGATAAGCCTCATGACTATAGACAGCTAACACTGAAAAAAAAATACCTTCAATTGTATCTTTTTAGATCTCTTTTATTTTTTGTGAATGATTGGTTTTAATCTGAATGTCTCTATGTGCACTACATATTTGCCTAGTAGTTAGAAGAGGATGTCAGAAGAGGATGTCAGATGTCCTGGAACTGGAGTTACAGGTGTTTTTGAGCTGACATGTGGGTGTAGGGAACCAAACTCATGCAAGAACAAGTGTTCCAACCTTTCAATAGGTTTTAAAATGGTTTAGAATACATACATGAATTTATCTCTATTAATTGAGATAGATTATAATCAAGAATGCTCTGTATTAATTAACACATTTGACAATAATTTTCTTAAGTAATGTAATGAATTCTGCTTGAAGAAGTGGCTGGGGAAGAGAATATATCAAGTGAGTCTGGCAAAAGAAATTTAATGAATGCAATATTCCACAAACACTTGAATAAAAACATCAGATGGACAAATAAGCCAATCTAAGAATATTCTTGTTGTTGTTTGGATAAAATTTGCTACACTATGAATACCTACTGCCATATCATGATGGTCTGATATCTGAAAATATGAATCAAAATAAATTCTTTGTCCTTAGTTTTTTCTCTCAGACATTTTGTCAGAATGAGAAGAAAAGTATTTAATACCATGTTCAACCATTAAAGCAAGATTAAATTTAGAAACACATGCAGACACACACAAATGAGTGAAATATTAAATAGTTATGAATGTATTCATGCAAATAGAAATGAATAATCAAATAGCTATATGAAAGAGTAATAGTGGAAATCAGCTGATATGGAAGAACAATTTCACTAGACCTCAGTCCTCAAGAAATTGGAATTTACCATCCCACTTTTTGAATGCAGACTGTCTGTAACAATTTTCTTCCAAAAAGAACTGTGGCAGAGAGCAAATGGAATGGGATAACTTTGCCAATATAAGAGGGCACATGCACATCTCCATTCCATACTTTTCCCATAGCTATGGTAATAATCTGTCTATTTAGGGCTGGTGGTAATTATCTGTCTACTTTTTCTCCTAGCACCTTGCCTCCTCCACTCTCTACAGGAATGCGTCCACAAGGTTTCCAGAGTGGCCATTACACCAAATGCTCCTACACCCCTTTATGCCTGCCTACTACAGACACCTCCTCCCTTCCAATTCCCTACACAGCTGGAAATAGACTTGAGTTGGGATCCCTATACCCAAAGAGGTCCGGATGTTAAGCTGGAGGTTTCTGGACAAAAAGATCCCTGCCCACCCCATCCGGCTTCCAGTAAGAAGCTGGCTGTTGCATCAGTCTGTGAACTGGACAGAGATTTGCACCAGAATTCCGTGCTTACAAAAGCCCACGTAAAACACTGGATAAAACGGACACTTAGTTCCGGATTCCAAAGGACTCAGGTCACATTGACTAGATCCCTAACCCAGCCCACACTCCAATACCTAAACAAGCATGTCACTGGCTCCCACACTTCTCTACAAAAGGCTCCTAACATACTCCTGCTGCAAACTTCATGGACCTCCTACTGTGAGGCTGAAGTGGCCTGTCAGTGACTAATCCCTAAGTAAACCTGCCATTTACTTTTTAATTCGGCTCAATTGGATTTATTGCAGCAGCAGCAGAGAAGGCATTCACACAGTATACTGAAAATGCCTAACAATTGATTATCTAGAAGAAAATAAAGCCCAGATTTGTAGTGTTGACCTATTTTCCCAATGTGAATAATTCCATGATGGCAAATTTAAAGCAGCCAATGTAATAGCTCTGGATATGTTATCTGGAAGGAATGTGTGCAATATGCTTAAGTGCTAGCACTGCCATGCACATCATTGTACAAATGTCACTCCATGCAGTTTTCATGTGGTTATGGTTTTACCTAATTGTTCAAACACAAACACTCTTTTTCTAAATTTGTAAAGAAGAATCTAAGAGAGACAGTCTTTTTTTTCTTTTCTTTTTTTTCTTTTTTGTTTTTTTTTTTTTTGCCTTTCAGCAAGGTTTTATTTCTTACTCCTCTTAGTTCAGAGTAAGACTGAAAATAAATGACAGGCTTCTTTCTTTCTTTTTTTTCTGAATTTCTTTTTTTTGTCATTTTTTTGTTATTTATTATATTTGTGTTTTAATTTTACACATCAGCCATGGGTTCCCATGTCCTCCCCCCTCACGCCCCCCAGAGAGACAGTTCTAAACTATCAGTCAAATAAAGTTACCCAGAAAATGCAAAATATACTGTAAAAACTCAAACTTACATTTGGTGAACCAACATGTCATTTTCTCAAATCACCAACTCCCGGTCACAATACTCACAAATCATCTCACCTGAATAATTTAACATTTACTGAAAACATTTGCTTGACCAAAGGAACATATTCAGTTTTGAAAATAAGAACATTTCCTACTTCTTTTTTCTCCTTTTTTCATTTATTATATTTCTGTTTTAATTTTACATATCAGCCATGGGTTCCCCTGTTCTCCCCACTCCCGCCCCCACCCTTACCTTCCCCCAAAGCCACTCCCCTCCACTCCCATCTCCTCCAGGGCCAAGATTCCCCTGCGGATTCATTTAAACCTGGTGGATTCAGCACAGGCAGGTCCAGTCCCCTCCTTCCAGGCTGAGCAAAATGTCCCTGTGTAAGCCCAAGGTTCCAAACAGCCAGCTCATGCACTAAGGACAGGTCCTGGTCCCACAGCCTGGATGCCTCCCAAACAGATCAAGCTATTCAGTTGTCTCACTTATCCAGAGGGCCTGATCCACTGGGGGCTCCACAGCCTTTGGTTCATAATTCATGTGCTTCCATTTGTTTGGCTATTTGTCCCTGTGCTTTTCCAATCTTGGTCACAACAATTCACACTCTTACAGTTCTTCCTCTTTCCTGACAATTGGACTCCTGGAGCTCCACCTGGGTCCTGGCCAAGGGTCTCTGCATCCACTTCCATCAGTTATCAGATGAGAGTTGCAGCAGGACAGTTAGGGTGTTTGGCCATCTGATCACCAGACTAGGTCAGATCAGGCTTTCTCTTGACCATTGCCAGCAGTCTGCAGAGGATGTATCATTGTGGATTTCTGGGGACCTCTCCAACACTCTGCCTATTCCTGTTCTCATGTGGTCTTCATTTATCAAGGTCTGTTCTACCTTTCTGTTCTCGATCCAGCTGGGATCTCCTGCTCCCCTAAGCTTTCTTTCCTTTGAACCTTGCCTTTCATTACTTCAGTTGAAGGGCATCTAGGTTGTTTCCAGGTTCTGGCTATTACAAACAATGATGATATGAACTTAGCTGAGCAAATGCGCTTGTGGTATGATTGAGCATTCCTTGGGTATATGCCCAAGAGTGTTACAGCTAGGTCTTGAGGGAGATGGATTCACAATTTTCTAAGTACAATAGAAGAAAGAAAGCATCTTCAACAAATTTTGCTGGCATAACTGGATGTCAATGTGTAGAAGGCTGCAAATAGACCCATATCTGTTACTGTGCACAAAACTTAAGTCCAAGTGTATCAAAGACCTCATCATAAATCTAGTTACTTTGAACCTGATAGAAGAGAAAGTAGGAAGTTGTCTTGAATGCATTGGCATAGGAGATCACTTCCTAAGTATAACACCAGTAGCACAGACACTGAGAGAAACAATCAATAAATGGAACATGTTGAAACTGAGAAGCTTTTGTAGAGCAAAGGACATGGTCAACAAGACAAAGCGACAGCCTACAGAATGGGAAAAAGTCTTCACCAACCCCACATCTGACAGTGGGCTGATATCCAGACTATATAAAGAACTCAAGAAATTAGACATCAAAATGCCCAGCAGTCCAATTAAGAAATGGGCTATAGAACTAAACAGAGACTTCTCAACAGAGGAAGTTCAAATGGCTGAAAGACATTTAAGGAATTGGTCAACATCCCTAATTATCTGGGAAATGCAAATCAAAATGACTCTGAGATACCACTTTACACCTGTCAGAGTGGCTAAGATCTAAAACACAGAAGACAGCTTATGCTGGAGAGGATGTGGAGCAAGGGGAACTCTCCTCCACTGCTGGTGGGAATGCAAGCTTGTACAGCCACTTTGGAAATCTGTATGGTGCTTCCTTAGAACATTTCCTATTTCTTTATTCAGATGGTTGTGAGGCACCATGTGATTGTTGAGAATTGAACTCAAGACCTCTGGGAGATCAGCCAGTATGCTTTTAAAAGCTGAGCCTCCTCTCCAGTTCCCCTACTTATTTAGAACATCACAACTTCATATAATAGTTCTCTGATAAAAAGCAGTTATACCTTCTCTTGCATCTTTAGTTTAAGGAACTGGTTAAAATCTCCATCCTTGAATCCCTGATTATGGATAGGATTCTAGTACTCGAGAGGTCTTCCTGGAGTTGAACCCACCTTTTCTATAAGCAGCAATGCGTGTGATGAGGAAGGGGCAACATAATCACTGTGGCCTGATGAATTGAGAAAATGAAATGAGTGAGGATGGAAGTCTACATCAAAAGACCAAAAGCTTCCAGCTCTTCTGAACAAAGCATGCAAGAAGCCATGACATTTTGTGAATCCTTTGGAAAATTTTTAAATAATGGCATAAACAGCCATTTTTAAATATCCAACAGTATGTAGTAGATGTATTTTTCTTTGTATACTTTTTTAGCACCACAGAAAATACTAAGAAGTAGCTCAGTGATCCAGCGTGTATGGACTGATTATTATGCAGTGTACAAATGCAGACAGCTGACTAGACATGTGTCTTCCATTCTGTTTGTCCTGAGAAACCCTTCCAGGTATTTGAGTAAATTGGAAAAATGCTACAATTGTTATTTTCTTCCCTCCTCTTTAACACCAACCACTCCAGTTTTCTCATCTCCTTGACATTTCCTGCAGTGGTAGTTGTCATTTAGTAAGTGTGACCAACCAGGTTTCTGGTAGAAAAAAAATCCTAGAGATAAAAGCACTTTTTTTAAACAAGGTTTAAAAAAATCTTTATTTTGGTGTCACATTAGAAATCTTCCTTGTTCTAAAGCAATGTGATATTTCTAGAGACAATATATAAAATGTAAAGAGCAAATAAACACAAATAAAACAATGACATTCTATTTGGCAAATAAAACGTAACAGATTAATTTTTCTGCTTCAGATTTATATTCTCTTTTTCTCAGATATTAATAAATTAGCCTTTTGTTTGTTTATATAATTTACTGACTTAAGCTTACATGTTATGGAATCTGATGCATAATTGTATTTTATTTTGGGAGTGGTATTTGTCAATGTTAGAGGGATTTTAAATGTTCTCCAACTAGGGTCTTTCATTCTTATCATTTCTCATCCTTATATACCACCACAAATATTCATATAACATCCTGTTTTAGTCTAAGTTTATATTTTAACACTTAAGGTGGCTTTGTAATAGGGACAAGTGTTGACATTTTTTTTTTACCTCTTTTACTTTATATCATACATCTCTGGTACTATTACCATGACCTATATGCCTCAAAGTGATTCATAAATAGTAATGCATTTCTGTTATGAGCCAATTTCTTACAATTTACTGCATTCCCTCTTAGAGGAAAGAAGGAAGGAAGATCATAAGACCAACAAATCAAACAACACTTACAAGGCTTATCAGAACACAGTCAAATGAACTACACACGTTAAATGATGCCTTAGAGAACCATGAGAGATGCTCCAAAAAAAAAAAAAAAAGCAGAGGGACTTTTACCTCAAGTGCATTTTGTCCCCTGGGATGTTCTTGGACAGGATTTTGTGCATTCTGTTACAAATATTTGCATTCAATTTATAAGATTTATAAGACATGTTTATTTTTATTGGATGTCAGAACATGGCCTTAGAAATGAATGCAATGAAAGGATATACTTTGTGCTGTTCTCAGTACACCATGAATCTGGATATGGCCTTCTGTCTTACTTTCTTTTATGTGTTCTTGATATAATCTATAGCACATGCCAGGAAATTGTGTTTAAACTGTTCTTTCCTGAAACAGTACTGGAAAAGGGCTGCTCTGCTACTATCTAGCATGTATTTACTGACATTTATTTACATGTTTTTCTGATAATTTTTTCTGAAACTGAAGTAAGGTTGTCTACAGCATTAGAATGTAGTTGGCCCCATTCTTCCAGGTCCTCAGGTCATTGAAGACCCAGATCTGCATAAGTCAACAAGTTGTACTGGAATGGGGACATGGATAAAAAGCTACAAGAGGATGCAATGACTCCTGTAGAAGAAGGTAAGCAGGGATTACTATGGGGCTAAAAGTGAAAAAGTGTCACCATATATGCATCATTTTTTAAACCTTTTTTAATTGTATTTGTGTTTTAATTTTACACATCAGCCATGGGTTCCCTTGTCCTCCCCACTCCAGCCCCCCCCCCCACCTTCCCCCCCATTCCCTCCACTCCATTGCCATTTCCTCCAGGGCCAAGACTCCCCTGGGGATTCATTTAAACCTTATGGATTCAGTACAGGCAGGTCCAGTCCCCCTTTTCCAGGCTGAGCAAAGTGACCCTGTGTAACCCCAAGGTTCCAAACAGCCAGCTCATGCACTAAGGACAGGTCCTGGTCCACAGCCTGGATACCACATTTTTTAAAAGTAGTACTGCAATGTCTGATGTGCAACTGTAAGAATGTTGGGATTTAATAACAGAATAAAATCTGTGGTGGTATCATGTTGCCCAAAATATTGTGCACCCTAATAAATTTATCTGGGGTCAGAGAACAGACAGCCACTAGATACAGAGGTTAGAAAATGGTGGCATTCACACCTTTAATTCTATCATTCCAGTAGCAGAAATCCATCTGCTCAAGGATACAGCCAAGCAAAGTGACACACGCCTTTAATCCCAGGGAGTGACGGCAGAAAGAAAAAGATATATAAGGCATGAAGACCAGAAACTAGAAGCATTTGGCTGGTTAAGCTTTCCTGTAAAGGGCACACTAGATCCCTGAGTATGGAATCAAATTAAGGAAAACAGCAAAAGCCCATAGCCAAGAGAAAGTATTATGGTACAATTCTGAGTGACTTGGGCATTGGTCCATGATGTAGCTGGAATCTTAAAAGTTCTTGTTAATAAAATCAAACCTGAGGCCAGTTATTGGGGTGAACGCTGGAAGATCAGAGAGACAGAACAAACCACAGCTTCCTTACCTCACCAGTTCCTCAGCTGGTCTTATTTCCTCAGACTAGAAGCTTCTGAGTCCTCATTCATCCACATGAACCTCAGTTGAACTGTGCTGCTCCAAAGCCTGAATGCTTAACCAGCTAAAATGCTTCTAGTTTTTGGTCTTCACGACTTTTATATCTTTCTACTTTCTGTGGTCACTCCATGGGATTAAAGGCGTGTGTCTGCCACGCTGGCTGTATCCTTGAACACACAGAGATCTGCCTAGCTCTGCCTCCCAAGTGCTGGGATTAAAGGCATGCACTATCACCACTCAGCTTTTGCTATGGCTTGCCCTGACCCATTTTCTAGCCACTATTTTTGCCTCTGTATCTAGTGGCTGTCTGTTGTCTGACCCCATATAAAATTATTAGGGTGCACAATGTTTTGGGGAACATAATACCACCACACCATATGATGATACAAACAAAATATGGGGATAAGCCAAAGGATTTAGAAAAGACTATGACTGATATTTTACATGATTATGAACCAGAAAATGAAACACAAGAAAAAAGTGTTACAAGCTAGAAAGAAAGTTTTTCCAGTGCAAGGTCAGACAGGACTGAGTGGAGCAAAATCAAAAGGAAAAATGTCACTTCCACTCAAAGACGAATGTCATTGGCATCCACTCCTCCATCTGAAATATTATATCCTCCTCTATCTGAGGACTATATGATGATTGTAATGAATTGGGGAAGAGAGACGATGATGTGCTGCTGTTCCTAAAGGGAGTTCCTTTGCTTTCTCTGAGTAAGGGATGCATGACATGGGTTACCAGATTATCGAAAACAGACAGAAACTTTCCAAAATTAGACAGTGGTCTGATGAGCCATATCAGGTTTTTGTTTCTTGTCTTTTACAGGCAGTAAGTTGCCTAATGGTTAATGGGGGTGGAAAAAATACTTATTGTTAAGCAACTGGCACATGAGAATTATGTCAGACTAATGCAGCATGCCAGACTGCCATGCAACCCTTTCAAATAAAGGAGATATTAATTATTACATCCACCTTTGTGCTGATATTGGGCCTTCACATACTCACAAGTTAACACTGGCTATGACCCTCTGTCCTCCAAGAGCAGACAATGCCTCAACTATTGACAGAAATAGATAGATAGATAGATAGATAGATAGATAGATAGATAGATAGATGGAAACAAATAATGGCAAGAGCCCAACTTTATCACAAAAGTTTATTGTTACTGCTTTAAAAAGAGCTTTTTTCCTCTTGCTTTCATTAGTCATTGTATGGGTAGTATTCTGTTTTCTACAAAATAATAATAATAATAATAATAATAATAATAATAATGATAATAATAATAATATGCTAAAAACTCTGTTAAAAATAAAAAATGAGACCGGATGGTGGTGGCGCACGCCTTTAATCCCAGCACTTGGGAGGCAGAGCCAGGCGGATCTCTGTGAGTTGGAGGCCAGCCTGGACTACCAAGTGAGTTCCAGAAAAAGGTGCAAAGCTACACAGAGAAACCCCGTCTCAAGAAACCAAAGGAAAAAAAAAGGATTAATCCTTTAAATTTGTATTCCCTATGGAAAAATTAAAAGATTTTAGCTAACTTAACACTGGCTTCTGCTATTTTATGCCTTTATAAAATATTAAAAATTAACAATGGTCTTATACACATTGACAAGCCTTTTCAGGAATTTTGTCAACAGTTTGATATAACTCACACCACAGACATTCCATATAATTCTCAGGGTCAATCTTTTGTAGGAAGAGCTAATTGACAACCTAAAATTATTTCAAAATAAAGGAGAGATATCAACATAATTGAGGGCTTGGAGTGGGAGTGTGGGTGAGGAAGGACTCAGTTTACTTTAAGGGGCTAGGTAATGGGAGTTTGGCCTGCTCCAGTGAGTATAGGGACTATACATATTAGACTTGTTTATTTTTTTCCTTTTTTTGGGGAGAGGTCACAAGAGGTTAATAAATCTCATATCATAATATAGTAATTATTCAATATTCAAAGTTAGATTAATTGCCCTCCTGAAAAGCTCTTATTTCTTCCTTATTGCAGAGATGTTCACTCTTACAAGTATTCTAGCACATTTAAAAACTGATAATGCTTCAGCTTTCACTGGTAGGGATTGTAGAAAATTTTGTTATGAATGGCAAAATAAACACATCACTAGGATCATTTTTATCCTATATGGTCAAACATTTGTAGAATGTATACATTGAACCCTTAAGAAAAAACTTTTAAAAAATAAAAGAGGGGAACTGCTCCCTGAGTTATTCTTATTATTATCTTATTTACTTCAAAATTTTAAAATTTACCCCAATGGAGATATACTACTTGGGCTCACTGGCATTCTCAAGGTCCTCCATGTGGTCATTGTCCTGGCCCTTATGTTATAAAGAACTTGATCACTGGGTACCAGGGTGAAGCTTTCTGATATTTTCTAAGCAGTTTGCTGGCATTTCCAGAGAAGGAATAGCAAAAGGTATTGCTGATGCCTTGCAAAGCATGGATCCTGATTTCTGAGGGCAAAGCATCATGCACAGTGTTTTGCATCTAGCATTGCACCATATATCTTTTCATACTTCTCTTAGGATGTCTATGGCTCCAAACAAGAATGAATGCCTGAGAACCCTCAGTTTTATCTACCATGCTTGTTATTCTTACTTTAAAGAATAAAAAGTGGCAGGTATCAGAACATGGCCAAAAGAATTACATGGTGAAAAATGCCTTGTGGAACTATGAGAGAGGTTCCAGGGAAAAAGGCAAAGGGCTGTTTACCTCAAGTGCAGTTTGGTTCCCAGAGTTGTTCTTCGGTGGGATTTTGTGTAACCTATGATAAATATTTACATTCAATTTATAAGCCATGTTTACTTTTATTGGCTGTCAGAACATAGCTATAGAACCTAATCTGGTGAAAGGATATGATGAGTGCTGTCTTCAGTGCACCCTGAATCTGAATATGGCCTTCTGTCTTACTTTAACATTTTCCCAGATATAATCTATAATATATGCCAGGCGATTGTATTGAAATTGTTGTGTACTGAGAAAGTTATGGTAAGGATTGCTCTGTTAATAGGAGCATGTTCTTACTGACATTTATTTACATGTTTTCTGATTATATTTTTCTGAACTCAGCCTTCCTTGGATCATTAATTTCTTTGTTTCGTTCATGTATAAAAGTATACTAAAGTTGAAGCAAGATTGTCTACAACATTAGCATGTATTCTTCCCCATGCTTTAAGGTCTTACAGATACAGATTTGCATAGGTTGATGAAAGTCAACAAATGTTGGGGGCCAACCCCAGTAATTGCCAGGTCCCAAAAATCTTGTAAGGAGTTGGCAATGTAGGGTTGACTCAGGTCATGGTTGTCAGAGAATTTTGCATCCTGAGTGATTGACAGTCTGAGTGTTTCTTTATTTTTACAGAGTTCAGTAAGCAGGGACAGATTCATGCTGTTCCAAAACATAGATCATATCATTTCTGTTTCCAGACACATGTTCAACTTCCTCTTGCATATCTTTTAGTCATCATTGATAAACTGTCACAAAATCAGAGTTATCTTTCACAATCTTTTTTACACATCAACTCCATAACTCAACTTGTGAGAATCTAGAGGCATATGACAGTCTGTTCTTAGGCTGGCAGCTCTTGTAGCATCAAGGACTCTAGACAGAAAGAAAATATCCAAGCCAGTCCAGGCAGATTGCCATGTCCCGATCTGTGTATTATTAACTCTTAACAGTCAGGCCAAAGCTGCCACAATTATTATCCAACTTCTGGAAGAATAAAATGTTTGCATTTTATATCTTTTATTGAATTTATTTACATGTATAATCATGGCATTCTTTTGCTCTTTGATCATATGATAATACAGTGGCTTTTCATGAGTTCTTAGGAAGAGAGGTCTTAAAACCTCATTTTTTTAAAATCAATTTTCTGAATCATTCTTTAACCATCAATGTAATTCTCTGTGTAGGCCTGAGGTAACTTCAGCTAATCTAACTTTGTTGTTTTATATGTTATGTATATTAGGAAGAGACTTGTAATCAGATGTGTGGCCAACTCCTCCAGCTCACCAAATCTTGTTGCCCTTTTTAAGTTTAATTTTTTTTTGATTATCTTGTTCCTGAGTAAGTGCAAGGGCAGATATTTTAAGAATATTTCAGAATCTCATAAAAATATCTCTGCGTTATTTATGTATGTCATAACCTCCCAGGCACAATGAAGACCTTCAAATAAATAAGGATATCTCCCTAAAAGTGGGAGAGATAGTGTATTCAAGACTTCCATGGTGAAGCTGAGAAGCAGTATTCCTTGGAGAAGGCATAAATGATTCATAAGAAACTTCCCAACAACCCAATATATCCAGGTTGTACAAATATTAAAATATCCCCAAGTATGCAGCATGAGAAGATCAAAACCGAAGTTGCATGGCAGCCATCATGTGGCTCAGCTTTTCTGGATCTTTGTCAAGTAACTATGCTGGCTTTATGTCTTCTGCTATTACTATCAGATGTGGCTGTGCAAAACAAAGGCTCTGATAATTCCTGAAATTCAAAAGACCTTTCCTCAAGTTTGTGGAAACAGTAGAATTGCTTTGGATATTATACTTTCTGACTAGCCAACTCTTCTGCATGCCTTGTTTATCATTTGCTTTCTATTGCTGTAATAAAATACCATTACTCAGGTAGTTTATAGAAGAAAGGGTTTATTTGGATATGGTTCTACAGGGATAAGAGTCTATCATTATGGGGAAGCATGGCACCAAGCAGTAGGTATAGTAGCAAGAGCACAATGCTGAGAGATAACATTTTGAACCATAAGCTTGAAGTAGACAGAACAAAGATGGAGAAGACAAGCCTTTTTTTACTTTCAAACCACACCCCAGTGACTCAATTCTTTCCACAAGGCCATACCTCCTAGTCTTTTCCAAACAATACCACCAACCATGAATCACATATTCAAATGCTAAAGAATATGGGGTACATCTCATTCAAACCACCATACCATACAAGGGCATTCCATATGTATAACTGTTTTTGTGAGATGTCTCCCATGCTGGATTGGAAGTTTTGGTTATGTGGCTGTTTTTGAAACACCCATACTCCTGTATGAAATTATCACTCTTATTCCTGAATGTAACTGCAAATAGATTTACTGGTTCACTAAAATTCTGGTAAGATAAATCATATCTTTGGTCTACTATTGGTGTCCTACTTGTGACAGTTAGACCTTTATTAAGGTCTCCCCAGAAAAAAATCACACAATAATGTATTTTAACACATTACATGGGCATGAAATATGTTACATTAAAACAATGAAATATATACCTTTAAAAATAGGCTTATGATATTTCACACTTATATTCAGTAGCAAAGATAGATATTGAACATGTCATTGATAAATCTATTTTGCACTTATATATAGTAGCAAAGATAGATGCTGAACATGTCATTGCTAAACAATAATTAGTCTTATCAAATATATAATGTTACTACAAAGTACTATAACAGAAAAATATAATATGATGTTCAAGAGAAGACACTCATATTGATGCATGTGAAATATTGACAGAAGCACTAGAAGCCAAGGGAATTAATGACAAAAAGTGATCAGAAATTCCATATTGGAAAGTGAAGTAACATTTTAAAACTTTGATGAACCACAGGCAGGTTTAGTGTAGAAGAATTACATTACTTTCATTCTTCTTTTAAATCACATTGTTCAAGTCAAAGCAATATTTTCTTTTCAACATACTACAGTGTATCTGGGCTACAAAACCAGATTTTACAACTACATAAAGATGATTAAGTCCACTATTTGTAGAATTAATCTCAGCATATTCTTACTATATGTATGCAGAATAGTCATATTTCCTATTGCTTATGTAGCTATAAAAATAATTGAGGGAGGTGAGTGCTGAAGTGGCTTATCAGGTAAAGTAATCTGACAATAAGCTTGATTACCTGAGTTTAATCCCTGGAACTCACTTTGTGAAAGGAGAAAACCAACTCCTGCATGTTGACCTTTGACATCCATATATAGACTATGGTACAATGCCCCTCCCATATAAATAAATAGATAAGTAAATGTAAACAAAAAGAATCTAAAAAACAGGAACAATCCAGTAAATAAAAGACTAATTAAATGGTTTATTTTACCCCAAATTGATAGTAACTTGTGAGAAATGAATTGATCCATGTATCATATGACATAAGAAGCAATGATTTCCTACTTTGTTGATGATTTTACTGTGTTTGAATTCAATGTCTTACATAAATATAGTATGTTTAGTCTCAGTAGATATCCACTCTATTCAGTAGAGTTAGTCTATTTAAACACTCAACATTGCAACTTATTATTATATCACTATTTCATTTATGACTATCATTTATTTAACAGAAGAATCATTGAAATCATCCTCATTACATTGAGAGAATTAATGCTCAGTTCCAGAACATAGAGTGTGTTGTTAAGAAAGAGAGGAGTTGTATATACTGATCTCTTGATTAGGCTTCAAGGCTGTTGAACATGCTGTGAACTCTTACTCTTGTTGTAAACAAGTTGTGGCAGCTTATTTTGATTTTCACTATGATTGGGTTGAGCAATGTATTTGTGATGTTGTTTGTTTCTACAAACATTAATATCATGAAAGCTATGATCAAATCAACAGTTTGGCCCATTGATAGGTCCAAAATTTGAATAGACTATTTGGAGGTGGTGGGGCTGTGGCAAGAATAGCTAAGTTGGAGGAAATAGGATATTTGGGATACACTATTAAAGGTGGTACCTTGTTCTTGGCTACTGCTGTCTATCTGTTTCTAGCTTTGACTTCCATGATGTGAGAAGCTATTTTACCACACCTTTCTATTGTGATATTCTGCCTCACCACAGGCCAGAAACAATGTAGCAAAATTGAAATATTTGAATCTATGAGTCAAAGTAAATATAATCTTCCTTTGAACTATTTTTCTCTATCAGTCTGATTAACACATAAATCATTCTCAAACTAATGGATATTAAAAGTATGTGGACTCATTTGCATAGTACAATATACACATTTTATGCTAGCTGGGCAAGTTTAAAGACTGTAATTGTAAAACAACATCTCTGCCCTCAAAACTCCTAAACCTCAGTTTCATCTTGGAAAGAAATAAGAATTTCTTAATGCAAATACATAAAAGAGATGTACTTAATAATTATTAAAGTGGGGCTGGAGAGATTAGCTTAGCATTGAAGAGGACAAGGTTTCAAGTTCTAGCAACAGCACAGCAACTTATACCTATCTATAACTCATTCTAGGGGTCCAACCATCTCTTCTGGCGATCTCAGGTGCCAGGTACACACATGGTGCATTGACATGCATGTAAGCATTCACACACATAAAATTAAATTAAGTTAAAAATAATTATTAAGTTCCACTGCTGGATTTACTTTCCTTAAATCTTTTCCTTTTTAATGAAAAAATTTCTTAACAATTTGCAAAATTTTTACAAAACATGAATCAGCCTTTATAAATGCACAACTGAATAAAATCATAGGAGGTAAACCTAAATCTAATGCATTCAAATTTCCTCAGAGATAATCTAATTTCTAAAAGTTAAGGAAATCTTCTGAGTTTAGTATTCCAAAAATAATCTTTAAAATGAGAACAGCTTGAATTTGCTCATCCGTAAAGTTAAGCCTGTTGCTTACGCTCATTTTGATAATAGTAATTCAGCTTGGTTCTTGTTATTTATTGTGATTCAATCTGTGTTATGTGCCCTCCTGTGTGCTTAATAAATGGTTGCTGTCAGACTGACTATTTATTTGCTCTCCTAAACATCATGGTGTTGAGCTGAAACAGACATACAGACACTAGGAAGAAGTTTTGAGACTTAGGAAGTGAGGTAGGGCAACAGAAGAGTGTAGTATTTAACAACAAGTTCAGAAATGAGTCCAATGTGCCATTAGAAGTGCATATCAGTCAATTACCAGTCAACATTTACAAGGACTTGTTAAATCAGAAGCACGCTAAAAATGTTCCTGATTATAGTAGAATTTGACACCGGTCTTTTGTTTTCTTCCCAAATATGTTTTATATATTTTAAGAGTAATGAAGGTTTAGCAATAGTAAAATCTAGGCAATAGAATACACTAAATATTTATAACTGCATTCCAGGTTGAGATTTTATATTCTGGCTGAACATGTGGTAACAGATACAACAGTTTCTCACTAGAAGGTCTCACAAACCTGCCTTGTATGTGAAGTGTTTTTCTTGCCATGAATACACACTTGCATTGGTAAGGGCTTTGGTTTTCTGTGTTCCCATGATTTCACACATTGTTTTGCTGCAACTTTCAGGGGTAACTACTTCCAAGAAATAGCAAACCAATACCAAGACAGCACCGCTTTCACTTGCAAGCTGAGAAATCCAGATCCTATATGCCAACCATATTCTTTATCAGAGGTACTTAAGTTCTAAGCCACTATCTATCTTCACTAAACATCCTGGCATCAGGCATCTAGGAGCTGCATCTCATGAGCTTCTGACATTATTTAAGATGGTCAATTCTGTACATGCTTATGTTTACTCTCCCAAATCCATAACGAACATTATTTCTCACATTTCCTCCTATATTCTCTGCTTACTAAATAACTCTGGTCCATCTTCTATGTGGACCTGCATCCTTTACTATACTTCCTATTTCTACAAATGGGTAACAAAACCATTCCTTAAAGATAGTCTTTCTATCTATACCCGATTTGAAAATATAATATTGTCAATTTATTCTTTTCAACCAAGAAGTCATCTGGAATTAGAGGTGGAGGTGTGTGGGTTATCATACATATTAAAACAGGAATGTGTTAAAAGACTTTGGAATTTACCAAATGAAATGGTGTTTTATATAGTGAAGCTTCCCTGTTGTGTCTAGGAAAGAGTTCCATTAAAGTTATCCATTATTTCTGACTCTTATCTTTCCATCCCTTCTTCTGTTATGATATCTGAACTATGGAAAAGGAGGTATGGTGTAGATATTCTGTTTAGGGCTGACAAACAAAATAAAATTTTAAAAGTGAGGTGTGGAATAATAGAGGGAGACCATTGACAAGTACCTCTGGCATCTACTTGCACACCTACACCTATATATGCACTCATAATACACTATAGATACACAAATAGTTGACTATTTTTAAAAGGATTATACTCATATTTTGGAAGCAAAATTTAATAGCATTGTGTTTACTATTTTAAAACAAGGTTCCCATAGTTACATACATTTTCTTTGTTTATGGTATCAAAGAAATAAATGTGAAAGAAAGAGGACGGTTGATACTATCATAATGTTAAGCATGATACAACTCCTTTCCCAGCACAGAAAAATTTTGATAATTTCCATGGCCCATTTGCATGAAGACCAGTTATAATGTAATTACATGCTTAAAATTACCACTGAGGTCATATAAGAGATTGTAGGATCATACTTGGCTTGGATTGATGGCAGTTATAAAATTTTTAAAAGGAAAAAAATACTAAAACAAATATCCAGTGTTTTTGTTTTACTGTTATTTTCCCACACTGGTTTCACATGAATGCATATGAATTTTGTGTGTGTGTGCATGCTGCCAGGGTACATCAAACCTTACAATAAATCTTTCCTATGCATGTATTTCCTCCACCTCTGTTAGCTGATGAATCTTAGTATCAGTTAATTTAGTCAGTTGATCAAATGACAGGGAGAGCAAAAGAAGAAAATCTACCGAATCTCATAATAAAACGGTAAAAATTCTCAGTGAAATGCAATTGCCGTTCACCATAGAGATTCACACTTTGGTGTTCATGAGAAAGTATCTCTCGAAATGCTGCAGCTGTGAAGCCTAAAAACAATCCAAAGAATTTCTACTGTGACAACCATTCATAGCTGAAGCTCTGCGGCTTAACTACTAGTGGGTATGGAGAATATCCATTACTGTCTTTGAAACAAATGACTTATGCCATGGAAAGACACATTTATCATGGCATCACAACAGATTTTTTTTCTTTTTGTGCATAATAGAATAGACTGGCAGGAATTGCAAAGTCTGAGGTTACATTTTTTTTCTGGGAAAGAGATATACACAACAAAAACTCTCTTCTGCTAAGACATAACTATAAAGTTTGACTGATGTATTGTTTCAGAAACTATTACATGTGGAAATTGAAAAAAATTCCCCCATGGGGCTAATCCATGTACTAGTTGCTTTACATTGATTAAATGATTAAAATGTCTCATGTTCTATATTAGAGATTTTACCCCAGTGAGCCCATTTTATCACAATTTTGTATACAATGATAATAACATCAATAATATCATGAAACAAAGTTTGCATTGAGCACTTGTTATGTGCCAAAATACCAAGAGCTTTATATATATTAAGAGCCAGAAAATTAGAATTAACTTGACAATACTACTGGATATCTGAATCAATATCATTTAAAGGAGGAATTGGAGTGAAGCTGTATGGCTCTTAACATTTGTTGCCAAGAGAAATCAGTAGAGGTGACGGAATGTGGTCTGAATTATTAAAACATTCAAACACAGCTGCCTCATGGAATTGGGATTCCTTTGAAGTCTCCTCATTAAAGGTCAATTGATTTAATACTGGGTAACTATAGTAAAATATGACTAAGCATCCAACTTTTAGGATCTTAATGATATGGGTTTCTTTCCTTTCTCTGCCACTTACTTAGTGTTCTTTAAGAAGAAATTTAAATTCTATGTGATCATTTCATTATTAGTGTAATTAGAATAAATAATGGAACTTTGTTCACAGTAATGGCATTTATCTCATGATGAATTCAGTACAATAGATGATGTGGCAAAGGTGCCAAAGTCATTTTGAAAATAGGTTTATATTCTGCATACTTCTAAAGTGTGATGTCAGAATATGCCCCAACTTTTTACACACTATATGTGCCTGATGTGTTTGTCTCCCATTTTTTGACTTATTTGTGTAGATTTTATCATACAGTTCTCTGAGAATTTAATTATTATGCAACCCTGGTTGATCAGCTCTGTTCCTATGAGACAATTCTAAAACTTTATTTTATCATGTTGTGTTGTGGCTACACTGGGTACAAAGGCATTCTAAATACTGAGGTGTTTAACTATTTACTGACAAATTCTTCAGTTTTCTTACGAAAGTGATTCATTTACATGAGATCCTTTTTGTGGATTTGTCCTTTTCTTACATTTACCTGTCATTACATATTTTCCCTAAAATACTGCTGCCAATTTGATCTTCATATTGCGTCAGCTGGAGGGGTGTGAAATGCCTTTCTCAGAAGTCAGCTGGTCCAATAAAGTTTCTGTAATTTTCCCTTTCCAGCTGTTGTGTAAATTGGCTGTTCCTTGAGTGAATTAGAAATAGGTTATGTTTCATAGCAAAGAGTAAAACCATGAAAATAATATCCCTCATTCTTTCTGAAAACAAAAGGCATAAACTTATATCCATGTATTTTTTCCTCTACTTTGAGAGGTGAAGGTGCCTACTGCACAGCTGTGATTCTGAATTTACCAGCACACAATAGGGAAGTTCAGGGAAAATTTCCTTTTTTAATTCCTTATTCCTTTAAATTTTGTTGTATTAATTTTCTTTGCTCTCACTTTCTATTCTCTGTGCAGGAAAACAATCCTTTTCAACTTCAATTTGATTCATACATATGACATCTATTTTCTGTGCTAAATCTTTTCTATTCCTAGGGACCAAGGACCAGAGAACTGAAGATGACTAGTGTGAAAAACTGATTTAGTTTTGTCCTTTCAATAACAGCAGACTATCCTGGCCAACTTTTTGAATTTCTAATTACTTCTAATTCATCAAGGTTGTTACGTGCTTCCAAATGAACTTCCTTTAATAAACTCTCTAAATCTACCTTTCTTTTTTTTCTATTGCAAATAGGGTTTAATATTCAAATTGTCCTGTTTTTCTCTATCCTTGAGAGAAAATATATTTACAATTTGAAAAGAAGGCAATATTGTAGTGATGCAAATCTTCAACTATCTTATTTGAGCATCAGTGACACCTGTCAGTGGGAATCTGTTGTGTGCAAGGCTGGTAACCTCATCTTGATTACATTATGAGGAAGGAAATAAGTAGAAAGTAGAACACACTAAGTTGTTTTCTGGTCTCCACATATCTGTTATGACCTAAAAAAAAAAAAAAAACCAATAATCACATTACACACACACACACACACACACACACCAGAAATGTTTTTATGTTTAAATAAATCTCATTTCCATTACATTATTTGACATCTCTGTCTAATTCCTTTAGAACACAATACTTCAAGATGAAATTCCAAATGGATAACTAACAGGGATATGAAGACACATTTAACTTCAAGTAATATATACATAGCCATAGAACTTAAAGCAATGTTATAATATATACAATTGATTACTGATTATTCTACATTATTACATCTCTACTAGATATATGAAAATGGTACTTTGGATACACACATGAGGTATTTAATGTTTCTTATATTCTCTTCTATTAAGCATTTTAACATTAACATTGTTAAGACATGTTGACAAAACTGCATAATCAGGGATACATCACCTACCCTTGGATACCTTTATAACCTTTTGTTTTTCTAGAGAAGATCATAAGTCTATCTATCTATCTATCTATCTATCTATCTATCTATCTATCTATCTATCTTTGAAATGTAATATATAAGATTCAATTCACAAAATAAATAGAATTACCAGAGATAATTATCATTTGGCAAAGAAAGACTATTTGCTAAAATGTTTGGCGACTTCTAATGATAGTGTATATGTCCAGCTCTTACCAGGAATTATTCTTAATGAAGCACAAAAGAATCCTTAGTCTAATCTGGCTTTGAGTTTTCAGTGAACACATCTGTTTGTGTGGATCTTCATTCTCGGAGCTGGTTCTATTTATTCTGCCTCAAAGTATTTCAATGATTCTAGCCATCTGGTTCTCACCCCAGTTATCAATTTCTAACACCAGAAAATAGTTAAATACAAATGCTATCACTATTTCATCATAATTAAAGAGGACACATACTTTCTTCAGCGGAAAGAAGCAGTCCACCTTCAATTAAATGAACTTAAAAGGACACATGAGGAAGTCAAAATATTTCAGTCTGCTGTTTTAGTACATTCTATAGCAGTTGGAAAGGATTTTTTAATCTAAGATTTTTTTAAATACCTAATTACTTGTTGCTTCCTTTACCCCACAAATGAAACTTAAAATTGGGTCCAGGATGTCTATCAATAGGCTGTGAAGTATATTCACATTCACAAAGCTACTTTTTTCTCCCTTGGGTTCTCAATGCATTTACAAAAGACCTGCCTTGCCTTGTTACAAAGCAATGTAAAGAAAACTAGCTGCCATTTGGTCTTTTAAACCCCAGGTAGTCAATACTAATAACCTCTGTTAAGGTCACTTGAAGTGTTTCTTTTATGATGTGATTGTTTTTTCTCTTCTTTAGTTCTGATGATTTCACACTTGAACTATCCATTTGTGCCAGGTCACATGACAGAATGTGTGGCCTCTCTTTCATTATACACACACACACACACACACACACACACACACACACACACACACACACGAGCTAGCAGTGCTCTATTTCAAACCCAAACAAAGAGCTGAATAGGCACCTCACACTTGGCTTGTCTAGAAAAATCTGAATCAAATGACTCTGAACTAGACCGAATCTTACTCTCATCTGAGAATTCACTCTGGGAAAGTAAGCTAAGAAAACCTGTGTATAGATGATATTGTGTCATATTTGATGAAGAAGATGTATTTACAGCCAATTGTTTGTTTCCTATCTCTCTCTCTCTTCCTCCCCCTCTATCTCATAGCAGCTGTCAGGTATTTAAATAGTCTTAAGAGCCAGATTAACTCTTGTATAAACACGTAATTCATACAATATTAGTTTTAGACAAGTAATGTAGCTTGGTCCTTAATTGCTCAAAGGACTGGATCCACAACTCTATCTCTCTCTACTCTCTCTCTTCCTCTCTCTGGGTTTTTGTGCATGTACAATGTATATGCCCACATGCTTTTATGTACCCGTGAATGTGAATGAGCACAAATGTGTATGTTGAGGCCAGGGGTCAACTTCTGTTGCTTTCCATCTTATTTTAGAGAGAGGACCACTCACTAAACTTGGGACCAGTTGTTAGACTAGCTGACCAGGGAGTTTTTGAAATCTGCTTGTTTCTGCACCTTCTCACATTCTCTAGAGTTACAAATATGCATTAACATATCTATCACTTACATGGTGCTACAGGTCTGAACTCAAGTCCATATACTTATTTGCCAGGTACTTTGCTGACTGAGCCATAACCCCAACACTGATTGCTTTTAATTCTTTGAGATATAATTGCGTTATCAGAGAGATCCTAGGCCTTAGTAGAAGACCCATTTAGAACCAGTTAACTTCTGATTAGAAATATTCATATGCTGTCTATAATAAAATAAAAGTCTCATCCTATGTGCTAACACTACACACAAAGTACTGATTCATTTTGACATTCTTAGATTATTGACACTTGGTCCATAACTCACTCAGAAGTAGCTGAAGAATTCTGACCATTCACTACAATTCGAGCAATTTATGTCCCTTCTTTTAAATGCTATCATACTTTACTTTTCTGACTCTAGTGTTTATTCAAATATTTTATAATGATTAATTTATGGTCTCTAGATGATAAGCATCATTATTTTGTTATTTATAGTTTCTTAGTGTTTATAAGAGCCCACACATTGTTTTGAATTTGCTCACTTTTAATACATTGAAGATCTGGAATAAATTTCAGATTACTAAGATTTAGACTGATAAATGGCAGGTATTTATTTTCTAGGAAATTGATCTTTTAAACTTCATTTCTCTACTTAAGAAGTGAAAATTTAAAAAAATATATAAATAAAATATGATCACTTATAATAAGAAGGCCTGTGAAATTTGAGGATGTTATCATTGATATGACTTTGGTATGTAATTTTTTTATATTTGACTTTGGTATCTATTGGCATATTTTATAACCTTTACCTGAATTTGTTACTGTGGGTAAACTTTCTCCTGTCTTAAGAGCAGGAGATCCCAGCTGGATCAAGAACAGAGAGGGAGAACAAGGAATAACAGACCATGATAAATGAAGGCCACATGAGAATAGGAAGAAGCCAAGTGCTAGAGAGGTCCCCAGAAATCCACAAAGATACCTCCACTGTAGACTATTGGCAATGGTCAAGAGAAAGCCCGAACTGACCTAGTCTGGTGATTGGATGGCCAAACACCCTAACTGTCTTGCTAGAACTCTCATTCAATAACTGATGGAAGTGGATGCAGAGATCCTCGGCCAGGCCCCAGGTAGAGCTCCGGGAGTCCAATTGGCAAGAAAGAGGAGGGACTGTAAGAATGTGAATTGTTGGGACCAAGATTGGAAAAAAGCACATGGACAAATAGCCAAACTAATAGAAACATGTGAACTATGAACCAAAAGCTGAGGAGCCCCCAACTGGATCAGGCCCTCTGGATTAGTGAGACAACTGAATAGCTTGAACTGTTTGGGAGGCACCCTGGCAGTGGGAGCCAGAACTGTCCTTAGTGCATGAGCTGGCTGTTTGGAACCTGGGGCTTATGCAGGAAGACTTTGCTCAGCCTGGGAGAAGGGACTGGACTTGCCTGGACTGAATCTACCAGGTTGATTTGAATCCCCAGGGGTGTCTTTGCCCTGGAGGAGATGGGAATGGAGGGGACAGGATGGGGGAAAGGTGGGGGCGGGAGGGGAAGGACAGGGGAACCCATTGCTGATATGTAAAATTAAATTAAATTATAAAAAAATGTTCTAATAAAATACTTGCTTCTATCAAATGAATACTCAAAACAGCACCTAAATCCTTCTTACTCTCCCCTCTGGCATCTTTGCATCTACTATTCATTGGAGTCTATACTGTACCTAAGGAAAGAAGATGGTCAGTGTAAAGAAGACAAAAAAAGTCATTGGAGTAAATAATTTGTACCATCTAACTCATTATAAAAAACAAAGTAGCATCCAGGCTGTGGGACCCGGACCTGTTCTTAGTGCATGAGCTGGCTGTTTGAAATCTTGGACTTACACAGGGACACTTTGCTCAGCCTGGAAGGAGGGGACAGGACCTGCCTGGACTGAATCCACCAGGTTTAAATGAATCCCCAGGGGAGTCTTGGCCCTGGAGGAGATGGGAATGGAGGGGAGGGGTTGAGGGAGAGGTGGGGGTGGGGGCAGGAGGGGAGGACAGGGGAACCCATGGCTGATGTATAAAATTAAAACACAAATATAATAATAATAAAAAAACAAAAAAATAAAAAAAACAAAGTATATGCTATGTCTTTTGCATAAAAAACTAAAATAACCACACTAAGCAAAATAAAATTGGTCAACACCTAAGAATGTTAGCCAATTTGGAAGAAACTCAGTATAATGCCTTGTTGGCCAAAACCAGTTTTGTTATGGTAGTAGCAATAACATTGAATTGGTCATAGTGTGTGGAAAATACGTTATTAATCAAAGTGACTGTGATGTCATCAAAAGGACACAGTCCCAGAATAATGAAAGTAAACCATGAAAAAATATTATAAGCTGTGGCTATCATAATTTTAAAAACAATGTCACATCATATTATTTTTCTGCTCATTAACCTCTTTTCATTTAGTTGTTGCACATTTGATGTGGTAAGAGTTTGGACAGAGTAGAAAATATTACATGTTGAATATATTTAACTGAAAGTATAGTGAAGGAGTGGTATTTAGAGGACATTCTTTCTTAAAAATGGATATATATTTTTCCTTTTATTGAAAATAGATACTTTTCTCACATAATAAATCTTGATTATGGTTTCACTTCCCTCTAATCATACCATCCCCTACCATCTACATCCACTCATGTTCTGTTACTCATCAGAAAAGAACATGCTTCTATGAGATAATAATAAAATATAACAAAATAAAACAAAAACTCACATCAAGGTTGGGCAAGAAAAAAAAGGAAGGAAATCCAAGAAAAATAAAAAAGATACAAGCATTAGAGACACACTTGTTCTCACACTAAAGAATCCCATAAAACACTACACTAGAAAACACACACACACACACACACACACACACACACACACACACACACATTTGTACACAGACACTTCTTTTTCAGCTCTATTAATCTATTAAAGACTATGGGGGTCCAGCCCCTTGATAGTCCCCTCCCAGGGTCCAGGAAGAATCTACAACCAATTGAAAATTAATCTTTGATGAAAAGAAATGAATCTATGTACACAAAATTCCTTAGTCCATACACTGTATTATTCTGTCACTTCTCTCTCTACAAGCTTATACTCTGCTCTCATTTTTAGCTCCTTTCTTGCCCAATTTCTCTTAACCCTGTTGTCCCCTCTAGGTTCTATCTTAATTCCTTCATCTTAGTTCTGTCCCTTCTAGGTTCTCATCCATCTAGTTCTTTCCCATATCAGCTCCTCTCCCATCTCCTTCTCTCATGTTGTTCTTTCTCATCTTGTTCTTGCCCATCTGGCTCTTCCTCATCTTCCCTCTTGTTCCCCTAGTACTCTCTTCTAGCCCTTCAACCTAGTTCTTCCCCATCTCAGTTCATTCCTCTCAAGTTCTTACCCATCTAGTTCTTCTATTCTCTCTTCTCTTCTCCATCTCCTCTGCCCTCCAAGTCCTGGTATATACACACTTGCAAGCACTATTCCCTTAGCAGTGCAAAGCCAGGCTTCCAGAGTCAAATGGAGGGGTGATAAGAATCACATAGAAGGGCAATAACCGTTAATTATCATTTGCAACCTCAAAGGGAAGTGACCAATGAGGAAATGAATTAACTAAAGGCTAAATTTGGGTAATATCCAAGAAGAAGGATCTTATGTGCTTAACATAAGAAAATATTAAGAATCTCTAAGTTGCTAGGTCAATGGGATAAAACAAAACTGCCTTCTTTTTTCTTGTGGCTGCTATCTGTCCAAGCTATCTGCTGTTTTTCTGCAGGGTGGAGGAAAGTGTGCTCAGCTGCTAGGCAACCTGTGTACAGGTAGATGCCTCTGGTGATAGTTAAAGGGAGATCTGGAACCAGAGGTAAGATTTGAGAAAGAAAGATTTAAGCTTAATCGGCACATCCATCAGGCCTTCTCAAACAGCTAGCCTGGATTCTTAAGTCTGTTCTTAGAGAGTAAAGAGGTATCTCTGATAATGTACTTTCCTCCATCTGGGGATGGACCTGACCGGATACTGCCAATGATGGTAATTACAGGGAGGCTTGAACTGGGGTTCGGGCTGAGCATAGCTGTCAGCACAGAAGGTTATCTAAATATTCCTAGAAGTGGTTCGGTAAGGAGTTAGAGGTCTATAAAGTTAGTAAGTTTGTAAGAAAGGAGGGTCCAAGTTAAACTGTGTAAAGCTATTACTTAATGTCCACCTGACCTAGGCAGTATCTCCTTGTGGAGTTTGTCTTAAATCAGGAGACTTGCATGTGGACTGTTATTATGGTTAGTCCTTGAAAGTGGCTAAGGGAGATCTCTGATTTCAGAGAAAGCCTTTCCTGAGGCTGTTCTCCAAATACCTGGAATGTGTATGTCCAGAGAGTGATCAGTCCACACTGTTAGCACTTTTTAGGGAAAAGTCAATTAGGGAAAACTATGAAGGCACACATGATTTTCATAACAGAATACAGCTGATATATAACAAGCCAAATAACACCAAAAAGCTCCTTGGAATTTGGCTTCCTCTGGAGGAAGTCCTTGATCCCTCCAGGTAGTGGCTTTGCCATAACCAGCTGAGTTCTTATGATATATTCCTGCAGCCAGCAGCATTTATCTGCGAATGTTTTCTTGCTCAGAGGAGAGAAAAAATTATACATGTAAAACTTTTCAAAGAGGATTTGTAATATTCAATGTTTTATAACAACTCTTTTATGTTGTATCTTCAACTCCATTGTACACTAAGTCCTGTAGTCAAGAGGTGCATTCATCAATTTACCTCAAACTGGCCTTATACAACTCTGGGTATTTTGAATTTTCATCCTTTAAAAAATGCTAGATAATTACAGAAAACTTTATTTCACCAACTATCATCCATAAATAATGGAGCAGAATCACAGCTGATAAGAAATTTAGATTAAGCAAAGAACAAGTAAGCTCGATTGGCAACAGATGTAGTACCTTTACTGAAGGATGGAAAGCTTAAGTTTTGTGAAAAGAAAATTTTGCCGATCATGATAAAGTAATTTGAAAGTTTTTGTTTAGACCTCTGTGAGTATAATGTTGGATATTGGAGGTGTTTTGTATTTACTACTTTTGTCCATTTTGAAAATTTTGACATATGTTATTGATATTTTTCTCATTTTAGCACAGTTAAATCCTAAGAACAAATTATTTATTGGGGTAGATTTTAAAGCACATATTTTCAACACAGAGATTCTGAAAGATCTGATATGTTCACTCCTCAGTTCTTTGTGGCTCACAAGAATTTTCTTTATTCTTGACATAGTAAGACAATTGGACACAATAGACTTGAGACTTTGTTTGCAATTTTGTGAACTTTTAAACAAATCTTTCAATTAAAGACAAACATCACAAGCCAAAACTAACCAGAACTTGAAACTTGAGAGAAAGATGAGGAAAAAAGAGAGTAGCACTTATTTATTCACAGAAGGATAGGTATACAGATGCAGATTGGCTGTGGATGGAGTAGACATACGGAGACTCCATTTATTTCCCATTACCAAACTGCCTTGAGCCTAGAGAAATCACATATTCTGAATAATTTTATAATTACTTTGTTAGAATTATGTTAGTGTCTTAGAATGTCTTCAAGGATTTATGAGTATGAATTATGCTGTGTCATTTCTGTCCTTGAAAGTAAATCTCTGGACACTACTACACATCATCATTCCCATTAACATGCATAATTGTATGAGGATCAGTCTGAATTGTAATCAAACTGTGCTCACTTAAAAACATCTTCATATGACTGGCACTTACTTAGAAATATTAGCATTCAATTTTCTGATGATTTAATTTAACGATGGAAATATTTGTGCCCGCCATTACTCTGTGACATCAAAATATTGATAGGGAAGTGAGAATCTTCATCAATGATTTTTAAATTTGAGCCAAAGTTGTTAATAGACTTTAATAAGAGGCAGGTCTTCAGTGATATTTTACTTTATTTAAATTAATTTTCCTTAAATATAACTTACAGATAGATCTATATTACACACTTCAGTAAAAATAATGGTTATAAAAATCATTGGCACACAATATCTCATTATTATAGTTGTTATAGTTACTTTAGTTAATAGTTATTTTTATCTTTATAATCTCATTAATACCCACAACAGAACTTACAGATGTATCAAATACTTTAGTTTAACAAATTGTGGTATTGAATCTCTGTATCTTTAATGAATATTCAAAATATCACAGTAAACAGTGATATAAAGAATCTTTTATGCTCATGTTACATTTTGCTTTTTTGGAAGAAAGGAAATGAGAAATTGAGAAAGGAGAAAATAATGATTTTAGAGGAATATAATAATAATAATAATAATAATAATAATAATAATAATATCTCTTCATGTGTTTTACAGGCAAAATATCAGCCACAAAATGATGTTCTCATTCTAATACCAGGAAGCTTCCAATGTACTGACTTACCTTACAAAATGGATTATTCAAATTTTTTTTATGTAACACGAATCTTAAAAGGAATTATTAAATAAAAAAGTCAGTGCCAGCTATTGGGGTAAATTCTGAAAGATCAGAGAGATAGAACAAGCCACAGCTAATCTCACCTCGCCAACTTCTCAGCTGATCCTGTTTCCTCAGACTGGAAGCCTCTGAGTCCTCATCTGATGGATCTCAGCTGAACTGCTGCTAAAAGCCTAAAAGCTTAAAAGCCTCTAGTTCCTGGTCCACACACCTTATATACCCTTCTGCTTCCTGCCACCACTTCCTGGGATTAACAGTGTGTGTCACCATGCCTGGCTGTTTCCAGTGTGGCCTTGAACTCACAGAGATCTGGTTGGACCTCTGCCTCCAAAGCGATAGGATTAAAGGTGTGTGTGCAACCATTTTCTGGCCTCTATGTCTGTCTAGTGGCTGTTGTTCTGTGACCCCAGATAAGTTTATTAGGGTGCACAATATATTGGGGACACAATATCACCACATTCTTAAATTAAAAACTGAATTGAGATTAAAGTGCCTATCTTCTTGACAGGGCACAACCATTCAAATCATAAACTCACAGCAGTTGTTATTGTCTGTACTGGAACAACACAAGACTAAGCTTGTCAATGGTTACTCACAGACTGGGCAAGGACCCACAGAGCCTGTATTTCCCTACTAAGGCATTGACTATTGAGGGTTTCTGGGGGATACTCAGTCATTGTCTTCAGCTGTGTACCCATTGATGAGCCTACCATCTGTTGATAGTTCCAAACTTATAGTTATACACTTATCCCTGGTTAAACTCAGTGGGCCACAAAATAAAACACAAAGAGATAAATGTGGGAGGCAGAGGATAAAAGGTGGGGGGTGTGAAGATAGTCAGAATACATTTTATACCTTAATAAAAAATGAAATAAATTTATATTAATATAATAAATTAGAGCCAGGCATGGTGATGCTTTCCTTTAATACACATTCCTGGGAGACAGTGGCAGGTGTATCTCTCTGAGTTCAAGGCCATCCTGGTTTACATAGCAAGTTAAATTTCAGCTAAGATTATATATTGAGATAGTGTCTCAATAATAATAATAGTAATAATAATAATAAAATATCAACAACAACAACAAAATAGGTATTGTTTAAATATAACAACTTTATGACTACTTGTTGCAGCGGCAAAACTAAAGTCAATATCAATAGTAAAATTTATTATCTATGTAACTGACATAAAGCTGATTAGATGAATAACACTAATACCACTACAATGTCTACAGCAAAAATACTGATTCAAACATTTTTTATTTGGTATTGCTCATTGTTTCCTTTTATGTGTTCATTCCTGTCTTCTTTTTCTTCAATAAAATTTCAGATGAATAGAGCTGGATCAATCTATGATACAAACTGCAGTGCATGGGACAAACGGAATGTTTTCCATTAATTCATTTAACATTTGTTTCTTTTAGAAATTTAATTTTTTCTTCAGAGCCTATACAATACCTCTCAATTTGTCTTCAATTATAATTTTCAGAGCCAGTAAACCTGCTAGAAACAGTATTTCAGTACTGAATTCATATTCAAAATCACCTAGAATATATAGCTTTAACTTGATTCATTTAAACTTAAAAATTAAGGTAATAATAAAATATAAATAATAAATCACCTTGCTGTCAATTTATGAATTTTCCGGATCCTTCTGAAAATTACTGTTGAGAATATTTGTGATGGATCCACACTATAGATAATTCAGGGGAAGAAAATCAAATAAATTAAAGCACTTCTTTCCCTTTAACCAAATTTAGCCAGCTGTCAAGCTTTAGTTAATAGTCATAAATGACTATTTCACTTCCTTGCTATATGCATGTTGAATGAAGAATATCTTTACTTGAAGTATATAGTCTGCACTTGTCCACATGGAGACACATCACATATCCACATGCACAGATTTCAATGTAAAGGTTCATAACTAAAATTCAGAATTGCAGAAAATGTAAATCAATATTTTATCAACATGTAAGCCCATTTTATTTTATTTAAATTTGGCTTTAAATATGTTTTGTCTGACAGTTTGTATCAATATATGCTGTAACATACTGTGCTTTAATTTATACAACAGCAATAAATGATGCCCTAGTTTTGCAGTGGTTTTCAATAATGTTACCTGGCAGTTGCTATTATTCTGCTTAGGAGTTAGAATTCATCCTATTGGGAGCCACACTATTTGTCCTCTAAGAAGAATCAGACCAGGATAATTAGTACATGTCAAATATGTTTTCAGGAGAGAGAGACAGAGTCAGAAACAGTGACAGAGATACAAAGGAAGAGAAGACATACAGAGAGAGAGAGAGAGAGAGAGAGAGAGAGAGAGAGAGAGAGAGAGAGAGAGAGAGAGAGAGAGAGAGATCTGCACCATACCCACGCCCCTGGCATACTTTTACAGGTTATCATGAAAAAGTGAATACTAAGATTTATAATACTAATACCAGTAGTCTATAATATTAGCAGTTATTTAATACTTTCCATGTACTCTCTAAGTAGTATCTTAAGTTATGCTCCACTGAAAACAATATGACTGCTGGCATTTGGTAGTATTATCAAGGATTCTCTTATTATAGACTTGTGAAATGATAAGAGAATCAAAACCAAGCAGCAATAAATGTTTAGTACATACCATCGAAACAGAGGTTTCAATAAAGTTTGAGAATTAGAACTGAAACAGTAAATAGTCCTACATAGTTATCCTGAACTGGGTCAGGAGTGCTAGAAAGCATGAAACATCTTTTTGGTCATTTGGTGCTCCTGAAATGGAACACAAACTTGTTTAAAGCAAGTGCCTTCATCAGAGATCATTCCAAATGAGGAAAATATCCTGTTAAAAGGCATCAGGAAGCAATCCTAGCAACTGTGAACATATGTGTTTTGTTCCTGAAGTGATTATCTAGAATGTACCCCATGGGGCCCATAACTTACAGCTATCTTTGGGAAAAGATACTGTCAATATATCTGCTTATGTCATAGATGAAGAAATTGACACTTAAAGATTAATGTTCTAAAAAGGTAGGATTTGGGCTCAATTAAATCTTTTCATCTCTGTTTTCTGATGGGGAGATGTGGTACTAGCTGAATTCTTAGCAAACTTAGGTTAAGTTAAGAAGTGACAGATTATTTCAACATTGTACTTGGGGAGTATATTGATTATTCATAACATTTAATTTTAAGAAAAAACTATAAATCATCACCAGTATTCCAAGTGCATGGTCATGTAAAACTCCAACAAGAATTAGAACTTACTAGCTATAACAGGTGTTAAGAGGTATACTATCTAATGTGTGTGTGTGTGTGTGTGTGTGTGTGTGTGTGTGTGTGTGTGTGTGTTTATTTTAGGAATTGGTTAACTTTTATGAATGGGCAATTTTAAAAGCCACAAGAAAGAAAATGAATTTGAAGGTGATTTCCGTTTAGTAATAAAAAAAATGAAATCCAAGAAAGTAAACTAACAAGTATAGGATAGAGTGAATGATGGATCAATTATCATAAAATATTACATCATTAATCCATTCAATTAAAAAGTATAATAAGAAAGTTTTGAGAGCATATTAGTAAATGTTTAACAGTCACTTAAAGTTACTCAGAGCCTCATTTAAAACAGTGCCATGGCTGGGCGGTGGTGGCACACGCCTTTAATCCCAGCACTCAGGAGGCAGAGCCAGGTAGATCTCTGTGAGTTCTAGGCTAGTCTGGGCTACAGAGTGAGTTCCAGGAATGGTGCAAAGCTACACAGAGAAAATCTGTCTTGACAAACCAAAAAACAAAACAAAACAAAACAAAACAAAACAAAAACCAAAAAAAACACAAACAAACAACAAAAAAAACCAAACAAACTAAAATAAAAAACCCCAAAAACCAGTGTCATGTAAAATAATAGTTATAGGGAGAGTCTAAGCAACAAACAAAAGCAACAAAGATGTCTGATAGATTCTAAGAGCCAGGATAACTGGATAATATTTAGGTATCTAGTGTCTAGCTATTAGATGTCTTATATACATTACAAGAAAGCTGAATCTATGACATCTTAATATATTGACTAGAATAAGACTAGAATAATGACAATACCACCCAACATGCAAAAGTACACAGAGGAAATTTCACAGAGCATCATACCTAGATTAAAAAAAAAAAAACAAAAACAAACTATAATAGTCAATAGCTGCTAAGGTGTAGAGAATTTGTTTTCTTGGGAAGAGAAAAGCAGAAATAAAGTAAATATAGTTTACACATATATGACCTTCTAACAAAATGTCAAAATTAACATTAAAGTATATATTTTAAATGGTAGTAAATAGACCTGTACATGAAGTAAAACCAAGAAAAATAATATACCTTCTGGAACAGCTAATAGTTTCCTTGAGATACTCTAAATAATACTCCAAACTTTGCTTAACAGAACAGAACTTTACTCTTTCTATCCTGGAAGCTATGAGCCTAAAATCAAAGTGCGGGTAGTTGGCTCTTTTAACAACCTAAGGGAAGATTATTTTTCACTTCTCCATTGATTTATGTAGTTGATGGCTTATAGAAACATGATTCCACCTTTTTTATATTATCACAGATGATCGTATCATCCAGGCGTTTGTGACAAAATTTCCTTTTTTATTATAAACCCTCTAGTCACTGTATCAGACCACATTATAATCCAGTAGAATTTCAGCCTAATTTGAGTGAATTTACAGAAATCATACTTCCTAATAACACAACAATAGCAAGTTCCATGATTTATGGTTTTAACATGTTTTAGAGTCAATTCAACTCAGAACAATTTAAAAATTTAAAACATACAGTAATTGTAATCCAACTATGCAATCTTGGACATCTCTGTAACAGCACTAAAAATTATTTTTAACTTATACATTTGTGTATCTCAGTATTATCAATATACATTTTACTATTCAAAACAGACCTTATGGGGTAGATTTAGGAATTATAGAATATCTGCACCAGTGCTACATGCATAAATTAAAATGTTTGAAAAAATCAAAATTCCAGAATGGACTAGTTAGCATAGAAGGAACTTTTCACAGTGAATAATAGTGAGAAAATCAAGCAATAGTACATTTTGCACAGTACAATTCGAACTTTTTGAAATAATAAAAATGTGTTTTGTATAAATACAATAGTATTTGCTAATCTAAACATAAAAAAGAAACTATTGGGGTTTATTGTTAAAGCATATCAATTTCTTGAGAGGTGATAATAGGTTAATAAACATTTTAAGAAAAAGCTGAAAAAGAAACTAAAAGAAAAGATACCAGTATTAAAAATTCTAGCAAGAAAAATCCCATTTGTATTGTTATGAAGCTATATGCTACTGCATATATGAAAATGACCTGGAAACCCAGTGTACACTGCCAAATCCAAGTTTACAGTGTTTCATTAGCAAAAAGTAGGAAAGAAAATGAACAGTGAGAGCTGGAAGGACAAAAAAGTACTCCAGGCAAAATAGAGAATACACAATGAGAGTTCCTGAAATATATGCTCTAATGTGTTCTTACTAACCCCCTTAAGTCCTTGATCTGCCTATGAAAGCAAATAGAATTTTCAGCTGGCCATCATGGCACATACCTCTATTTTGTACTACCAGCAGTTTAAGAGGCTGAGAGGGGAAGGGAACTTGAGCCTAGGAATTTGAGAACACTTTGTGCAGTATGATGAGACCTTATTAGGTAAAAGACACAAAGGAAGCAAAATATGAAAGGAAAAGAAAATAAGTTGAATGTTTAAATTTTCCAAACTTTTATTCAAGTTATATCAACATTTATCTGGGAAGGAAATTACTGGAGCATTTAAGGCTGAAAATATTCTGTGCTGTTGGGAATGTCTTTTTAGTGTGCATAATTGACCCGATTGTAGAATAAAAACACACATTTTTCATCAAAGTTGCACCACCAGTGAGTATTCACTTGTGTTATTAAACTTTATAAAAGACAAAATTACAAATGAATTGTTTACTCTTGCAAATTGTTTTAAAAGAATGTCTACCTGCATGGCTCAGAGTAGCCTTGAACTCAGATCCTGTTGCCTGGTGTCCTGAGTGCTGAGATGGAGACTTAAATAACCATGTCTAACTGGCTTTATTGGTGATTGTAGAATAGAGAATCAAGATGGTTCTGAATGTTCTTGTCTACCACATGTAACCCTAGCCTTAGCCATACAAACAGAGTGAGGGAAGTGATTGTATGAAAAATAAGGAGGTAGCTGCAGTGATCACCCTATTTGTTTCAGATTACTTCCATATTATTTGAAAAGATTATTTAGCAGTTGGTTCTATCTGGTTGACCAAATCTCAGATATTTTTATTCCAAGAATAGGTTACAATTTGTTTCCATATCAAGCTAATTTACATTCATGGATTGAAAGAAAAAAACATTTTGTTTAATATGTTGAAAAGCGTCCTTGAGACAAGCATACTAAATTTTATGGGTCCAGTAATGAAAATGTCACACTACCATTCTTTAAAATGTTTCAAGTCTAGGAATGTAATTGCACATATTCACAAATAATAATAATTCACATTTGAGATATAGCACTTATGGTATAAGACAAAAATTACATTAGTAGAGCAATAAAGAAAATGTAATTATACTAAAATTGAGTAGCAAAAACTTTAGTATGCATAGGTGATCCCAATAAACAGTCATCTAGTATTTTAAGAATGTCTGATAACAAAAAGCACTGTAAAAATATCCTTGATTGTTTTTCTTCTGTTGCTTCTTGATTATTTTTATTCTGTTTACTTGGGAGTTATAGCCCTTACAGGCAATTGCAAAATAAAGGAGGCCGTTTTTAGCACTAACATTACACAAAAGACTGCCTTGGGAAATATCCTCTATAAAGCTGGAAAGCAGGTGTGAATTCTTTTGTACTAAAAATAGCATGGTCAGTTATATCAAGTGGTCAGAATCATAAGAAAAGCAGCTGGCTACTCAAGTGAAGAAAAGTCTGTCTTTTCATTGGTTAGATCTCAGTTATGTCATAAATTGTGAATTATTTTTACTGGGTCACTTAGTCAATATCAATGTCATGGTCTCTAATATGAAAAGAAAGGGAAAATTCCCAAATCCATTTTAATTCTCAATTTGCATAATAATTAATTACTTTCATGATTTGAATGGGTACTGGTCAATATTTTATACTGTAACTGGAAATAATGAATGCTTAAATCTTAGAATCTGAATTAGGAGACACACAAGCAATTACTCATAAATTTATATGAAATATCATAATGTGTTAACATTGTATTGTGGAAATTTTGGTTTAGTTCAGAAATATGTTCATCTTGAAATCTGTCATTCCAATCTTCATCAGGAGAAAAGCTCAGATAAACTAAATACCATTTTTTTCTTGGACATAGGAAAGAACTAAGATATAAGGGCAAACAACCATTTCCCAGTCTATAGAAACAGGTTTTTTTTTAAGAGATAACCTATGAATTTAATTAGTTGTTGCATGAAATGTCATATTAGCAAAAATATAAGCAATGATACAAAATAGCATTATCAGAAATAAGAGGGCTATCATTACTGATCTTAAAACATTAATGATAGCAAGAGTATTGTAGTTTGAATGTAATTGGGACCCATAACTCCATAATCTCATAAGATCACAGGGAATGGCACTATTAGGAGATGTGGCCTTGTTGGAGGAAATGTGGTCTTGTTGGAGACTGGATGACACATACCTTTAATTCAGACACTGAAACTAGAGGGCACGCCTTTAATCTGGGCCACACCTTCTGGAGGAAGTGTATTACTGTGGGGGCAGGATTTACAGTTTCAATATACTTAGGATACCACCCAGTGAGTCAGCCAACTTCCTGTTGCCTACAAGATGTAGGTCAGTTGGTTACTTCTCCAGCACGATTCCTGCCTGCATGCCATCATACTCCCTGCTAGGATTGATTGAACCTCTGAAATTATAAGTGACCCTCTATCAATTATATGTTTTCTTTGTAAGAGTTGTGGTGGTCATGGTATCTCTTCACAGCAATAAAAACCCAAACTAAGAAAAAGAGAATAAATGACCTTTCCTTTACTAATTCTTTAAGTTAGATGACATAGACAAATTTCTTGAAATGTTACCATCAAATTTACTTAAAGAGAAAGAGATAACCTGAACATATCTGTATATTTATAACAAATTGAATTAATAGAATAAAATATAGTGGAAGAATTCGAAGGTTCAAAAACCTTACCTGAGGAACATTTTAGGGTTTTAGTGTGTGCATGCTTTCCAAAGTTCTCATTGAAACTTCATACTCAATGTAACAGTGGTAAGTTGTGGTACCTTTGAATGTTAGTTCATGAGAGCAGAGCCTTCACAAATAAGATGAGTTGCTTTGATATAAGATCTTGATAGAGGGGTTTTGTTCCTTTTGTATCTTTGCTATGTGAGAAGTGAGAACACAGTATTTTTACCTACCAGAAAATGCAGTACTGAAAATACATTTGTGCAAATAGATTCTCAGTACTCAACCAAACTTGCTGGTGCTTTAACCTTGGAATTCTCAGCCTGAAGAACTGAAAAAATAAATTTCCATCTTTCATAAAATGTTCCTGTTCTGTTTTTCTTTTACAGAAACACAAAAACACTAAGACAGAAATACGAGCATTTAAAAATAAATAATTCCATATAAGAAAACATATATGTATATACACATACATTATGCATTTGATATCAATCAATGAAATGAGAGACCATGAATTTGAAGGAGAGTGAGAAGGTATATAATGAGAGGTAGAAAAATAAAGGAAGAAATGTTGTAATTACATTATAATCTCAGAAATAAAATTAAAATAGAGAACATCCTCTAATATATTATATGAGGTCATTTATTAACCACATTCTAAAACTAGAGGCAGACATTGAAGAAAAAGAAAAATAGACTTCAATAGTCATTAACTTAGAAATAGATCCTTTACCAAAATATTAGCAAATAAATTCAACAATGTATTCAAACATGTACTATGGTAAATAATCTCGTCAACTTGTCATAATGAAGAATCATCTAATAAGGGAGTCTCAATGAGGAATCACTTACATCAAGTTGATTTGTGCTTATGTCTGTGGGGGATTATATTAGTTATTTTAAGTGAACTACAGAGTTGCAATCACTGTGAGTGTCATCATTGACTGGACAGCCCATTCTTAATAGTACAAGACTAGAAAATGCAAGCTGAAAATCAGAATGCACTCACTGCTCTTTCTATTTCTGATTATGGATGGGATATGACCAACTTTCTAAAGCTCTTGCTACTGGAAATTCCAAGATACAGTTAATTATAATCAGAAAGTATAAGCTAAAACAAACTTTTTCCCCTAAATTATTTTGGGAAGGATATTATATAACAACTGGGAAAGAAACTAAGCTATCTAGGTTATATTGGCAGAGTTTATTCACAGTGGCAATATTGGTTTAACCTTTGTAAGCCAATCATTTTGCCCTATTAAAGGGATAAAAGAAAAAATCACATGATCTTTTTAATGGAATCAGAAAAGCATTAAGTTACATTCAAAATAATCCATTAAGAATCTATTGTAGGTAGTCAGAAATAAAGAAGGAAATTGAAGACTTTCTAGAATTCAATGAAAATGAATGCACAAAATACCCAAATTTATGGTACAATATGAAAGCTGTGATAAGAGGAAAGTTCATAAAACCTAAGAGCCTTCATAGAGAACTTGGAGAAATCTCATAGTAGAAAGTTAACTGTACTCCTAAAATCTCTAAGACAAAACAAAAGAAGTAAATACACCCAAGAGATTTAAAAGGCAAGAAATAATCAAAATGAGGGTTGAAATCAATAAAATAGAAACAAAGAGAACAACATAAAGTATCAATGAAACAAAGAGTTGGTTCTTTGAGAAAATAAAAATGATAGACATACCCATATCCAAACTAACTAAAAGACAGAGACATAATATCCAAACTAACAAAATCAGAAATAAAAAGGGAGAAAAGACACCAAGGAACTCCAAATAAACATTACGTCAAAAACCTGTACTCCACAAAATTGTAAGTCTAAAAATACATGGACCACTTTCTTGATACATAACACTTACCAGAGTAAAAAGCAAGATTAGATAAACAATTTAAAATGACCTATAACCCCCAAGGAAATAAAAATCATTAACCGTTTCCTTACCAAAAAAAAAAAAAAAAAAAAAAAAAGCCCAGCTCCAGTTTTTACACTGAAGAATTCCACCAGACTTTCATAGAAGAGCTAACACCAAAACTTCTTAAGATAATTCCATAAGATAGAAATAGAAGGAACATTGCCAAATTATTTTCATGAGACCACAGTCAATCTGATACCCAAACCACATAAAGAATCACAAAGAAAGAGAATTACATATCAATACCCCTCATGAGCATGTATGAAAGCACTGAATAAAATACTCTCAAACCAAATCCAAGAATACAACATAAAGATCATCAACCACAATTAAGTGAGCTTCATGCCAGAGATGTAGGGATGGTTCAACATATGAAAATTTGTCCAAGTAATCCACCATTTACATGAACAAAAAGGAAAAAAAAAGCAAACAATCATCTCAATAGATGCTGAAACATTACCCTTTAGGAGAAAAGTCGTGGAGAGATCTGGGATATAATGGGCAAACATAAACATAATAAAGGCACTTTACAGCAATCCTATAGGCAACATCAAATAAAATAGAGAGAAACTCAAAGAATTTCCACTAAAAGCAAGAACAAGAAATGGCTGCCCATTCTTTCCATATCTATTCAATATACTCCTTGGAGTTCTAGCTAGAGCAATAAGACAACTAAAGAAGAACAAGGGGATACCAAATGGAAAGGAAGAAGTCAAAGCATGCTATTTGCAGATGATATGATAGTATACATAAGTGACAACCAAAATTTTACCAGAGAACTTCTACAGCTGATAAACACCTTCAGCAATGTTGCTGGATACAATTTTAACTCAAAAAAATCAGTAGCCCTCCTACATACAAATGATAAATGGGGAGAGAAAGAAATCAAGGAAACAACACACTCCACAATAGCCACAAATAGTATAAAATATCTTTGTGTAATTATAACCAAACAAGTTACAGACCTGTATGACAAGAGCTTTGTCTTTGAAGGAAGAAATTGAAGAAGATTTCAGAAGATGGAAAGATCTCCCATGCACATAGATCTGTAGGATTAACATAGCAAAAATGGCCATTTTACCAAAAGCAACTCACAGATTCATTGCAACTTCCACCAACATCTCAACACAACTCTTTATTGACCTTGAAATAACAGTGCTGTGCTACATAAGGAAAAAAACAAGAAACCCATGATAGCAAAAACAATCATGTACAAAAAAGAACTTCCAAGGGTATCACCATCTGTGATTTCAAGGTTTACTATATAGCTCTAGTAATAAAAACTACATGGTACTGGCATTAAAACAGACAGATTGAGCAATGGAATCAAATAAAAAACCCACATGTACATTTACACACCTATGGACACTTGGTTTATTTTTATAAAGAAGCCAGTAATATACAATGGAAAAAATATATAATCTTCAACAATTGGTGCTGGTCTACCTGGATGTTGGCAAGTAGAAGAATGCAAACAGGACCATATGTTTTACCCTGTACAAAATTCAAGTCCAAGTAGATCAAAGACATAAACCTGATAGAAAAGAAAGTGGGTGGGAAATAGCCTTCATCACATTTGCACAGGAGACTACTTCCTGAACAGAAGACTAACAGAGCATGCATTAATATCAACTATTAATAAATTGGACCTCATGAAATTTAAAGCAATGGTGAAGCAAAGGGCAACATCAGCCTCATGTAGAATTAGTAAATAGTTTTACCATCTTCACATCTGTCTGACAGAGGGTTAATTTCTAAAATATACAAAGAATTCAAGAAACTAAACATTACAACAAAAACCAAATAATTCAATTAAAAGTGTACTATAGATCTAAACAGAGAATTATCAACAGAGGAATCTCAAATGGCCAAGAAACACTTAAATACATGTTCAACATCCTTAAACCATCAGGGAAATGCAAATAAAAATGATGCTGAGGTTCCATCTTATACCTGTCAGAATGGCTAAAATTAAAAATACAAGTGAAAGCTCATTCTGGGGAGGATGTGGAACAAGGGGAACACCCCTCAACTGCTGGTGTGAGTACAAACAGCCACCTTGAAATTAAATATGGTGGGTTTTTAGATATTTGGGAATCAACTTACTTCAACACCCAACTATGCCATTCTTAGGCATATATACAAGGATTCAACTATGTTTATGCTTGGCAATAACCACAACATGAGGAATTGTGTTAAATGTTTGCAGCATTAGGAAGGTTGAGAACTACTGGTCTAGACAGTTTTTGAGTTACAATTTCAGTAACTAACCAAGTAACAAATTTCTGAAACTAATAAAGCTCAAAAATGGTACAGGTTACAAGGGAGACATACAAGACACATTCATTCTGCTAAATAAAAAATGAGATTTAACAAAAAACACACCTATACCACTTAAGAGCAACAGCATAAGAGTGAAGTACTCAGTATAATATCAGAATACATATAAAATATATCAGCAATGGTGATATATTTAAATACATAATACTGATATTTTTGTTTTGAAATCAAAGGGAATTGAAATAGAGATCTAGTCCATTGTTTCGGATGTGAAAACTCAGTGTTTCTAATATATCAATTTTCCCAACTTTATTTATACTATATAAAATCCATGTCAGAATTGCAGCAAACTATTTAGTTGATACTGAAATCTATATGGAGATTTAATTATAAATTTTAGACTCTGAAATTTAAATGGAAAAGAACTCTCTCCCCCACAAAACTGAAATAATTATTTTGAAAGTTGACTATGAAACCTGGAAACAACCTAGATGCCCTTCAACTGAAGAATGGATAAAGAAAATATGGTACATATACACAATGGAGTACTACTCAGCAGAGAAAAACAATGACATCATGAGGTTTGCACACAAATAGATATAACAAAATAGCAGTAGTGAAAGATAAATGAAATAAGCCAGGAAAACTATTCTTTTCTATAGGGGACAAAAACAGGTAAGAATGTGGTAGGTAACATAGCTAACTAAGATTTGCCATTGTCAAATCCAGAAGAACTTGAACAACAAAATAATGATATAGTATTGATTTCTTATCAAAAAACAAAATAACAAGTACATAACGATATACATAAATATCCAATTGATAAATAAATAGACATATACAAACTTTCCATGTAGATTCATAAATGATTTATGCAACTAGTCTGCTTTTAAGGGGGTAAAACATAGCTTTGTGGTGATATTTTAATTTTGCTTAAATGTGATTGTTTTTATTATGTGTTTTAAATTTTATACATCAGCCATGGGTTGCCCTGTCCTCCCCCATCCCGCCCTCAACCCCACCTTCCCCCCAGGCCCTCCCCTCTGTTCCCATGTCCTCCAGGATCAAGGCACCCCTGGGGATTCATTTAAACCTGGTGGATTCAGTACAGGCAGGTCCTGTCACCTCCTTCCAGAATGAGCAAAGTGTCCCTGTGTAAGCCCAAGGTTTCAAACAGCCAGCTCATGCACTAAGGACAGGTCCTGGTCCCACAGATTGGGTGCCTCCCAAACAGTTCAAGCTATTCAATGGTCTCACTTATCCAGAGGGCCTGATCCAGCTGGGGGCTCCACAGTCTTTGGTTCATAATTCATGTGCTTCCATTCATTTGGCTATTTGTCCCTGTGCTTTTTGCAATCTTGGATTCAACAATTCACAATCTTGCAGACCCCCCTCTTTCTCGACAGTTGGACACCTGGATCTCCACCTGGGGCCTGGCTGAGGATCTCTGCATCCACTTCCATCAGTTATTGGATGAGAGTTCCACGACGACTGTTAGGGTGTTTGGCCATCTGATCACCGGACTAGGTCAAATCAGGCTTTCTCTCGACCATTGCCAGCAGTCTACAGAGGATGTATCATTGTGGATTTCTGGGGACCTCTAGAGAACTCTGCCTTCCTGTTCTCATATGGTCTTCATTTATTATGGTCTGTTATTCCTCATTCTCCCTTTCTGTTTTTGATCCAGCTGGGATCTCCTGCTCCCCTTAGCTTTCTTTCCCTTAAATCTTGCGCTTCATTACTCCCACTGTTGTCCAGGTTGTTCATGTAGATCTCATCCATTTCTCTGTCATTGGGTGATCCCTGGGTCTTTCCTAGGGTCCCGTTTTCTAGGTAGCCTCCCTGGAGTTGTGTAGCAGTCTAGTCATCTTTGTTTTACATCTAGTATCCTCCTATGAGTGAGTACATATCGTGTTTGTCCTTCTGAGTCACTCAGGATGATTTTTTCTAGATCCATCCATTTGCCTGCAAACCTCATGATGTTTTTCTCTGCTGAGTAGTACTCCATTGTGTATATGTACCATATTTTCTTTATCCATTCTTCAGTTGAAGGGCATCTAGGTTGTTTCCAGGTTCTGGCTATTACAAACAAAGCTGATACAAACATAGCTGAGCAAATGCCCTTGTGGTATGATTGAACATAAAGGCAATCTACAGCAAGCCAACAGCCAACATCAAATTAAATGGAGAGAAACTCAAAGCAATACCACTAAAATCAGGAACAAGGCAAGGCTGTCCCCTCTCCCCATACTTATTCAATGTAGTACTTGAAGTTCTAGCCAGAGCTATAAGACAACATAAAGAGATAAAGGGGATACAAATTGGAAAGGAAGAAGTCAAGCTCTCCCTATTTGCAGACGACATGTTAGTATATATGAGTGACCCCCAAAATTCAACCAAGGAACTGATACAGCTCATCAAAACCTTCAGCAACATTGCAGGATACAAGATCAACTCAAAAAAATCAGTAGCCCTCCTATATACAGTAGACAAACAGGCTGAGAAGGAAATCAGAGATACATCACCCTTTACAATAGCCACAAATTATATAAAATACCTTGGGGTTACGCTAACTTAAATGTGATTTTATTTGTATGTTAATAAAGTTTGCCGGGAGATCAGAGGTCATTAGTGAGCTAGGAACAGAATTCAGGTGGTGGTAGCCCATGCCCGTAATCTGATCAGACAGCAGGTAGAGTCTCTGTGTGGTCAAGGACACAGCCAAGTGTGGTGATCCTTGAGTTTTTAATCTCAGTACCAACCATAGAGACTAAGAGGTCTGTCTAGACAGGCAATGATGAGGAAATCATGTGGTTGGGTTTAGAGCCAATGAGAAGGCATAACAGCAAAGCAATAAAATTTAAGACACATAGGAAGAAGGTCTCTCTCTCTCAGGGGAAGGACAGTAAGTGGTAGGCTAAAAGGAGTCATGGCTCTTGCTCTGATCTCCTAGGCTTTAACTGTATTTTGCTCTGTGAATCTTATTTTGTAAGACCGTTTAGAAATTTGTCTACATAGCTTCATACAAGTTAAGTTTGGGTTGTATATAGCGACCTCTGTACTTTGTATTTTTTACTCTTTTGGCTCTTTACTCTTTTAGTCTTTACTCTTTTAGGCGCCCGCCACCAAGCTCCCAAATATATACACATGAAGTCTTACTATTGTAAATGATCAGTCTTAGCTTGGCTTATTTTTAGAAAGTTTTTCTTAACTTAAATTCTCCCATCTACCATTAACCTTCGGGTTTTTAACTTTCTCTATTCTCTGTCTTTCTTTACTTCTTACTCTGTGGATGGTTGTGTAGCTGGGTGGCTGGCCCCGTGCATCCTCATCTCTTCCTTTTTTCTTCCTTCCTTTATTCCCAGATTTATCCTCCTATTTTCTCTCTGCCTGCCAGCCTTGCCTGTCCTTTCTTCTGCCTTGCTATTGACTGTTAAACTCTTTATTAGACCAATAAATTATTTTAGAAAGGCAAAGTAACGTAACTTCACAGAGTTAAACAAAGGGTATTAGAAAAATACAATATAAACAAATACTATCGAGTTTTTAATAGTGATGTTTAAAACACACTATTAAAATACAATCCTTAGTTGTAGCAGGTGTTGGATGCTAATAATATGGAAAACTGGGTGTGGAATGGCTGAGAATGATGTGTCCTGCCTCTTTAACTTATCTGTAAATATTAACCTATTCTAAAATGAAGGCTTACATACATAAAATATATATGTGATTTAGAGGTAAATAGACACATCAATAGGAGTGAAAAGGGCCAGATAAGAAGAAATTGGAGGTTGAGGATGTGTGTCAAGGATAAAGTGCCATTTAAACAAAGTCTTGAAGGGGAAAAATAATATCTACGTATTTTCGAGGGAGAGTGCTACAGGCATCAGTTGATAGAAAACATTAGTGCAAAGGAGTATATCTGAGTGGAAACTCACATATTTAAAGACACAAAGAAGGCTAATTATGGGGCTGGAGAGATTGTGAAGTGCTTAGAGTACATTGTTCTTCCAGATGTCCATGCCAGGCAGTTCACAACTTCTGTAGCTCCAATCCTAGAGGTTTCAAAGCCCTCTTCTTGCCTTTGCTGGCACCTACATAAACCTAGTATACAGACAAATATACAAATGTACATATGCATAAATAAAAATAAAATATTTGAAAAGATTAATTTTAATTAAGAGAAGATGGGTAGTAAGATAGTTAGGGATGAAAATAGGAATAATGTGTTTTGTAATAGTCTGTGGGGAGACAAGGCTGTTGATATTGTACAAAGTAGTAGCTTTTAGACTTTGCCTTGTACAAGACATTACATTTGTTTTATTTTCAGTATTAGTGCCAAAACATAATGATTCTGTCTTGCTAGTACAAGGAAACAATTATTGTCTTTCCAGTGTAAACCATTTCACATAGTAACAGTCACAAAATCCTCGCAAATGTAGTATTGCCACCTATAGAATTATCAAAGTAAATGAAAAACAGATGGGCATATAAAAGTCATATCAAAAAACAATAACAAAACAAAAATAAAGTTCATGAACTTTTCAGGCACACCAGATTAATAGGGGATGTAACCCTTTCAACAGGACCATATTAAAGGAGAGATACCTAATACTAGGATCTCATCACATTCACTAATCTATCACTAGAACATCCAGTTCATCATACAGTATGGAAATAATAGGTGAAAAACTTTCAGCTTTGTCCATAGGAATTTGTAACATGATGTTTTCTGATATTTCCAACTGAAATTTCCATGGATGTTCTCCTCTTCCTATTCATACCCCTTAACACAGCATATTGCATATCTAAAATTTATATTAGTAAGTTCATTAATATGCTACTTAGTCACTTACTTTGTGTCCCTATAATCTCTCTGCTATTTCTTTTAAGGCTTCCTTAAACACTTTAGAATCTCTAACACTTCTTAGATATTCTGTTACCTACATTTCACTGTATAAAGAATAGTATGTGATCCCAGAGTTAATACTAGTAATTAAGATAAATAAAAGTACCTATGATTGCCAATAAACATATATGTAGTTGTATATATATATCAAACACAGCAGTACTAGATGAATTACAGCCAATTAAATTGATTTTATTTTTATTCAATAATTCTGACATTGTGAAAAAATAATATTCACCTATATTTCTGGCTTATACTGCAGTCACAACAGTTCATTTTTCATTATTATATCAGAAGTAGACTATATGATAAAGAAAAGGATTCTCTCTGTTTCCCCAGACCCAATCCTCATGGTTGTCTCTAGCACTTACACAGAATATAAGCTGCAGCCTCCCCTTCCCCATGTCCATGCCTCCTATGGATCCCACAAACCATCCCCCTGATCTCCCATCTACACTTCATTGCTGTGTCTCAGCCACTAACTAAAATGGACACACCCTGCCCAACCACAGGCCATACCTGCCAGGGGAACAGGCACACTACCCACATATCTTCTCCAGTCTCTGTGTTCTCTCAGATGCAATCCTCAGGGTCTTTGATAGTAATAAAACAGACCAGCACTCCCTGGCCTTCCCTTGCCCCAAACATCAACACCAATAAGCATTCATCATTAAAACACCAGCTGAGCAGGCCAGTAAAACAGATAGCACACAGCCAACACATTCTGTGAAAATCCAGTGAGGAAACAAAAACCAAGGAGTGAAAGACCCACCCAACAAAGACAAACCCAGAAATCAACACCTAGAACTGTAATCACTGTAAACCCAGATGCCTAAGAGCCAGAGTAAGTACACAGTCAATAATACCCAGGAAAATATTTCTCCACTAGAGACCAGCTATCCTAACACAGAAGTCTCTGAATATTCTAATATTGATGAAGCTTAAGAAAAAGACCTGGGTTCCCCTGTCCTCTCCCCTCCCGCTCCCACTCCCACTTTCCCCTATCCCCTCCCCTCCTTTCCATACAAATATAATAATAATAATAAAATAGGAAAAGAAATAAAAATTAAATCAAAAAAAAGAAAAAGAAAAAGAAAAGAAAAAGACCTGAAAATTGCTTGTACGAAGATCAAAGAAGTTCTTAAAGAGGAAATGAAAAGTCCCTTATTAAGACTCAGGAAAACATAAACAAGTGGAGGAAATGAATAAATGCCCCAAAGAAACCCAGGAAAACACAAACAATTTGATAAAATGAATTAACCCATTGAAGAAAGCCAAGGAAATAAACAGAAGGAAATGAACAAAACTTTTCAAGACCTGGAAATATAAATAGAGGCAACACACACACACACACACACACACACACACACACACACACACACACACACAGAGAGAGAGAGAGACAGAGACAGAGACAGAGACAGAGACAGAGACAGACAGACAGACAGACAGATAGACAGAGAGACAGAGAGACAGATGGAGACAGACAGAGACAGAAACAGAGAGAGACAGAGTGAGAAACTGAGTGAATCCGGAAAAGAAAAATTTAGGACAGAGCAGGTGGATCTCTGTGAGTTTGAGGCCAGCCTGGTCTATAGAGCGAGATCCAGGGCAGGCACCAAAACTACACAGAGAAACCCTGTCTCAAACAACAAAACAAAACAAAAATGTAGTAACTATAGAGGGAAGTTTTACCAACAGAATGTGAGAGATGGAAGGGAGAATTTCAGATGCTACAGATAAGATAAAATAAATGGATATATCATTCAAAGAAAATATTAATCAAAAAATTCCTGATACAAACTATCCAGGAAATCTGGGACACTATGAAAAGTGTAAAATAGAAGCCAAAAATAATTGTAATTAAGGAAGGAGAAGAAGGCCCAGAAAATATTTTCAACAAAATCATAGAAGGAAATTTTCCTAACCAAAGAAGGACATGCCTATAAAAGTACAAGAAGCTTACAGGACACGAAGTAGACTGGACCAGAACAGAAAGCACCTTTGCCCCATAAGAATCAAAACATTAAACACACAGATAGAAAGAAGAAATATTAAAAGCTTCAGGGGAAAATGTGCAAGTAACATACAAAGGCAGACCTACTAGATTTACACCTGACTTCTCAATGGAGACTAAAAGCAAAAGGGTCTGGACATATGTACTGAAGACTCTAAGAGACAACAGAAGCCAACCAAGACTACTATTCACAGAAAAAAAAATCAATTACAATAGATGCAGAAAATAATATATTCCATGATCATGGCAAATTTAATCAGTATCTATCTACAATTCCAGCCCTACAGAAGATAATAAAAGGAAAATGCCAACCAAAAAAGATTAACTACATACAAGAAAACAACAGGAAACACAAAAGTGGGGAAGCACACACATACACACACACACACACAGTCACACACATAAATACACCACCGTAACTACCACTACCACTACAAACAGCAACACAATAACAGGAATTAACAATCATGGGTCATTCATATCTGTCAAAATGAATGTTCTCAGTTCTCCACAGATCATGGTTTCAAACATATGATCCATCCTTCTTCTGCACACAAGAAACCCACCTCAATGTAAAGGGTAGACATTACCTCAGGGTAAAGGATTGAAAAAAGAAAAAGATATTCCAAGCAAATGGATCTAAGAAGTAAGCTGATGTAGTCATCTTAATATCCAACAAAATAAATTTTTAATCAAAATTAATAAAAAGAGATGTGAAAATAAACACACACACACAAAATCTGTACCTATATAATCTTATTGTCTTAGTTAGGGTTACAATTGCTGTAATGAAACACCATAACCAAAAGCAATTTGGGGAGGAAAGTGTGCATTTGGTTACATATTCTGAGTCATAGGTAACTGACAGAAGTCAAAGTAGGAACTCATAGGGGCAAGGATCTCAAAGGGTACAGGGACTTGGAGGCAAGAGCTGATACAGAGGCCATGATGGGGTGGTGCTGCTAAATGGCTTGCTTTCCATGATGTGCTCAGTCTGCTTTGTTGTTTAGGTAAAAAGGTGACTGTGGCCACATAAAATGAATTTAGCAGTGTTACTTCTGTTTCTATTTTGTGAAATAATTGGAGAACTGGTATTATATCTTATATTAAAGTTTGGTAGAATTCTGTGCTAAAACCATCTGTCACTGGGCTTTTTGCATTGGAAGCCTTTTAGAGACTTCAAGTGAGTTACAAATATATTTAAATTTTTATTTGATCTTGATTTAACTTTTGTAAGTGGTATCTAAATTTCACAATTTCTTTTAGATTTTCCAATTTTGTAGAGTATAAGTTTTTGAAGTATCACTTAAAAGACTTTTTGAATTTCCTTGGTGTCAGTTGTTATGTCCCCCCTTTTTGTGTCTGATTTTCTTAATGTTAATATTTCCTCAATTTTAATTAGTTTGCATAGATCATTGTCTATCGTGTTGATTTTCTCAAAGAACCAACTATTTGTTTCATTGATCCTTTGTCTTTGCTTCTACTTTATTGATTTTGGACCTCAGTTTGATTATTTCCTGCCACCTGCTCCTTTTTTGTATGTTTATTTCTATTTGTTCTTGAGCTCTCAGGTGTTCTGTTAAGTAACTAGTATGAGCTCTCTCCAACTTCTTTATGAACTAACTTACTGCTATGAAATTTCCTCTTAGCATCATTTTCTTTGTGTTCCATAAACTTGGGTGTGGTGTGCTTTGATATAAATACATTCTAGAATTCAAAGAAATCATTGAATTCTTGGAAGTCTTTAATTTCTTTCTTTGTTTCTTTCACTACCCAGGAGTCATTCAGTGGAGAGTAGTTCATTTTCCTTGAGTTTGTAGTTTTTCTCTTTTTTTTTCTTTTGAAATCCTGATTTAATCTATGGTGGTCTGATAGGATATAGGAGGTCACTCCAATTTCCTTGTATCTATTGAGACTTGCTTTTTGAACAATTATGTAGTCAATTTTGAAGAATGTTCCTTGAGATTCTCATGTGTATTCTTTGGTGTTTGGAAGAACTTTAATGTAGATATCTGTTAGGAATATTTGGTTCATGATTTCTGTTTACTACAGTATTTCTCTGTTTAGTTTTTGTTTGGGTGACAAGTCCATTGGTGAGAGCAGGGTTTTGAAGTCTCCCACTATTAATGTGTGAGTTTCAATGTGTGATTTAAGCTTTAGTAATATTTCCTTTACAAATGTTGGTGCCTTTGTGTTTGAGGCATAGGTGATAAGAATTGCAACATCATTTTGTTCAATTTTTGTATTGTTCAATATGAAGTGACTTTTGATGAATTTTGTTTTGATGTCTATTTTGTTAGATATTTGAATGGCTACAACAGTGCTGTGGATATCGCTCTGTGTAAATAAAATGCTGTTTGGCCAGTGGCCAGGCAGGAAGTATAGGCGGGACAAGAGAGAAGAGAATTCTGGGACGTGGAAGGCTGGGGCAGAGATACACAGTCAGCCACCACCATGAGAAGAAGGATGTAAGGTAATGGTAAGCCATGAGCCACGTGGCAAAGTATAGCTTGATAGAAATGGGTTAATTTAAGATAAAAGAAGTAGGTAACAAGAAGCCTGCCATGGCCATACAGTTTTTAAGCAATATAATTTTCTTTGTGTTTACTTGGTTGGGTCTGAGCGACTATGGGCCTGGCGGGTGAGAGAGATTTGTCCTGACTGTGGGCCAGGCAGGAAAACTCTAACTACACAACCGCTTGTTTCTTAGGTCCATTTGCTTGGAAAATCTTTTCCAAACCTTTACTCTGCAGTGGTGTGCATCTTTATATTGAAGTGTGTTTCTTGAATAAAGCAGAAGGATGAATTCTGCTTTTACATCTGTTCCCTCAGTCTTTAAATTAGGGAATTCAGTCCACTGATATTGAGAGCTATCAATGACCAATGATTGTAGATTCCTATTATTTTGTTGTTGTTAGTGGCGGTGGTAGCATATGTGTGTACATTTCCCTTATTTTGGTGTTGTTGTTGTGAGATTATTTGTTCCCTGTGTTTTCATGGATGCAGTTAATTTCCTTTGTTGGAATTTTTCTTTCAGTACCTACTGTAGGGCTGAATCTTTACATAAATACATTCCTGAATTCCCTCAGTTTGTGTTTTCTTTATTTCTTCCATTTCAGTTTTCAGGTATTGAACAGTTTTATTTATTTCCATCAATTATTTGGTTTTTATGGGCTTTCTTTAAGGGATTTATTAATTTCCTCCAATTTTTGTTTGTACGTTTGTCAGTTTTTAAAGGTATTCATTTATTTCTTCTTTAAGAACTTCTACCATCTTCATAAATTTAGTTTCATGGTTGTTTTCTTGTGCTTCAGCTATGTTTGAATATTCAGAGCTTGCTGTCATAGGGTTGCTGGGCTGTGGTGATAGCATATTGCCCTGGCTCTGTTGATTGTGTTCTTTTATTGCCATCTAGGTATCTGAGTTTACAGTGATAATAGGTCTAGGTACCAGTTTCTGAGTTTTTCTTTGTAGGATGGGTATTTTGTTCCACAGTGTCTGTTTCTTCCTTGGTCTTCTGGCTGGAGTGACCTGTGGTTGAGAAAAGGATCTTCACCTGAGTTTGGGACTAGAATTCTGATAGCTGGTGTGGCCATTGATTGAGCACTTGTGTTTGAGACTAGCATTCTGGAAGATGGAATGGTGTCTGATTCAGTTGTGGGCTATCAGCAGGAGTTGGTGACTGAGATACGGTGCTGTGGAGTGTTGTGGCCATTGGGTTTAGGAAAGGTAAGCAGGCATTGGAGACAGTGCTCAGGCAGGTTGCCTACCTGTGGTTCTGGTGGCCAAAATGGCCTTTAGTTAAGCAAGGTGCCTCGGTTGTGGTTGGAGGACTAGATTCCTTAACAAGGAGTAGAGGAAGAGTTGGGGATAGGGAAGGCAGGAACTGAAGGGGAATGGTTAGTGGGCAGGCAGCCTACATGGAGTTCTGACCCCTGTTGCCTCTAGTCCAGCAGGGTGCCTCTGGAGTTGGAGGTTAGAGTATGGTGACTGGGAGGGTCAACAGTTGGGGTAGGCTCCACGGGTACTGAGAAGGTGGGAGAAATTTGTGGGCAAGTAACCTACTTAGAGTTTTGCTGGCAAACCTCTGTAATTGTGGGCCAGGATATGGTGAAGAGGAGAGAAGGGATGGTTAGGAGGTAGGCTTGATGGGCACTGAGTAAATGGTGGTCTGTGGGCAGAAGGCTTACCTGTGTTTCTGGTGCTGGTTTCCACAATCTGATCTTATGAAAGCATTTTCTTTTCTTTATTCTTTTTTTTGTCAGTTTTTATTTATTATTATATTTGTGTTTTAATTTTACTTATCAGCCATGGGTTCCTCTGTCCTCCCCCCTACCAACCCCGCCCCCACCTTCCCTCCAGGCCCTCCCCTCCATTCCCATCTCCTCCAGGGCCAAGACTCCCCTGGGGAGTCAGCTCAACCTGGTAGATTCAGTACAGGCAGGTCCAGTCCCCTCCTTCTAGGCTGAGCAAAGTGTCCCTGTGTAAGCCCAAGGTTTCAAACAGCCAGCTCATGCAGTAAGGACAGGTCCCGGTCCCACTGCCTGGGTGCCTCCCAAACAGATCAAGCTATTTGATTGTCTCACTTATCCAGAGGGCCTGATCCAGTTGGAGGCTCCACAGCTTTTGGTTCATAATTCATGTCTTTCCATTAGTTTGGCTATTTGTCCCTTGTTGAGACCAAGATTGGAAAGCATTTTCTTAATTGAGGCTTCATCTTAGATTACTGCAGTTTGAGTCAAATTTACTTAAATCTAGCCAGCACAGAAGGGTGGTTTTCTTTCTTAGACTCAGCTCCTTTCTGTGCTGCATTACTCAGAATTCTTATTACTCTATGTTTAGCAATAAGCAAATGATGTCACTAATGACATCATTGAGAAATAAACAAATGATTTTTCACTAATACATAACTGGTACTTATCTGTAGAGGAGATGGAGGTAGATATTTGGATCAAAGGAAACTTATGCAGATTTTTTTAGTTCAGCTTCAATGACAACCTCATTATTAGTATTGAAAAGACTTTCCTGGGAAAATAACTCACATTGAGGTGTGGCATGCAAAACTGGGTGACTGGTAATTGCTGCTTTTGCTTTTTGTACATATCAAATCCTTCCTATTATAACTTACAAAATACTAGGTTTTGAAAAGTATGTGGATTCCTCTTACTTTCATTTATTAAGAGATATTACTTTTAGAATTACATTCGTTTACCTTAGGAACCCTAAATGCCCTGAAGGACATAAATATGTTTCACATTATTGTCAGTATTTTTTAATCTATTAATAATTCAAAAATGTGCTAAGGGTGTTTCTGAGATATAGTGCTATATTTCAGTAGATGCTTCCAAATACCTTAATGGTTATTTAATATTTATGATACTTTTACATTTTGTTTTCATCTTTATGAAATGTAATCAGTCTGAATATCTTCTGTAGAATACTATTTGCTTACAATAAATGAATGAATGCAAAATGAATATGAACTATAGACTAAGTACCTTAAGTTTTGTAACATATGATTCATCTTATATAGGATTAACATAATATTGACTTTGTAGTATAGAGAAAAACCTAAGCCTATCTAGTGTTAGTAAAAGTAGTAGGACTTTATATTATAGTGCCTTATAAATCATAAATCATGTTTTTATAAATTAGTTTGAACTGTGTAAGAAATATGAGTCACAATTTGTACAAATGTATTATTATCTTCATTTATTTAAGGCTATATAACATTGAAAATATTAACACATTATTTTATAATAATTTACCTTCTACCTATGTATTATAAATTATTTGCAAATACATCCCCTTCTTTTCCTGTCCTTATTAAACTACAAGTAAATAAGTCATGGTAGTATATGATTTCAATCCCAACTTCTCCATATAATGAAGAGAAGTATAAACAAATAGAAATCATTGTGAAAGTTGTTAATACCACACATTATGGACAAATACATTTCCTCTCATTATTAGGTTTAGAAATCATATTCTTTGTATTATTGATGTTTCTATTTGACCTTATGCAAGGAAGGGTTATTTTGGTCTATCACCATCATGGCTAGGAAGCATAGCAGCAGACAGGCATGGCAGCTAGAGCAACAGGCTGTGAGCTCAAACCTTAAACCAAAGGAGCAAGTAAGAGATACTAAGGTTAAAATGGTGCAAGCCTTTAAATGCTTAAAGCCTACCTCCCAATGACAAACTTTTTGGAACAAGGCTACACCAACTGAGCCTCCCCAAATAATACTATCAACTGGGAACCAAATATTCATACACAAGACTATGAAGAAATTTTCTCACTTGAGCATTACACCTATCTTACAAACACTGGTTTAAAATGTACATATAGTGTGGTGGTTTGAATAAGATATTTCCCATAAGCCCATGACATTTGAATACTTGTTCCCATGTCTGTGGCTGTTTGGAGGGGATTTAGAAGTATGGTATTACTGGAGGAAGTATGTCACTAGTAGAAAACTTTAAATTTTCAAAAGATCATTTAGAGATTTTTTTCCTGCCTCCTTCTCACAGTTCAAGATATTCCAATTATCATGTCTCTGCTTGGCCACTATCCCTCTAGAACCTAGAGCCCAAAATAAACCCTTCCTTCTAAAAGTTTTCTTGACTATGGTATCTTATCACAATATTAGAAAATAAACCAATAGGGATTTTGATACCAGGAAGTGGAGTATTGCTATGACAGAACAAGCCATTTATTGAGAAATGTGGAAAAATTTGGAACATTGGATTAGAAAATCAATAATAGCAACTAGTCCAGAGACCACTCTTGTGATATTTTGGCCAAAAATGTGGCTATATTCTGCTTTTGCCCTAAGAAGTTCCTTAAGGTTAAATTAAGAAGTAATGGAGTAATTTCTTTGTCAGAAGAGATTCCAATACAGCCTCAGTAGTAATTGTGCCACATGGGTTTTAGTAATATCTCCTATGCAGATCTGTAATGAAGATCAAGTGAGGCAGAAAGAAACAGAAAATGTGCAGTTCTGAAAGGAAAAGGACACTGGCAAGGTTAATGTTACTGTTAAACTGGTACTGGAAGAGAGGCTGCAGCTGTTGAGGAGCTTAGGGCTATTACAGAAGGGTCAAGTCAGTGCAAAATCCTACCTGATTAAGCTTTCAACTTGTGAAGGGAAAAGGCCTAAGGATTGGAAAAAAACAAGAAACAGCATCAACAACAACACACACCTCTGGAAAATGTGATTCATAGGTTCAAGGTTCATTGAAAGCATTTAGCTGAACTTGGCAGTAGAGCCCACGTTGTTCTGGCTTAACAGCTGTGAAGTACATAAGAGTAAAGGGGTTGTGGAATCTTCCTCCCTAATTGAGAGACTTTAAGGCCAGATAATGTGTGGCAGGATGGTACCTGGATGAAGGCCCTGAGAGAGCAAGTGTTCCTGAGGTGAAATTACATGCAGTTATGAACATGAACCTTCTTTGTGTTGGAGATGTCAGATCAATGAGGTATCTGCCAAGAAAAGCTGTATACAGAGAGAGAAACCAGCTTGAGTCAGAGATGTTTCAGGCAGCAAAGCCAGAATGGCATAGACTTCACAGCCCTCTAACAATATACTTGTAGCTATAAGATTTGGACTTTGCCCTGCTGAGTTTTGGTCTTTCTTTAGTTCAATGTTCCTTAATTGTGCTCTAATTCTTCCCTTTTGGAATAGTAATATATATTCTGTGCCATTGTATATTAGATGAATATAATCTACTTTTTGATTTTGCTGGGGATTAAATTTAGGAAATTAGCTTGAGTTTCAGAAAAGACTTGGACTTTTAAACAGTGTTGAAACTGAAAGACTATTGGGACTTTTGGATTTTGGCTAAATGCATTTTTCATTAAGATATGGCCATAAGAGTGTGGGGAACAAAGGGTATTATGTAGTGTTTTAAATGAGGTGCCCTCATAAATATTATGCATTTGAATCCTCGGTTGGTGGATGCTTGGGGAGTGTTGAGGTGTGTGGCCTTTCTGGAGGAAGTATGTAACTAGGGGTGGTCTTCATAGTTTGAAAAGTCTTGTACCACTTTGAGTATGTTTTCTGATGCCTATTTGTTATTTGAGATGTACACTCTCAGCTGCTGCTCTAGCCATCTACTACCACTGCTCTATCACCATGAACTAACTCTCTGGAATCACAAGGCTCAATGAATTATTTCTTCTATAAGTTGCCTTGGTCATAGTATTTTATCAAGTAACAGAAAAGTAACTAAGACATGCTTGCTCAATAGTGTTCTAAGATAAAAACAAATGAAGATTCTATTATAATTTGTGCATATACAAGAGTACATTACCTCCATACACTTTACAAAGGTGAGGATGGGAAAATATAGGCAATGGCTCACATATAAGTGACATATTTCTTGGATTGGAGACTACATGTGTCAAAAATCATAAACATTAATAAAATAAAGATTAATGCAATGATGATTATTTGATTATATAACTGTTCTACTAATCAACACTTATCTATCAACCAGTAAAAATTTAACCTAGACATCACTCAAAGATTGCATACAAAGTAAGTTTCACTCTATCTTTTATGTTTAGAGGACAAAATCATCCTGGTTTTTGATTAAACTGAGGATGTGACTACTTAATTTGCAATCAATTTTTATTTTAAATTTTCTTTATTTTTGAGAATTCCATACATCATTACATCTACTACCATTTCCAACTCCAGCTTTCCCTGTATTCTCATATTATATCCTTCTCCCAATTTCATGTCTTTCTTTCAGATAACCCATTAAGCCACCCAATTAGTATTGCTCATATCTATGTTCATGTATATGACGGTCAACTATTAGAGGGTAGTAATCCTATCAGTTGCTACATCCTCACTAAAGAATAATTCTATCCCCAGTAACAACTATTCACTACCAACAGATTTGAATAAGGAATGAGATTATCAATCCCATGTAGACTGGAATTTTTTCTGTATTTATCTTAGGCAGGTACCCACAGCCAACTATAAGTTTACAATTGCAATAGGCATGCTATGCTCAGAAGACAACATTGTACAGATCTCTTATAGATTTTCCAACTCTCAGTTTCTTCTGTGATGTTCCCTTATATGTAAGTCTCATTTAGGGATGGGCACAGAGTCACTTATTTATATCACTTTGACCAGTTATTCATCTCTGAATTGATTGCTAGTCACTACAAAAATAATCTTCTTGCTCCAAGATTGAAAGGAGCACAGGTCTATGAATATTACCTTAAATATTTTAGAAGGTAATTTTATAAATATTGTCATTTAGAAATTTCAATAGTAGGTTTTATCATAGGGTGGATGACCTCCCATATATGTACCTTTAACCAATATCAGGTATGAAATCCCCTCCTATAGAGCAAGCCTTAAATACAATCAGCAAGTATTTATCTACTCCAGAATAGAAATACTTCTACTGTAAGTATTGGGCACATTTCACCTGGAAGATCAAAATAGACATAAAAAATTGCTGTTAAATCTTCTTAATTCTATAGAAACATAATGTCATATCCTTATTCCTCAACTGTCATACAAACATTAATTTTTTGAAGAATAAAAATTATTATTAATCTTGATTCAGTAAAATAAATTGAAAGGCCATGTAAATTACCAATTACCATATCAAAAGTTTAATTAGCCAAACCAGAAAACGTAAGATTTATTATCCATCTTTGATTCTCCTGAACCTTAACTTTTTTTGTGATGGTTGATATGACCTTAGTTGGAATCCACAAAGATAAGAATAGACTTTTAAAATCAACAACTAATTGTAGGTAACAGTGAAAATTAAGACAATAAGATTCATATAAAAACAAGTAGGAGTATTATTTTATCAAGGATAGTAGTTCTGGAATACTGTACTCCATGATGTTTTCATCATGAACTTCCACTGCATTTTTAAAAACTGGAAACATTAGCTCTAATGGTTATACATCATTTTTCAAAGTTAAATAAAAAAAGATACTGTTTCTTAGGAACAGATACACTAGGGATAGATTTTAGAGATACCAATTATATTGATTGTCCTTGGTGAAAACCAGTTTGTCTTTATCTAACTTTGGGAGCATTACTCAGAATTCTTCTTTACCCACAATTCTGAAAAACTGTCAAAAATGTAGTGATTGACATTAAGCAATCTTAGCCATGTAAAATTTATCTTTCTTCATTATTATACATTTTAGCATTATTGTATTTTTTGTTTGTTTGTTTGTTTTATTCTTCGAGACAGGGTTATTCTGTGTAGCTTTGTGCCTTTCCTGGAACTCGCTTTGTAGACCAGGCAGGCCTCAAACTCATAGAAATCCACCTGTCTCTGCCTCCCAAGTGCTGAGTTTAAAGGCCTGCGCCACCACCACCTAGCTTTAGCATTATTGTTAATTATGACATCTATCATATTATTATAATGCATAATGTTTTTCATCACTGAAGAATTCTGCAATATTTTCTGAACATTTCCCTTCTTTGGAATTCCCTTGACTACAGTCATTGTCTTCAATGTATCATTTATTTCACTTTTCCCCTTGATGAAATATTTCTGGCAATGTTTTGGACTTTTGATCCTTATGTTCTTTTTCTCTCCAGGGTGAGAATCACTGACCAATCTCTTTTACTTAAAATACTTTTCTCATGTATCATTCATTATTTGTGCTGTTTCTCGATGCATGGATTATTTCTACTCTGATACTATCTCTGTATACAAAATTCTATTGTATGGCTAGCAATTTGATATACCCACTTGAACAGGCATTTCACAAGATATTCAATGAAATGATTATTTTTAAAAGAATTTAATTTATTTATGTAGTTAACTGCAGGGTTATGACAATAAAGTGATATCTGTATTCCAGAGCCTAAAGAAATCAATATGATGATTTAGGTTTTCATTACATCACTGCTAAAAAACTGAATATAATGTAGGAGACAAAAGCAAGTAAGATATCCACACCAAATTATTTTCTGTCCCTTCACCCCTTGGTAATCTTATTTTGTTTACCAATGGTACATAATCAACCTGTAACTTATCTATGTGGTAGCTATGGAGATAATAACTCAAATATATCATATTATAATAGTTGGTAAAGTAATCTCAGGCACATTAACAAAGATCTGTCACTAGAGCTAGTTATTTTTGATTGTACAAAGATAAGTCTCTTTTGAAAATAATACTTAGCCAATTCATATTAGAAGTAAATGCTCTTTTCACTGTTATAGAAGAAAAAAAGTAATCAGATGATTATTTCTGACTTTGCAATGTGAAAAAGTTAAGTAACTATATGTTAAATCTAATATTGCTTTTAAAAATCACATTATGCGGTTATTAATGTATATTATTAATTATGCAAGTGCTTTAAAACTATTGCAGGGGACACTTGAAACCAAAAGTAGTACTTATTAGCATTTACATAGCTAATATACAATAAATAATATACTGTCTATCATAACAGATACCTGGCTTAATTATACCTTTTTTTTCATTTTCAAATTTATTTTCTGATGGCTGCTTCCTACAATCTTATTTGTTTATTTATTTATTTTACATCCCTACTTCTGCCTCCCCTCCATCCTGTATTTCCACTCCTTCTCTCCACGTCTTCTCCACCCCTCTCAAACCACTCATCCTCTGTTTATGCTCAGAAAAGGGCAGGTCTCCCAGGGGCATCAGGAAATCATGGGATATCGAGCTGCCTTAAGATCAACCAACTCATCCTGTATTTAGTCTGGCAAGGCAAACCAGCATGTGGAATAGATTCCCAAGAGCCAGCCAATGAAGTGTGATCCTAATTAGTCTTATCAATTAAAACCAGGAGTCAGATAATGGAGTAATAACCTTAAAAATCAGAGAAGCAGAGCAGAAACCACTAGTGACTTCTTACCTCTATGAATCCTCAGACAGAATGTGCCTGGGATCCTGTCTCCACCTGCCTTATATTCCTGTCTCCACTTCCTGATGGTGCTAAGATGAAAGATGTTAGCCTCTCAAGTGTTGGGATTAAAGGCATGAGCTTCCCATGTACTGCCATCAAAGGCATGAGCCCCCCAAATTCTGGCATCAGTGGCGTGAGCCACTCAAGTACTAGGATTAAAGGTGTGAGTCAGCACCACGCCAGGGCTCTATGGTTTAATAGTGTCTGGCTCCACCCTCTGATATGCAGGCAATCTTTTTTTGTGAGAACATAAACAAAATATCATGCTATAAGCCAAAGCACACAGGATAGCCAGCTCCCATTGCCAGAAGTCCCACAAATATACCAAGCTACACAACTGTCATATATAGGCAGAGAGCCTATTTCAGTACTATGCAGGCTTCCCAGTTGTTGGTTCAGACTCCATGAGTTCCAATGAACATGGGTAGCTGTTTCTGTGGGTTTTCCTGTGGTGTCTCTTACCTTCCTGGCTCTTACAATCCCTACTTCTTCTCCTTAGCAGTACTTCCTAAGATAGGGCCAATATTTGGTCATGGATTGCTGAACCTGCTTCAATTAGTCACTGGATGAAGGTTATCCAAAGACAATGGGGACTGTCACCAATCCAATCACAGGATGATGGCTAGTTCAGATTATGCATCCACTGCTGATAGGAACTTTAGATGGGGCCATCCTTGTAGACTTCTGGGAATTTTTCTTGCATCAGATTTCTACCCAACCCAAAAAGTATCCCTTTCCAGTCATCTTTCTCAGCACTCTGCTCATCAACCCATCCCCTAACCCTTTCCCCCAAGTTCCTATGCCCACCTACCCCCAGGCCAACCAGGAAATCTCCTTTTCTCCTTCTCAAGGAGATCCATGCATTTACCCTGGGACTCTTCTTGTTACCTAGACTCCCTGGGTCTGCAGATTCTAACTGAGATAGTTAATAATGACACATTAGTTTGCCAAAGTCTTTGAGTAGGCAGAAAAAGGTGGCATTGAGTGCACAACTGGGAAGGTTCTTCATCTCCAGGAGAACAGTTGATTCATAGTGACCAGTACAGAGCATGGTATGTGAGAAAAGACAAAAGGACTGGCAATTCGGAAGAAGTGCAATTATCTTTTTTTCACATTCACCAAAATGGGGAATAGCCTCTTTAGCTGAAAGCAAGTGTGGAAGAAGAGTTGACATTGGCAGTAATATCATATCAAGTTCCTATGCAAACTGGTAAATTTCCTGTGCAGTGATAGATCATCTTTTTTTTTTTTTTTATCTGATTCTGTTAAATGTCATGTCACATGGATATTTTTTATAAACTTCACCAAGGAGTTAACAAAAACATTACTCAAATGAAAAAAAAATTATAGAAACCAAAAACTCCAGTGTTTTTGCATTGGACAAGTGTTAGCCTATCAGCTTACAAGAGAAGTTTTGCTGCAGTGAAGTGCAGTGTTAAGAATTAGCGTAGTAGTTGTTGAAGTTCTCATTTCTGATAAGAAAGATGAAGAGAATTGGAGAGAATATTGACAAATAAGTAGTTAAAGACTACTGATTATTATGAGTAGTAGAGTCTTAGACATTCTCTAGATATAGGTAATTCTCTAGAGAGAATAACATGTCAATTGTTAAGGAATAAATTCATCAAAATATTTATCTTAACTTGAATCTAGAAGATGCATTTTCTTTATCTGGTTCAGTAATAAAAATCTAACATTTGCTGATTAATTGATTACTCATAAGCTTTTCTAAATGTTCTCACAGACTCATTGCCATCATTACATTTTTGTTTTTGACTGGAAATAGCTTGTAATACAGGGCAGTATCATTTTTAATAAATAACCATGTGCATAGGACAACAAAGATTCCTATAAACAGTTCTTGGTTCAAGGGCCTGAAGCAGCTTAGAAGGCAGGCTTGTGTTGGTGGTCTGTGAATCCTGTTGCTACTGAGGGCTATGCAGAAGCATGTTGTATGGGCAGCCACCTGGGGCCATGTTGGTATCTGAGGGCCAAGCTGCCACAAGGGTCATGCTAATCTGAATGGTTAGCAGTGCTACCCCGCCCAGTTCATGGTGACATCATGGCCCAGGTTGTTGCTGAAGACCACGCCTGATTCTGTGGTCCTACCACACCCAGGGTCTGTGTTGATTCACCTGGATAACACCAAAGGCTACAGAGATGCCCAGGGTCTAGGCTACAACCTGTGACCATGTTGGTGTCTAAGGGCTGTGCCGCCACCAAGGCCAAGCCAATTTGAATATCCTGTTCTGTGTCCTGAGGCTATGGTGTTTTCTAGGCCAAAGCTGCTGCTGAGGGTCATGTCTGGGTCTGTGGCACTACAGCAGCTAGGGTATGAGTTGATGTCTGTGGCTCTTGTTACCACTAAGAGCCATGAGTATGTGACTGGGTTCTGATCAGCCACTGGAGACCAAGTGGATGCCAGAGGTCTATGCTGCCACTGGAGATATATTGGTCCTGGTGGCCTATGATGCCTTGAGGGCCTGAGGTTCTGTTGGGGGTTATGTCTGGGTCTATGGTCCACTGCAGTGGAAGTCTTGGATGATGTCCATTTTCCATGTTAGCAAACGGGGACATTTGAACCATGTTGTACTGAGCCAACCCCACTCTTCACTAGCCACTATTCACTAGCCCTTCCTCTCACTGCATACTTGAGCAGGGTAGCTAGTTCTTGTATTCAGGAAAGATGTTTCATTCCTCACCATAGGCATGCACCTCATCTAGGCAGCACATTAGAGATGATCCTGTGGTCAGGCATGCAAGTAGGTTGGCCCAGAGGCCATCAGAGCAGGAGAATTGGCCCTGTTCCCCTATCTGCCATGTAGTGGCATGGATTAGAGAAGATGCCCTTCTCCACTCTCCCATTACCACTTGTGGCAGGTGAGAGAGCTGGCCCCAAGCTCACAAGAGTGGGAGTGTTATCCCTGATCCTCAGCAGCTGCAGAACACAAGAGAACAGGCTCTGCACCCTGTCTGGGCAGCACACTGGAGCTGACCCAGTTATTGAATGTGCAGGTGATCCAGCCCTGAGGGCATGAGATCAGGAGAGCTGACTAATGTTTCCCCCTTGTATGCCTCTATAGCAATCAGAAGAGAGGTACCTCACCTGGGCAAAAGAGTGGGTGACCCAGATCTGAGGACCTGAGAGCAGAATTGCCCTAGTTCCTTGCTACAACCTGCATTGGATGAGCTAGCCAAGGGAGTGCTGGAGAGCTCACCTGGGTAGATGATGAGGGAAAGCAGCCATGCTGACCAACCCAGCTACCACCCTGGTACAGAACCTACTCCAACACCCACCTCATCTATGAACTGTTGGAACAAGTATAAGGGGCTGAACCAACAGATCCAAAACAACAGACTCCCCATGATATAAATAAACAACAGGTTATCCAAGAGGAGCCCCCAGTGAGAGCCCATTATCAGTGGCACAGTAGAAGCCAGATATCTGGAGCCAAACCAATGACTTCTAGCCATGAACACTTGCAAATAAAGACACATGTACTAAAGGATAAACTGTATAACTCAATGGGCCACATTACAGCTTTCATTACAAGATTCTTCTTTTTTTATTTGTGTGTTTTTTGTTTCTTTATTTTTTATTTTAAATTTAGTTTTGTTTTTGGGGGAGGTTTTTGTTTTCAGGGGCAGATACAGTGGGAAAGGGAGATAAGTGTGATGTGATTGGAATGCATGATATGAAATCTACAAAGAATCAATATTTTTTTTAAAAAAAGATTCCTGTAAATCATCTGATGCAGTGCCTTTAAACCACTAAACTACACTAACTTTGCAGTTCTAATATGAATCTTGGTATCTGGAGCTCAATCATTTGTAGCAAATCTTTTTCCTTTATATTCCAGTTGTTTGAACTTCAACAAGTTGCTTGAACTTATACTGGTGAAAATTGTAGTAATATAACTCTGAATTCTGTGGTGATTCCATGAGTTACTATAGAACTTGGATCAATACTTCTAACACACAGTTTTAAAATTATAAACTGTCCAATCTTTTAACTCATACTTAGTTCTAAAATTGGAAGCAACGTAAAATACTGTTCAATACCTCATATTACCCCTTATCATGCTTTAAGAGTATATTTTTGTTTGTTTATAGCTATTCTATACATTATAATTATTCTCTGTATCTTTGAAAACCAGCATTCTTCATAGAGCCTTTCTCCAGTAACTGATGGAGGCAGAGATCCACAGTCAAACACCAGGCTGAGCTACAGGAGTCCAGTCAAAGAGAAAGAGGAGGGATTCTATGAGCAAGAGGCATCAAAATCATGATTGGGAAACCTTCAGAGAAAACCAAACCAAACTAGTGGGAACCCATGAAATTTAGACCAACACTCACCTGTGAAGCCTCCACCGTACTGGACTAGGCCCTCTGTATAAGCGAGATGGTTATGTAGTTAGATCTCCTTAAGGAGCCCCTTGGCAGTAGGATCAGGATCTATCCCTGGTACATGAGTTGGCTTTTTGGAGCCTGCTACCTATGGTGGGACACCTCACACAACCTGGAGGCAGGAGAGTGGTTTGAATCTGCCTCTACTTAATATACCAGGCACTGCTGACTCCCCATGGGAGTTCTTACCTTCTTGTAGGAGGGAATGGAGGATGAGTTATGGGGGGAGGCTGGAGGGTTGGGATGAGGGAAGACAGGGCTCTGTGATTTGTATGTAAAATGAATAAAATATTTCTTTTTGCGGGGAGGTGAAAGCTGAAAGATCAGAGAAGCAGAGCAAGCCACAGCCAACTTCACCTTGCCAACTCCTCACCTGATCCTGTGTCCACAAATCCTCAGACTGAAAGCCTGAGTCCTCACCTGAAATGATCTCAACTGAACTGCTTTCATTCCTGTTCCTCATGCCTTATATATATTTCTCTGCCCTGCTGTCACTTCCTGGAATTAAAGGCATGTGTGCTTCCCAGTACTGGGATTAAAAGTGTGCCAACACTGCCTGGCTCTGTTTCCAGTGTGGCCTTGAACTCACATAGATCCACAGATCTCTGCCTCACCAGTGATAGAAATAAGAGTGTGTACCACCACTGTCTGGCCTCTGTGTCAAATTTAGTGCCTGGCTTTATCCTCTGATCCTCAGGAAAGCTTTATTAGGGTACACAATATATTACCACATTTCCTTTTTTGGTCTAAAATAATAAAAAGGTTATAATTAATATAAGAAAACTATTTACAATAAATACAATAAGTATATACAATATATACAGTCAAGAAGTACATTAACAATGTCTAGTCCATTAACACTTGACAAATTCAGAGATAATACTCCATTATTTATCCTATTTTGGTGAGTCCAAAATATTGTACCTAACTCACTTTCTATCCTATCTTGTGTTACCAACCCAAAATGTCTCTTGATGTCTTTAAAACTTTTATACTTTACACCTCTTCAGTAAGTTTCTTTTTTGAATTTGTTAACAAGAAAAACAATAACTACCTAGTCTTCAACTCCCTCAGAGACCTGAGAAAAAAATAATGTTACCTAAGCAAGAAGGAAGTGCAAATAAGTGACTTCCAAAAAGTGTGAGAAATGACAGAAACAGCTGACTGCCTGGACAGTCACCCAAGATTTCTCGTCAACGTTGGGGCATCCGTCTTCAGCCTGCAGGCCTAGCATACCTGATAGACTTTTCTGTGAAGCAGGATTTTCTGAAGTGCCTTCATACCTTGTCTTACCAAGATTCTACAGTCATTTCATGTCCTGTTTGTCCATTTTGAACAGCATACTGTCAGCAGTTGAGGTAAGGGAACTTTCTTGCCCAGTGGCTAACTTGCCCCAATGAAAGTAAACTCCATTAGGAGTTTCTTGAATTCCCATCATCTTCTCTGACATGGATTGGTGCTTCCAGGAGCAGACATGTCTCATCGTCATAAAAAAAAAAATAAGAATCTATGTTATTAAAACATCTTAAATGGGGGCGGGGAGGCTGGAGGGGTGAGAGGAGGGAAGTGGGGATCTGTGATTGATATGTTAAATGAATACAATTTTTCTTAATAAAAAAAGAAAAGCAGCATCTTTTTTCTTATGTATTGATGCTTACTTTAGGATCATATACTTAATGAGTGATATGAGAAGTTTCCTCAGGAAAATGTACAGAATTACTTACAACCTTAATAATTTTAAAGACAATTTTTGTGTATTCTCTAAGTTTTCTGATCTCCAAACTAAACATTTCCAAAATTTTCACTGATTTATGTCATCATTATACCATTCTGAACATATTCTAGAATTTCAAAGAGCCTTCTGAAATGTGGCTCCCATAAATGCACTCATCATGGAACATATGTCCTGACAAATTTAGAGTATTCTAGATTTATCAGTTCTGTTCATGTTAACATTGCTTTCTATAATTGAAAAAAATAAATTATATTGTCAAGCATAGCTAACTTATTAGTGTTCCACTCTCCCATCAGACATAATTCACCTGGAAAAGTATTCATCACCAGTGATCAATATGTACCATGCAAAATTTTTTTTCTGTTAAAAGAGAACTAATATTGGATTGATATCTAAATATTAACATTCTTCTAATCTACCTTGCTAAGGTCAAATAAGTAATAAAAACATGAACCAATATTAAAATTTTTGAGCATATGATATTTAGATCCCCTGTAAAAATGTTTTTGTTTTTAAATACCCTCATAAAAGAAGTTATAAAAAGTCTACTGAAATAATTGAGTAGTACCCAGTATTAATTCATGAATTAATCTGGCCACGATTTAAAATAATGAAATCTTAAAACAGTGTTCATTGTTGTAAAAGTCTTACTCGGTCATTGAATTTATTTCACATAAAAATGTTTTGACTTTTAACATAACAATGTATTTTAAAAGTCAGTGAGTATAGAATCCCTCCTGTGTAAATTCTCAGATCTTGACCTACAAACAATGACAACAAAATATTTTGGATTACTGGTTGTGGTATGTATATCAGAAATCTTATTGAGGAAGAAATGTCAAGAGCAGGGCAAATTCCAGGACAAGTTTGGGCTGCATAGTAAGACTTTCCTACAAAATTACCTTCCTACACACACACACACACACACACACACACACACACACACAAACACACACACACACACACATACACACACACACACACACACACACACACACACACAATCCAGTCTGCTTAGGAGAATAGTAAATAAAAGTTAAGATCTGACTTGATAAATCAGATAGTTTTCTATGTGGAAAGCCTATTTTCTATTAGCACAATGTTGAAATCTTTAAATTTTCTCAGTTGGAAGACAGAACATATTTATATAAACCTAATATGCATGTATTTAGACAGAAGTTTACATTTGTGTAAACAATTTATTTTATATCTGAAGCACAAATTCAAAATTGTTTATAATGGAATATTTAGGGACAAAAATAGAACATGAACATTACTTGAGAAACTGGTTCTTGAAGTTATTACTGCATTAAAATATTCTAAAATTTCTAGGAGACTAATAAATGACAATTCAATAATCATGAATGACATGTGTGGAAAAACTCTTAAATTTAATATTATCCAAGAGTTTAAAAAGTAGATACTCCTATGAGTGAGTACATACCGTGTTTGTCCTTCTGAGTCTGGGTTACCTCACTCAGAATGATTTTTTCTAGATCCATTCATTTGCCTGCAAACCTCATGATGTCATTGTTTTTCTCTGCTGAGTAGTATTCCATTGTGTATATGTACCATATTTTCTTTATCCATTCTTCAGTTGAAGGGCATCTAGGTTGTTTCCAGGTTCTGGCTATTACAAACAAAGCTGATATGAACATAGCTGAGCAAATGCCCTTGTGATATGATTGAGCATTCCTTGGGTATATGCCCCAGAGTGCTATAGCAGGGTCTTGGGGGAGATGGATTCCCAATTTTCTAAGGAATATTGATTTCCAAAGTGGCTGTACAAGCATGCATTCCCACCAGCAGTGGAGGAGAGTTCCCCTTGCTCCACATCCTCTCCAGCATTAGCTGTCTTCAGTGTTTTTGTTCTTCACCACTCTGACAGGTTTAAGGTGGTATCTCAGAGTTGTTTGATTTACATTTCCTGGATAATTAGGGATGTTGAGCATTTCCTTAAATGTCTTTCAGCCATTTGAACTTCCTCTGTTGAGAATCCTCCGTTTAGTTCTATAGCCCATTTCTTAATTGGACTGTTGGGCATTTTGATATCTAATTTCTTGAGTTCTTTATATATTCTGGATATCATCCCTCTGTCAGATGTGGGGTTGGTGATGACCTCTTCCCATTCTGTAGGCTGTTGCTTTGTCTTGACTAGACTGCTACATAACTCCAGGGAGGCTACCTAGAAAATGGGACCCTAGGAAAAACACAGGGATCGCCCAATGACAGAGAAATGGATGAGATCTACATGACCAACCTGGACAATAGTGGGAGTAATGAAAGGCAAGTTTCAAGGGAAAGGAAGCTTAGGGGAGCAGGAGACCCCAGCTGGATCAAGAACAGAAAGGGACAATGAGGAATAACAGACCATGATAAATGAAGACCACATGAGAACAGGAATAGGCAGAGTGCTGGAGAGGTAGGTCCCCAGAAATCCATAATGATACCTCCTCTGTAGACTACTGGCAATGGTCAAGGGAAAGCCTGATCTGACTTAGTCTGGTGGTCAGATGGCCAAACACTCTAATGGTCGTGCTGGAACTCTCATCCAATAACTGATGGAAGTGGATGCAGAGATGTTTGGCCGGGCCCCAAGTGGAGCTCCAGGACTCCAATTGTCAAGAAAGAGGAGGGACTGTAAGAGTGTAAATTGTTGAGACCAACATTGGAAAAGCACAGGGACAAATAACCAAACAAATGAAAACACATGAATTATGAACCAAAGTCTGTGGAGCCCCCAGCTGGATCAGGCCCTCTGGATAAGTGAGACCATTGAATAGCTTGAACTGTTTGGCAGGCACCCAGGCAGTGAGACCCGGACCTGTCCTTAATGCATGAGCTGTTCTTTTGGAACCTTGGGCTCACATAGGGACACTTTGCTCAGCCTGGAAGGAGGGCACTGGACCTGCCTGTACTGAATCCACCAGGTTTTAATTGAATCCCCAGGGGAGTCTTGGCCCTGGAGGAGACAGGAATGGAGGGGAAAGGATGGGGGGAAGGTGGGTGCAGGGGCAGGAGGGGGGAGGACAGGGGAACCCATGGCTGATGTGTAAAATTAAAACACAAATATAATAAATTTTTAAAAAGAGGAATGCAAATAATACAACGTTTCAATTAGACTATAGGAATAAATTGTATGATCTCCTGCATAATATGGTGATCACAATAATAACAGATCCTGCTGAAAGAGTAGATTTGTGTCTTCTCCACAGAGAATGGTAAAGAAGCCAGGTAGTACATATATTATTTATCTCAATTTAGTCTTTATAGAAAGTATACATATATCAATATATCACATATTGATGCTACATTTTATAACATTGGAAGGTGCTATGAAAGCTTCTGGGTGATAAAGGGATCCAAACTTTTAATCAGATTTGGAGCATTTCACAAAATTTAATGTGTAGGGATCATAAGATACACTCTCAAATAATTATGCTTAAAATATTGACAAAAATAAAATAAATTTAAGATTAAAAACAACCTGTAAAAACATTCACTATATTTTAAAACAATCATATGGAATTCTTAGAAGCTAAACTGCTATGAAACTTGAACTTAAATATTTAGTATAGATTAGGGAACAAATTAAAAAATGATAGGGATAAGTTAACAAATAGGTAATAAATGCAATGGTAATTGCATTGGAGATCATAAAACAAATAGAATTTGAAGAGCTGGTGTTTTTAAATTGTGTTATCTTTTTGTGCTTTCTAGAATTCTAATCAAAGTCATGTTGGTACAGAATTACTAGAAGGTATTGAAATATCTCTGTAAGAGTGTTTATAGCATTTCTCCCCAGCAGCATGCATAACATCTTCCTACAATAGTGTACTCTGGTTTTGTGTATCAACTTGATAGAAGCTACAGAATCATCACAGGAAGGAGGCACAGTTGAGGAAATGCCTCCTTGAGATCCAGCTGTCTGGCATTTTTTTTTTCATTTAGTGATCAATGAGGGAGGGCCCTGCCAATGGTGTCTACCATCCCTGGTCTTCTGGTCCTGGGTTCTATAAGAAGGCAGGCTGAGCAAGCCATGTGAAGCAAGCTAGTAAGCAGCTCTTCTCCATGGCCTCTGCATCAGCTCCTGTTTCTAGGATCCTGCCCTGTTTGAGTTCCTGTCCTAACTTCCTTCAGTGATAAACCCCAATGCTGAAGTTGCTATGCTAATAAACCCTTTCCTCACCAAGTTGATCTTTGGTCATGCTGTTTTATGGCGATATTTTATTTGTGCTGAAATGTGATTTTATTTTTATGTTAATAAATAAAGTTACCTGGGCGTCAGAGCTAATAGCAAGCCATAGCAGAAGTCTGGCAGTGGTGCCACGTGCCCTTAATCAGATCACATGGCAGGCAGAGTCTGTGTGTTCAATGATATAGCCAGTTTGGTGACACATGCCTTTAATCCCAGTACCAACCATAGAGACCTGGAGATCTGTATAGACAGGCAGGGACGAGGAGGTCATGTGGTTGGTTTACAACCAATGAGAAGGCAGATCAGGAAGTCAATAAAAAGACAGACACAAAGGAAGTAGGTCTCTTTCTCAGGGGAAGGAAGACAGCAGCAGTGGGTGGTAAGAAGGCGTTTTTTAGTCACAGCTCTTAGCTACTGCTCTGACCTCTTGGGCTTTTAACTCTGCATTTGGCTCTGTGTTTCTTATTTAATAAGACTGTTCCATCTACAGTGTTTCATCACAGCAATAAAAACCTTAAAGAAGACAAATATGAAAGTTAGCAACAAGGAGCTAATTTACTGCTTGATTTTTCTGCAACCTGCAACCAAATTTTGGTGTCTTCAAAAATATGACCTCATCATATAGCTATGTTAGGTAGCCAGAAGCAATGGCAATAGCCTGTATTATTTTGAGACCCACTGTATCTTCTTGACATATAAAGCATAAAGAGGTATGCAATGCCAAGGCACACAGATGGCTCTGGTTATACTCAATGCATCACAAAACAAACAAAACTCATGAATATGTGGAGAAGATTGGTATGAAGGAGTGGAAGAGAAATAATAGAGGGAAAGAGTAATCAGAAGGTACTATAGATATGAAAGAAATAATTGCTGTGGGATGTTCTGCATGTCAAATGTATTGTTCTGATTGGTTAAAATAAATAAAGTGCTGATTGGCCAGTAGCCAGGCAGGAAGGATAGGGTAGGCAGGACAAGGAGGAGGAGAAGGCTGGGAACAGGAAGGCTGGGAAGAGACACTGCCAGCCCCTGCCATGAGAAGCAACATGTAAAGACACCAGTAAGCCACAAGCCATGTGGCAAAATATAGATAAGCAGAAATGGGTTAATTTAAGATAGAAGTAGATAACAAAATCCTGCCATGGCCATACAGTTTGTAAACAATATCAGTCTCTGTGTGCTTTCTTGGTTGGGTCTGTGTGAATGTGGGACTGGCGGGTAAGAGACATTTGTCCTGACTGTGGGCCAGGCAGGAAAATGCTAACTACAAATAATCAAAGAACATTCCACTGGAGCCAAGTAGGTTCATCAGTGGGCATATAGTAGAAAACTATGAGTGCCTTTCCCTCAAAATCTATCAGTCACTTAAAGTTCACTAGTGAGGGATAGGGCCCCATAAACCCATTCTCAATCCATGTTTAAGTTTTGACAGGGTCAGTATGGTGGTTTCAATATCCTGTTTAGGACTTGGTACTTAGATGTTAATTATTTCCAGCACTTTGACCAGCCACAGTTCTCAGCATTCACTTCTGTTCATTGCAATTAGAACCTTTTTTTTTTTATTAAGACCATGTTTCAGAGTCCAGCTCCAGTGTGGTTCAGATCCCAAAGAGGAAGTGTGGAGTCAGCAAAGGGAAAGAGGAGAGGGACATCATCTGAGGGTTAATCAGGATGGTTTCGCAGTTATTGAAAAAAGGCTACACCTTGTGTACTCTATAATTGTATGATAGTTTAGCCACAGGCAAGGTTGAAAGCAGATTCAATGATTCAGGGACAAAAGTGGCCATCAACTTTATCACAGCATTTTCCTGAGACAAAAGCAATAAGTTCAGCAAGTATCTAAATGCCCATTCTCTCTAATGTTCAGTAACTCCACCAGGTCTGCTCTTACATCAATGGAAGGGCCACAAGTTCCTCCTACCAGAGATAAGGAGAAAGACTCCTTTATGTTCCTCAAACAACTTTGTGAATGGAAGTCCTTATCCAAATGCCTGACCTTGGGAGAAGGACTTCTTCTGGGGAGCAGACACTCCACTGCAATTTAACAGCAATTTTCATTTCTCAAGCTGTGATTTAATTTATGCACTGAGCTGATCCCTATTTGTGTTCCTTTGTGCCTTATTCTTACTATATGGGCTGTTTCCCTCGTACACTTCCCAAAGGGAAGGTTCAGATATCTGCCTTACTCTTTTTCCATTATACCTTATCATTCTGATTCCTGTATACTTGTTAACTGGGCTCATGCCCTTAAGAGCCTCGGGCTCTGGATCTGGATTGTATGCTTTTCATCCTTGGGGTCAAGTGTTCCCAGTTAGTAAATGGTTAACTTTTCTGTTCTTGGAGTAATCAAGCAGGCACAATGGTATTCCTATGTCCACAGTCATCATGATGTATGGTTGCATAGTGTCAGGGATTTTTCTTCCAAATAATTATTTTGTTTAATAAGGCTGTCATTTTATACATTTTCATCATTCAAAGTCCACAAAAAATTTCCCAAAGTAAAAGGCATAATGAAACTCCAATAACACATAGTTATGGGGGGCTCAAAATAGCTGGAACACACAGCTCTCATGGCAGGCTTAGGGGCCCAGACAGCTTCTGTGACAGGCTTACTGGCAGGCAACACTCAATCCCAGGAAAAGCCATAACCTGGATCGCAGCATCTAAGAGGAAGTACCTGACATCCCAAACATTCCAACTGTTAAGATTAGATAAGATCGCCAGATGTCCCTGAGCATAGCACACACATATTTCCCCCTCTTAGCAAGATACCCTCTAGACAAATGTCAACCTATCAGGGCCCTCAATCCTGAAAATACCCTCACCCCAACCTGTGCTATGATAAAAACCCTACACTGTCTGGGCTTTCTGCTCCTATCGCTGCATAGGACAGAGAAACCAAGCTGGGAGTTTGAAATAAAGGCTTTTTGCTTTTATATGTGGGATTTGGTCTCTGTGGTGGTCTTTTGGGGGTTCCTGTGATTTGGTCAAAACAATAGTGAGAATCATTATAAATTAAAGTAAATGGGTGCTGGAGAATTGTGATCATAATGTCAAAACGCTGGAACTTTGTCAAGCAGCAATGATCACCATGCTTTCCATTCCAACTGAGAGTAGCCTTTGTTTAATGATATGGCATGTGCAGGAGGACTTGGTGAGCTGGACCAAGATGCCCTGGTGGGTGAAGGAGATATGGCATGCAGACACAGTGGCTGGCTGCATGCCATGTTGGAAAGTCATTCATAACATGCAGATGCAGCATCCATGTGGAGAGCTTATTATAGTAGAGAGATAGAGAGAGTAAGAGGGAGGAAAGAAGAAAGAAAGAGGGAGAGGGAGAGGGAAAGTGGAGGTGTGTATCCCTCATGGCAAGAAAGGGAGGAAAAGGAAGAGGAAGAAGAGAGAGGTTTTTCCTTAAAGGAGGATTTTGTCAGGATGCAGGGGTGGTCCCCAAGGGGTGGGCCAGAAGGCTGACACTTTCTCTGTGGGCATAAACAAATATTAGAAAGCAGATTGATGCCACATCAATTTAGTTAAAACTGCCTAAAATCATTTCAGATATGGAATTTTGATTGGGTATACATTACTAGGCATGAACTTCCTCCAGTAGAGTTGACTTGAAATCCAATCTGAAAATGCTTGATTAACCCAATAGCAAAGTGAGCACTTCATGCTTGGAATCTGAGTAAACCTACTGATCTGTTTGTATAATGAGCAGTTTTCATAGCCCCTTCCAAAACTATGAAATTAGCCAATGAGGAGGAAGATTCCAATTCAGTTACAGCTTGATTTCTCTACATCCTACAACAAAACTGTTTGATATCTTCAGCAATAGAGTCTTATCAACTAGTTTTTGTGGAAATACAAGTAGAGTTGAAATCACTTGTATCATTTGGGGGAACTTTGGAGCCTCTCTGATCAGTAAATCAAGGAAATATTCTACATTTAGGACTAAGCTTTTGTTAATGACCCATTGGTTGTAAGAGCAGCATCATTCAACCATTCAGGAAAATCTTTCTTCTGATTCATTTTAAAAGAAACTCACATTGTTTAATTGGTTTATATATTAGGAGGCTTCTATATAACTTTTTCATACACCCTTCATTTGGTTAGCTCTCTCATCTAGTCCTCTTATTGTCCCCACACACTCGTGTTCCTCTCTGATTAAGCCTTTCTATACCCAGTATTTTCCCTCTCTACTTTTATATTACTTATGTTCTTCTGTCCTCCTTCCCTTAAAGCACACCCATGGAACTTTCTAGTTCTCTAGCTTTACAGCAGTCCAAGTTGAACACATAAATATAGAGATTTGAAGCTAAGATGCACATACATGGAAGAACATATGGCACTTGATTTTCTGTGCCTGTGATACCTCACTCAGAACATATACTTTGCAAGTACAATCAATCTTCCTGAATTTTTCATTTTTATTTACAGTTGAATAAATTTCCATTGTATACATGTTCCATATTTTCATTATTCATTTGTTATTTGATGACATCTAGGTAGATTCTATTTCCTCGCTATTATAATTAAAGCAGCCATGAACATGGAGGTGCAATCTTCATAAAAGGATGTAAACTCTTTGGGTCCATTCCAAGAAGTATAATACTTGAGTCATATGGTAGTTCTATTTTTAACTTTTTGAGTAGTCTTCATAGTAATTTTCCCCATATCTGTACCAGTTGACATCTCACAGCAGTGAATAAGGATTCTTCCTTTTCTACAACTTAGCCAACATTTGTTGTCATTTCATTTCTTGAGGATAGCAATTCTGACTTGAGTGACATGGACTCTCAAAGAAGTTTTATTTCACATTTCTCTGCAAAGAAGAAATTTAGAAAAATTTATTTTTAGGAAAAAACAAACTAGGTCACAAGGAATTTCAAATATTACATATCAAATTTGAATGAGACAAATCACAAGATGATATAAGAACATGAGAGAGAAAATAAAGTCCAGAAATATCTCATGAACTACAGAATCCATATGCTTTTCAAAGTCACTCCTGAAAGGAGAGCATCACTTAGTGCATGATGGCCTTGATAAAAAACTCAAAAACATCCAGTGGGAAAGCCTTAACTTTGATGGGAGAAGGTGGTTGTATTGTACAGCTCTCCACTTGGATGTGCTGATGTGGTAAGCAAAATGATAGCTTCCAACACATGCACACATTTTAAACCCTGGAACACATGACTATGTTACTTTATGTGGCAAAAGGGAAGGAAACTAAATTTTGTTAAGTGAACAAATAAGCATTAAACTGTACCTAAACTGTGAAGATGTTTTCCTTAGATAATGATGCTTCATTACCCAAGTAATATAGAAAAACAAGTATTTACACAGCACTTATCTTGTTTTAGGTACTATAAGGATGAAGTGGTGATTTAAATTGTACAGAAAGATGTACTCATTTTATGTTAGAGTTTTGAGGATCTATCGACCTCAAATAGGTGGCAAACAGCATTCTTGGAACTAATTTCTTACAGATAGATACCAAGTACCATTTCTGTAAAGAGTAAATGAAATGATAGGTATAAGAAGCATCAGTTGTAATTGCATACATATTTAATCCTAATGTGTATCCAGAGTCTGATGTTACCAAGTGCTGCTAGGGAACTATAACAATAGAAGGTAGGATAACAGAAACTTCATAAAGTAGAGAGGGGACCATGAAGTAATTGTTTCATAAAATGCATGTTTCAAGTACAAGGAATAACTCCCTGTCCATTAAGCCATAAAACACAAACTAAATTACTATTGGCAGTAATTATGTTTCATAATTTTCAGAACTAGACATAAATCAGAATGGTTTACTCCTAAATTTCTTGTTTACAGTATCATTTGTGGTATTACTTTTTTAAGATGTTGGTGTTATTTTATCTGTCCCTTTAGCTCCTTGATAAGGTCTTTCTACCAGTTTTTGTATATGAGTAGCCAAGTTCCTTAGACTTCACTCTTAAAATCAGATCCTCTTGTATACTTTTAGTAAAGCAAAACTGTAACCTGCTATTAAATGTTATACATGCCCATAATGTAGAATAATGGTGCACATGTAAATGAGAACATAATTATATCTTTTTATTTGTTTGTTTTTCAAGACAGAATTTCTCTGTGTAGTTTTGGTGCCTATCCTGTAAATTATCTTGTTTTGTAGACCAGGCTGACCTTGAACTCACAGAGATCTGCCTGGCTCTGCCACCCGAGTGCTGGGATTAAAGGCCTGTGCCACCCCTGCCTGGCCATAATTATATCTTAAAGCAAAGTAAATTCTTATGTTTGCTTCTTATCACAGCATCCTTCTTCCTCTCAGCACTTATATGACAGTAGTGATTTTATAAGCCTGGTTGAAAAACTTATTTGAAATTGAAAGAAATTTACATGATTTTTTTTAGCACCAGAGTATAATTCATAAATTGGAAATATTCACTTGTCAAAGTAACCATTTCCATTTTCATTTTCAATTCTTCTTTAATTTCCATCTTGAAAGTCATTTTACAAGTGTGATACCATGTCAGGTCTGCCAGTGTGTACCATCTGTCATCAAATAAAACATTTTCAAACATTACAAAAAGTAAGTCACTGGCATAGACAAAATTTTCCCAAATGGCAAGACTCCCCATAATTAGCATAATTTAAATAATCATGTTAATGCATGCCAGTATGTAGCACTTTAGGATAACACTTTCACCTGTTTTATTTCCCTAGCACTGTCAAAAAATTACAGAAAAGCAATACAATCAATTAAAGTCACTATTCCATTTACACACATTGAATAAATTCTCAAGTCAGTGAAAGGTTATTAGACATTTTTTGCGATGTCAAATGGTTTGGCAAAGCTTTTAAAAAGTTCAAATGAAAAAGAAGATGAAGTACAAATATAAAATTACTCCTTCCTTTTCACAGTAACAATGCTTAGAATTTCGATGAAAATGATTTTGCTGTGTCCTATATTCTCCCGATGAACATCATTAAAACCTTCTATGTATCACAAAGAAAACTACTAGTGAGGTTATTCTAATTTAGATATGCATAACTAAAGTTGCTGGATCAATGTATACACATTAAAACTTAAGGAGTTTGATCAATGATATACTGTATTAGACAGAAAACTGTATTAGAATCAGAATGTCTTTACTTGCTTGGCACAATACAGATCTTTAAAAATTCATTACTTCATGACACGTCAGCATAAGCATGAATTCTGGTATTACTCACAATCTCCATTATCTTCACAAACAGGAATTGATCCTTAAGGACTTTTGTTGATACCTTCATGGTTGTATGCTCCAATCAATTGCTTCTTAGTTTTGGTCATTGAACCGAATCAAATTGTAGCTTATGCTGGTACTAATGAATAGTATCTCAACATGTTATGGTTATCATTTCTAAAAATGTTGCAGGTATTTTCTTAAAATTTACTAATGAATTTGATCTTGATACTTATATTGATCAGACAGAAAGTCTTTTTTTATGTTGTCAAATATTACCTGTTACCTCATTGGAAGAAATATAATTTGTCAATATAGTGTTTCCTCCTATTCTAATAAGTTGCTTTTGGTCTTGAACATTTCCTATGTATCAAACTCTTTATTTTGATTCTTTTTGTGCTTTGTTTCCTGTGCTTCTGGGGTCATACAAGAAATTACTACTGAGAACAATGTCAAATGGCTTTTCTTTACATTTTCTATTATTGTTACTATTATTTTTTTAGTTCTGGGTCCTAAATTTAAATATTCAAGTCTGTTTGTTAATACTTTCAGAAACTCCCTTACACTTTTTGTAAATATTTAGAAGTCTTGACATGATTAATGAAATTACTTTTTAAATTAATTTTCTGTTATCTATCATACATTTGGCTATGAGTCATTTCTCTGTTTTTCACTCCTATATCTTCTTTCAAATAATTGTATATTTTTAATCATTTTAAGAGGAAATTTTGGTTTCCTTGCCAATTTTTCTCATTAACTTTATTTCCATTATATTCTATTCCTACATGCATATATATGTATAGTTTATTTGTATGTATTTATGTCTACATATTTTCTACCCTAAATTTATATTTCTAAATTGCTCTTTGGTTTATTCTATAGTTTATGGTAAATTTTTCTACTTACCCTTTTTTTGTATTGTATATAAAGCATTGCATTTACATTATCATTATTTGAATTATTGCTGTTGTGACTTATATAAAGGATAGGTTTGGGGATTACACTCACTGTATTCTATTTCCTAATGGTATTGTTCATTACATCTTTTTTTGGTGTTGTTTTTTTAGAGACAGGGTTTCTCTGTGTAGCTTTGTGCCTTTCCTGGAACTTGCTTTGTAGACCAGGCTGGCCTCGAACTCACCGAGATCTGCCTGCCTCTGCTTCTCAAGTGCTGGGATTAAAGGTGTGCACCACCACCACCCGGCTGCATTACATCTATTGAATATCATTTACAGAGGGCTTTCTTCATACTTTTTCCTCACATGTTTTCAGAAATTTTTGGAGACCATTTGGTTTGAAGTCATCTTCATAATCTTTATTTTCAGGTATGTTTAAAACCTCTTGTTCCTTAATATTCATTTTTTTCTAATCATATTATTTGATTAATCGATATAATTAACTTTTATTTTTTCGAGACAGTGTTTCTCTGTGTAGCTTTGCGCCTTTGTCCTGGAACTCACTTGGTAGCCCAGGCTGGCCTTGAACTCAGAAAGATCCACCTGCCTCTGCCTCCCGAGTGCTGGGATTAAAGGCATGTGCCACCACCGCCCGGCTATACTTAACTTTTAATGAGACCTAATGTGTTACTAATAGAGTTGTTCTCAACCTGCAGTGGTGACCCCTTTGGGAATCAAATGATCATTTCCTAGGAGTCAGCTAAGACCATCTGTAAACACAGATATTAACATTATGATTCATGACATTAGCAAAATTACAGTTATGAGGTAACAATGGAAATAATTTTATGGATTGGAGTCACCACAACATGGGGAACTATATTAAAGCATCATAGCATTAAGAAGGTTGAGAATCACTGCACTAAGAGGAGAGGTTAATAAATATATGCAAAAAATAATTGTTTATATTTCCCTTTCAAAATTCAAACTAAAATCATCATACATAGCACAGATGTTTTACCAGCTGAACCAACTTGCTGGCCTCTTATTTAGCAATTTTAATTTAATCAAGCTTAGTAATTTTATGTTGAAATTCTTTTTTTCATTTATTGAAAATCCATTTTATCGCATATAATATATGCTCATTACTGTTTCCCCTCCCTCAACTCCTCCCTGTTCCTCTTCAACTCCTTTCCCATCTGAAACCATCCCCTTTCTTTCTCTCATTACATAACAAACAGAATTCTATAGGATAATAATAAAATATAGTGTGATAAAAGAAAAAGTAGCACATCAGCATAGGAAAAAACCAAACAAACAGAAGCAAAATAGTCCAAGGAATGGCACAAGAAACAGATATAGAGGCAGAGGCTTACTCATCTGCATATGCAGGAATAACACAAAAACACAAAATTGGAAGTCATTATGTAGATACAAAGATCCCTGGTACATGATCTGGAGTTTTGAAGCCCACCACCTATAGTGGGACACCTTGTACAGCTATGGTACAGGGGGAGGGGCTTGGACTTGCCTCTACTGAATGTACCAGGCCCTGCTGATTCCCCATGGGAGGCCTTATCTTCTTGGAGCAGCGAATGGAGAGTTGGTTAGGTGAGGGGAAGGCTGGAGGGGCAGGAGGAGGGAAGAGAGGGGGATCTGTGGGTAGATATGTTAAATGAATAAAACATTCCTTGATAAAAAAAAGAAATTGTAGCATAAAAAATTAGAAAATCAATTAAATAAACTTATAATTAAAATGTAAAATTAAATAAATATTTTTTAAAAATCTAATGTGATATTATGAGACAAGAAACCTCCAAAGGTAATTTTGAGTTAATTTTCTGTTGGTTATCTACTGCTGGGCATGTGGACTACACTTAACGGTACTTTCCCCAGTGTGACTTCCTTGTATAAAACTAAATTTTCGCACTGGAGATATGGCTCAGAGGTTAAGAGCACTGACTGCTCTACAAGAGGTCCTGAGTTCAATTCCCAGCACACATATGGTGGCTTACAACCATCTATAACAAGATCTAGCACTGCCTCCTGTATACATAATAAATAAATACATATTTTAAAAAATTAAAAAAATAAAAAAACCCTAAATTTTCATTTGCAAATGTTATCAATTGGAGATACGTTCTGGGTTGTGGATGGAGATGTGTGTCAACTTATCTTTTTCAGCTATAAGATATTATCTGCTGTAGACCTGTACAGATCTGTCATTTCATATGTGCAGCTATCCTGTTGATTTTGAGGACCTTGTTTCATTGTCCTCCATCATCTCTGGTGCTTATGTTATGCTGTTGTCATATTTCAAAGGTTTTGCTGAGTCCTTTGGGGAGGGATTTAATGTATGCATCTCATTTAGGTTTGAGTGTTAAGTTCTCTCACTCTCGTCATATTATCTGGCTATAGTTCTCTGAATTTGTTCTCACATGATGAAGGAGAAAGCCACCAATGATGACTGAGGAATGCACCGATCTATAAGTATAGAAGAATATTATTAGGGTTCACCTTATTGCTATGTTTGTTTAGTATTTTGGTTAACTAATCTCAGGATTTTGAACACTAAAGCAGCATCAGGTACAGGTCCCATCTCCCAGAATTGGCCTTAAGTCAAGTTAGATATTCCTTGGTTATTCCCAAAAGCTTTGTGACACTATTCCACTAGCTTATCTTGTAGTTAGGACACCATTATAGATCTAAAGTTTTGTGCCTGGATTGGTGTTTATGTTTCTCCACTGATAAAATGCAGAGTACCTTCCTGTACCAAAGACACTAGAATGTAGGTATAAAGGGTTTAGGTAGGCACCAGCTCAAGTTCTCTGTGTTCAATGTGCTGTGTAGCTATAGTCCTCAGAGGTATGGCCTTGCAGTCAGATTGGGTAGAACAAGCTATAGTCTTGGCAATGTCCTGCCATTTGGGAATCCCATGGGAACCCTTTGGTCTATAACTCAAATAAAGGTAAGCAATACCTAGAACTGGAAGCTTCATTTAGTGAAAAGAGATACTCAGTTGGAGCTTTGTCTCCTCCAATATCTGGTAATTTCATTTAGATCACCTTCATATACATATGTATTTTAGGAAGCGTCTACTTCAATAGGTTTACATACAACATCTCAAATGGCGCTTTATTTTATTGTTTTATTTGTCTTTCCCTCTTTATCCTCCTTCATCTGACTCTTCCTTCCCCCTCACCATTTGATCTTCCATTTCCAGTGCCTCTTCCATGACTATTAATTTATAATAAATTCTCTATTCTATTTGCTTTTTCTAGGGAGATCTACCTCCCCCACCTAGTACATTACACTATACCTAATTTCAGGGGTTACACAGATTGAAGTTTGTTATTATTGACTTAACAGCTAATATCCACATATAAGCAAGTACCATATTTGCCATTCTGAGTCTGGGTTACCTCACACAGGAAGGTTAATTTTTAACTAGTTCCATCCATTTTCCTGAGAAATCCATGATTTCATATTTTTTTCCTTTTTTCTCCTTTTTTATTTGTTATGTTTATGTTTTAATTTTACAGCCATGGGTTCCCCTGCCCTCCCCGCTACCGACCCTGCCCCTAACTTACCCCCAGCACCTCCTCTCCATTCCCATCTCCTCCAGGGCCAAGACACCCCTGGGGATTCAATTCAACCTGGTGGTTTCAGTATAGGCGGGTCCAGTCCCCTCCTTCCACATTGAGCAAATTGACCCTGTGTAAGCACAAGGTTCCAAACAGCCAGCTCATGCTCTAAGGACAGGTCCCACTGCCTAGTTGACTCCCAAACAGTTCACGCTATTCAATTGTCTCACTTATCCAGAGGGCCTGATCCAGTTGGGGGCTCCATAGCCTTTGGTTCATAATTCATGTATTTCTATTAGTTTGGCTATTTGTCCCCGTGCTTTTCCAATCTTGGTCTCAATAATTCACACTCTTACAGTCCCTCCTCTTTCTTGACAATTGGAGTCCTGGAGCTCCATCTGGGGCCTGGCCAAGGATCTCTGCATCCACTTCCATCAGTTATTGGATAAGAGTTCCAGCATGACAGTTAGGGTGTTTGGCCATCTGACCACCAGACTAGGTCAGATCAGGCTTTTCTCTGGACCACTGCCAGTAGTCTACAGTGGATATATCATTGTGGATTTCTGGAGACTTCTCTAGACTTTGTCCTTCCTGTTCTCATGTGGTCTTCATTTATCATGGTCTGTTATTCCTTGTTCTCCCTTTCTGTTCTTGATCTGGCTGGTATCTCCTGCTCCCCTAAGCTTTCTTTCCCTCAAATCTTGCCCTTCATTACCCCAACTCATGTGCAGATTGTTCACATAGATCTCACCATTTCTCTGGCATTGGGTGATCCCTGGGTCTCTCCTAGGGTCCCATTTTCTAGGTAGCCTCCTTGGACTTGTGTAGCAGTCTAGTCATCTTTGTTTTATATCTAGTATCCTAATATGAGTGAGTACATACCATGTTTGTACTTGTGAGTCTGGGTTACCTCACTCAGGATGATTTTTTCTAGATCTATCCATTTCCCTGCAAACCTCATGATGTCATTGTTTTTTTCTGCTGAGTAGTACTCCATTGTGTAAATGTACCACGTTTTCTTTATCCATTCTTCAGTTGAAGGGCATCTAGGTTGTTTCCAGGTCCTGGCTATTACAAACAAAGCTGAAATGAACATAGCTGAGCAAATGCCCTTGTGGTATGTTTGAGCATTCCTTGAATATATGCCGAAGAGTGCTATAGCTGGGTCTTGTGGGAGATGGATTCCCAATTTTCTAAGGAAGCACCATATTGATTTCCAAAGTGGCTGTACAAGCATGCATTCCCACCAGAAGTGGAGGAGAGTTCCCCTTGCTCCTCATCCTCTCCAGCAGAAGCTGTCTTCTGTGTTTTTGATCTTAGCCATTCTGACAGGTGTAAGTTGGTATCTCAGAGTCATTTTGATTTGCATTTCCCAGATAATTAGGGATGTTGAGCATTTCCTTAAACGTCTTTCAGCCATTTGAACTTCCTCTGTGGAGAATTCTCTGTTTAGTTCTATAGCCCATTTCTTAATTGGACTGTTGGGCATTTTGATGTCTAATTTCTTGAGTTCTTTATATATTCTGGATATCAGCCCTCTGTCAGATGTGGGGTTGTTGAAGACCTTTTCCCATTCTGTAGGCTGTCGCTTTGTCTTGTTGACCTTGTCCTTTGTTCTACAAAAGCTTCTCAGTGTCAACAGGGCCCATTGATTGATTGTTTCTCTCATGTCTGTGCTACTAGTGTTATATTTACAAAGTGATCTCTTGTGCCAATGCGTTCAAGACTACTTCCTACTTTCTCTTCTCTCAGGTTCAGAGTAACTGGATTTATGTTGAGGTCTTTGATCCACTTTGACTTAAGTTTTGTGCACAGTGACAGATATGGATCTATTTGCAGCCTTCTACACATTGACATCCAGTTATGCCAGCACCATTTGTTGAAGATGCTTTCTTTTTTCCATTGTACATTTTTGGCTTCTTTGTCAAGAAGTATATGTTCTAGGTGTGTGGGTTAATATCAGCGTCTTCAATTCGATTCCATTCATCCACATGTTGGTCTTTATGCCAGTACCATGCTGTTTTTATTATGCTAGCTCTATAGTAGAGCTTGAGGTCGGGGATGGTGATGCCTCCAGAGGTTGTTTTATTGTACAGGATTTTTTTGGCTATCCTGGGTTTTTTTGTTTTTCCATATGAAGTTGAGTATTATTCTTTCCAGATCTGTGAAGAATTGTGTTGGTAATTTGAAGGGGATTGTGTTGAATCTGTTGATTGCTTTTGGTAAGATTGCTATTTTTCCTATGTTAATCCTGCCTATCCATGAGCATGGGAGATCTTTCCATTTTCTGACATCTTCTTCAATTTCTTTTCTCAGGGCCTTAAAGTTCTTTTCATATAGGTCCTTCACATGCGTAGTTAGAGTTACCCCAAGGTATTTTATATCATTTGTGGGTATTGTAAATGGTGATGTATCTCTGATTTCCTTCTCAGCCTGTTTGTCTATGGTATATAGGAGGTCTACTGATTTTTTTGAGTTGATAGTGTATCTTGCTATATTGCTGAAGGTGTTTATAGGCTGTATCACTTCCTTGGTTGAATTTTGTGATTTAATTTTTTAACTATTGATTAATGTTCCGTTGTGTAAGTGTACTACACTGGCTTTATCTATTCATCTGTTGAGGGGCATCTAAGTTGTTTCCAATTTCTGGTTATTATAAATGTACCTGCAATGAACATGATTGAGCAAGTGTCTCTGTCTTAGGATGAAGTATCCTTTGGTTATATATCAAGAGTGGTATAGATGCATCTTAAGGTAGATCAATTCCCATCTTCCTGAGGAACTGCTATTTCCATAGTGGCTATACAAGCTTTCAGTGTCAGCATCAATCAGCATCAATGGAGGAGTGTTCTCCATAGTCTGTAAACTTGCCAGCATGAGATGTCCCTTGTATTATTGATCTTAGGTATTCTGACAAGTGTAATATGAAATCTCAACTTGCTTTGATTTGAATTTTCCTGACAGGAATAAAGATGAAAACTCAAAGAAGTTTTGATTTGGATTTCCCTGATGACTATGGATGTTGAACATTTCTTTAAATATTTTCAGCAGTTTGAGTTTCCTTCTTTGAATATTCTCTGTTTATATATATCCCCATTTTTAGTGGGGATATATGTATACTTGATATCCAGGTTTTTTTTTTTACTTGTATACTTTGGATATTAGCCCTCTATTGGATGTGTAGTTTGTGAAAATATTTTCCCACTATGTAGGCTGTCTATTTTTCCAAGTGTTGGTGTCCTTTGCCATGAGGAACGTTTTCAGTTTCATGAGTTGTTTCTTCTTAGTTGTTGATATTATTGCCTGTGTTTATAGTTTTCTGTTCAGAAATATTTTCTTGTGCCAGTGAGTTCAAGGTTATTTCTCAGTTTCTCTCCTATCAGTTTCATTGCATTTGGTATTATGTTGAAGTATTTGATACATTTTTGGCTTAGAAATGTGCAGAGTGATAAGTATGGATCTATTCATATTCTTCTACATGCAGTTTGATCAGCACTATTTGTTGAAAACATTGTCCTTTTCCCCCTGTGCTTTTCTTGCTTCTGTATTGAAAATCAGTTGTGTGAATCTTCAATTTGATTCCATTGATCAAAGTGTTATTAGTTTTAGCACTGATATCATGTTTTTTTTTTTTTTTATGACTGTAGTTGTGTTGGAAAATTTGAGATTGGGGATGGTGATGCCTCTAGAAGCCTTTTGTTTATTGTTTAAACTTGCTTTATTTATCCTAGGTTCTTTTGTGTTTTCATATGAAGCTGAAAATTATCCTTTCCTGATCTGGGACGAATTGTGTTGGAATTTATTGGAGATTGTGTTGAATATGTAAATTTCCTTTGGAGGGGATGGTCATTTCTAATGTATTAATCCCACTGAGCCATGAGAATGGACAATCTTTTTTATCTTCTAATATCTTCTCCATTTTTTCTTCAGTGTATAAAAATTTTATCATACAAGTCTTTCATTTGTTTGAATAGAGTCACGAGAAAATATTTTTATATTATTTGAGGCTATTAAGAGAGTTTTTGTTTCCTTGATTTCTTTCTCTGTCTTACTGTCATTTGTATATAGGAAGGTTACTTATTTTGTGAGTTAACTGTACATCAACCAACTTTATTGGAAGTGTTTTTCTGCTGTACAAATTTTCCAGTGGAATTTTTCAGGTCATTTATATATACTATCATATTTGGAAACAAATATACTTTGACTTCTTCCTTTCTTTTTGTCTGCTTGATCTTCATTGGTTGATTGCTGTAAGTAAGATTTCAAATACTTTATTATATATGTATGGAGAGAGTAGACAACCTTGTATTGATTCTGATTTTATTGAATTTGCTTTGAATTTCTCACCATTTAAAGTGATGTTGGCTATGAGTTTGCTGTAAATCACTTCTGTTATCTTGAGGTGTGTCATTCTTATTCCTAATTTCCCAAGGACTTTCATCATGATGAGATGTTAGATTTTTGTCAAAGGTCTTTTCTGTATCTAATGAGATAACTACATGATTTCTTTTGTTTATTGCTTTGTTTTGTTGTTGTGGAATATTAGTTGAAGATGTGTTATATTCATTTATGCTATGGATTATTTGTTTAATAATGCAATGATGTATTGCATTCTTTTATATTACATTTGTTTAACTCTGTAAATCTGTGTTTCATTGCCTTTCTAAAATACCTGATGGTCTAATAAAGAGCTGAAGGGCAGATTGCTAAGGAGGAAAGAGGACATGTAGGACTGCCAGGCAGACAGAATAAATAGTAGAGAAGAGAGTAAGAAGAGAAGGGATTAAGAAAAGGAGAAGGTGAAGAAGAGGACTCCAGGAGCCAGCCACACTGCCACACAACCAGACACAGAGTAAGAAGGAAAGAAAAGTATATAGAACAGAGAAAGGTAAATGACCAAAAGCAAAAAAAAAAAAAATAGATGGGATAATTAGTTAAGCAAAGCTGGCTTAAAATAAGCCTTCATAAGTAAGAATAAATCTCCATGTATTTATTTGGGAACTGGGTGGTAGGCTTCCAGAAAGAAAGAAACAAACAAACAAAAAACATTTTGTCTTTCAGGTTATTTATATGTTGGACTATGTTTATCAATTTACATATCCCAGCATTTCTGGGATGATTCCTACTTTGTCATGGTGGACGATTTTTTAAACTTTCTTTTTACTTACTCTTTGTGCCTTTCACATCTTTCATCTCAATCTCAACTCATTTTCCTGTCCCTTCATATCTGCTCTCTGTCCTTGCAACCACTACCCAAAATAAAATAAAATAAAATAAAATAAAATAAAATAAAATTTAAGAGAAAAAATGGAAAAAAAATTTCATTGTGGAAGCTGTAGTGTGACACAGTGAGTCATGTAGTAAATCCTTTTATCCATTTATCCTTACTTTCAAGTGTTCGTTGGAGTCATTGGCCTGGTTTGAGGCCCTGGTTTCTGATACAATATTGATGCTGGGCCCTCAAGGGGACTGTTCTTGGATATACTATTGTTGCCCTGTGTTGGGAAGAGGATGCAGTTTTGTGTCTGCAGGACCCGCCCTCTCACATGCTCCAGCAGATAATAGGTGATATTGATGTTAGGTTGGGTCAACTTATAATCCTGTTTCTGGGCCTGTTAGCTCTCCCCTGTTCTCACCATCAGGGTGAGCTCTGGCAGAACCAGTTCTCCTGCTTTCAGTCCCTAAGGGTTGGCTCTCCTACACCTACACCATCAGGGCCAAACTCTACTGTGTTGCCTAGAGCAGGTGCAGCGGCTACTCTCCCAAATACTGTAGGAGGTGAGGACCAGGGCCAGCTCTCCCACCTCCCACAGGTGTCAAGAGGGGGTCACATCTCTCCCCAGCCCTCACCACCATACACTAGATGAAGATGGGGCCAGATATCCTCCAAGTTCTAGGGACGAGTCGCCTCCACGCCATCAATATGGTCAGCTCTACTGTGCAGCCCAGGAAAGGAGTAGGGCCCACTTTCCCTAATCCTCTAGCTGGTAAGAGGGAGAGTCAGTACCCTCTTCCACTACAGGTGATAGGGGCCCTAACTACTACATGGCAGATGAGGTGGAGTGTGGCCAGCAATCTCACTGTCACACCTTCAGGGCCAGCTCATCTGAACCTTCACAAACAGGGTTAGCTCTACTGTGCTGCCTGGATGAGGAGCAGTACCTGCTTTCCAGATTTTTGCAGTTAGCAAGGGGATGCTCAGCTCCCTCATCTGTCACAGACAGTGAGAGGCAAGGGATAAGGAGGGGATCTATCCCCTACCTACACTTGGTGGATAATTTTTTGATGTGTTCATTGAACTTAATTGCAAACGTTTTGTTGAGAAGTCACGTACCTATGTTCCTTAGGAAAATTCATATATAAGTCTGTCTTTGGAGAGGTTATTGCAATTTTGGGTGTTAGGGTGACTGTGGCCATGAAAAATAAATTGTGCAGTGACCTTTCTGTTTCTGTTTTCTGGAATAAGATGAGTAGTATTGGCATTTACCCTTCATTGTTGTTGTGGTAGAATTCTGGATTAAAGCCATCTGGTCTTGTCCTTGCGTTGATTTGGAGCCTTTTAATTTCTATTTCACTAGAAGTTACAAGTCTTATTAAATTGCTTATCTGATTTTCATTTAAATTTAGTAGGTGGAATGTATCAATACAATTATCAATATCTTTTAGACTTCCCAAATTGGTAAAATGCAGGTTTTCAAAATATGTCCCAATGATTCTCTGGATTTACCCAGTGTCTGTTTTTCTGTCCCTCTTTTTATCTCTTATTTTGTTAATTCGGATATCATTTCTCTATATTTTAGTTACCTTAGATAAGGGTTTGTCAATCATATTGATTTAATCAAAGAATCAACATTTTGTTTGAAAGATTATTTGTATTATTTTTGTTTGTCTGTTTACTGATTTCAACCTGGGTATTGACTATTTTTCTGTCTACAACTTTTGGAGTTATTCTTCTTTTTGTTCTAGAGTATAAGGTATGCTATTAAGCTACTAGTATGAGATCTTTGCAATTTTTTATGTGGGTACTTAGAGCTATGAAGTTGCCTCTTAGAACCACCTTGATGTCATCCATAAATTTGGGTATGCAATATATTAATTTTAATTCAATTATATAAAGACTTTAATTTATTTCTTGATTTCTGTCTTGACTAATTTTTCATTCAGTACTTGACTTTTCAGTTTCTATGAGTTAATAAGGTAAGCTTTCCATTATTGTTATTATTAATAACCAGATTTAATCTGTAGTAGTCAAGATGAAGTGTTATGTCAATTTTCTTGTAACTGTTTAGATTTGCTCTGTGTTTGTGTATGTGATGTTCAGGAAGACAGCAAGACAGACTTAAGAAAAAGGTGATTTATGACCCCAAAACAAGGCTGGTGATGGAATTCTAAAAAGAGTACCATTTAACAATTTTAAATACGTACTTCTTGGGTAGTTTTAACAGCATATTGTTTAAAGTGTTTAATAATTGCAATTGTTTTATATATTTATTTTAATGATGATTTTTATCATCAAATGAAATTATGAAATAGTTTAAAAGATATTAATTGCTCATTTTGACAGAGTGATAAGATTAAAACAGTCTTCTAAAAGATCAAAAGACTCTTTATTATGCATATGTTTCAGTGAGTTTAGGGCATTTGTTTTGCGTGCAATCATGGATCATAACCATGTTTCTGACATTATGCAAAAAGATATTATTGTTCTTCACTGGGTATTTGGAGATTCATCACAAGACACTTAGATCATGGGTTGAAGCACTCCTTTCCCTTTACTTGTGCCCTTAATGTTCCCTGTTATTCTATATTACTGCAAGTATAAATTTTCTCAAGCAACATTATAAAATGTAGGAACTTTGAAAATCTCTGCTCCATTCTTTACCATGCCATTGGGTGAATATTGGGATGGATGACTCACACTAAAAGAATTTTGAAAAGCCATATGGAAAAACATATGGTAGAAGGTTCCTAAAATATGAAAAGGAATTTAAATGGAGTTACTATTTAATGAAGGAGACAATGCCCCAATTATACAGTATATGTTACCAAGTAAAATGTTCAGTACCAGGAATGGGATAGTAGATTTAGTTTAGTCATTGCTTAAATGAGTCTCACATAACTGCCTACCTCAAACTTTACAGGCTATTGACAAGGCTCTGTTACCCTATACAACAGGACCATAAGGTCCTATTGCTGAAGAGACAATTTACTTAATTCATCAAACATGGAGAAATTTAATTGGTGTGGTGTCCAACTAGAAACTTCTGTAATAATGATGGAAAGCATGATACAGGCTACCAGATAAGAAAAGGAATCACCAATTTCAGCCAAATATGAACCCTGTGACATATAGTAACTACCTTTATAGAAAATATACTGGTAAAATGGTGGCACAAATGTTATGACAATAACCAAGTACCTTCACATTTTTCCCTTTCTCTTTCTTCTCATCGCAGCTCCTGCCTCCAACATCCCAATTGCTCCCATATCCACTCCTCCACTCTCTTCCAAAAATGCAGGCCTTCCATGTATGTCAGTCAGCAAGGTTGTATCAAGTTGCAATTAGACTAAGTACCTCCTGTCCTACTAAGGCTGGATGAAGCAACCCAGTAGAAGAAAAGGGTCCTATGCGGGTCATAGTGTCAGAGACAGCCCCTGCTCTCACTGTTAGGAGTCCCACAAGACTAAGTTACACAACTGTAACATATTGGTAGAGAACCTTGGTCAATTCCATGCAAGCTTTTTGCTTGGTGGTTCAGTCTCTATGAGCGCCTATGAGCCAATTTTGGGTGATTCTGTGGATTTTCTTGTGGTGACTTTGACCCCTCTGGCTCCCATAATCTATCCTCCTGCTTTTCCACAAGATTCCCTGGGTACTGCTTAACGCTTGTGTATGGATCTCTATATATGTTGCCATCAGAAGCCTCTCTGAATACAATTGGGCTAGGCAACAATCTAGGAGTACAGCAAAATATCATTAGGAATCAGTTCACTGACATTTTTATTTGCCAGTCATTCTAGGTCTCTGGACCATCCTGCTTCTGTGTCTGACAATCAGAATTGAGCTCCCTCTCATGATATGGGTCTCAAGCTGGATGAGTCATTGGTTGTCCACTCTCATAATTCAGTACCACCTTTACCCCAATATGTCTTGTCAACAGAGCAAATTGTAAGTCAGAGATTATGTGGATGGCTTGAGGTCTGAATCCCTCCCCTGAATGTCTTGCCTGGTTTTAGGAGATGGCTTTGTCAGGCTCCAGATCAACCATTGAAATGGTCACCCTCATAGTTTTCTGGGAGTTTCTATTGATCTAGGTCTCTATCTCATCCCAGAGATTTCCCCTGATTCCATTTACCTTTCTCAGTACTTTCTCCTTTCATCTTCCTAGCACCTGTTCCCTCCTGTTCCCATGCCCACCCCCTTTCACCTGTGATGTTAATTTTGTTTTTCCTTCGCAATGTGATTCAAATTTCACCCCTTGAGCCCTCCTTGTTACTTAGTTCTTTTGTTTGTTTGTTTGTTTTTGTTTTTGAGACAGGGTTTCTCTGTGTAGCTTTGTGCCTTTCCTGGATCTCGCTCTATAGACCAGGCTGGCCTTGAACTCACAAAGATCCACCTGGCTCTGCGTACCAAGTGCTGGGATTAAAGGCCTGCACCACCACTGCCCAGCGTTACTTAGTCCTTTGGGTCTGTGGATTTTAGCATGGTTATCCTTTAGTTTACACATAGTAATAACCTATAAGTGAATACATATCATATTTGTCCTTCTGGGTCTGATTTACCTCACTAATATTTTCTAGTACCATCAATTTATTGGCAAATTTCCTGATTTCATTGTTTTTAACAGCTGAGTAATACCCTGTTGTGTAAATATACCACATTTTTTATCCATTCTTTGGTTTATGGACATCTAGTTTTTTTCTGATTTCTTGCTATTACAAATAAAACTGCTATGAACATAGTTGAGCAAGTGTACTTGTGGTATGGTAGATCATCCTTTGGGTATATGCCCAGAAGTGGTATACCTGAGTCTTGAGGTAGGTCAGTTACCAGCTTTTGGAAAAACTGTCATGTTTATTTCCAACATGGCTGTATAAGTTTGTACTCTCACCAGCAAAGGAGGAGTGTTAACCTTGCTTCATATCCTCACCAGCATGAGCTGTCACTTGTATTTTCTATCTTAGCTGTTCTGAAAGATATAAGATGGAATCTCAGAGTCCTTTGATTTGCATTTCCCTGATGGCTAAGGTTGTTAACCATTTCTTTTTCTTTCTTTTTTCTTTTTTTTGAACAGAGGATCGAACCCTGGGCCTTGCGCTTGCTAGTCAAGCACTCTACCACTGTAGCATTTCTTTAAGTGCTCCTTGACCATTTGAGATTTCTTTGTTGAGAATTTTCTCTTTAGGTTTTACCCCATTTTTATTTGGATAGATCAGCTTTTTGATGTGCAGTTTCTTAAAATCTTAATATATTTTGGAAATTAGCTTTTTGCCATATGTAGGGTTAGTGAAGATCCTTTCTCATTCTGTAGGCTAGCTTTTTTGGCCCTTTGACATTACCTTTGCCTTACAGAAGCTTTTCAGTTTTATGAAGTCTCATTAATTAATTGTTAATTGTAGTGCCTGTGCTATTGGTGTTCTGTTCAGTTAATTGCCTACTGTGACAATGTGTTCAAGATTATTCCCCACTTTCCCTTCTATCAAATTAAGTATATCTAGATGAAACCTTAAACTCACAAATATAGGATAGATAGAATATCTTCTTTAATTTTGCCAAATACAAATAAACTAGATATAAATAGACTAGATATTGTAATTGTAATTCTTGTTTTATAATTGTTCTGTTATATGTAATTTTACTATGTTAAAGTTAAAACCTTCCCCTTTGAAAAAAAAGAAAAGGGGAAGTGCTGGGGATGCTGTGAATGTGCTGCTCTGATTGAATGATAAATAAATCACTGATTGGCCAGTAGCCGGGCAGGAAGTATACTATAGGTGGGATAAGCAGAGAGAAGAATTCTGGGAAGTGGAAGACTGAGTCAGGAGATGCTGCCAGCCACCACTATCATGAGAAGTAAGATGCAAATATTCTGGTAAGCCACAAGCCACATGGCAAGGTGTAGATTTATAGAAATGGGTTAATTTAAAATATAACAACTAGATAACAAGAAGCCTGCCACAGCCATACAGTTTATAGGTAATATAAGTCTCTGTGTGTTTACTTGGGTCTGAGCAGCTGTGGGTACAGGTGGGACTGGAGATAAATCCTGCTACATTTAGATTTATAATTAGGTCTTCAATCCACTTGTATTTTATGTTTTGTGCAGGGTGATAGATATGGACCTATTTGCAGTCTTCTACATGCTTCTGCATGCTTCTATATCCAGTTAGACCAACATTATTTGATGAAGATGCATTCTTTTTTCTATTGTATATTTCTGGCACCTTTGTCAAAAATTATGTGTCCATAAATATGTGTACTCATGTCTTGGTTTTTGATTAACTTCCATTGAACAACCTTTCTGTTTTATGCCAATGGTTTTTTATTACTATTGTTCTGTAGTACAGCTTGAAATCAAGGATGGTGATAATTCTGGAAGTTCTTTTATCTTTTATTTTATAGTATTGTTTTAGCTATCTTGTTTTTGTTATATTTTAAATATAGTTTCTGTTTGTTACATTTATGGTCCTACATAAGAAATTGAGTATTTTTGTTAAATTATTGTGTTGGAATGTTGATGGGCATTGTGCTGGATCTGTACATACCTTTTGGTAAGATGGCAATTTTTGCTATGTTAATCCTACCAGTCCATGAATATGGATTATCTTTCCATCTTCTGATATCTTCTTCAATTTCTTTCTACAAAGACTTGAAGCACTTACCATGTAGGTCTTTTACTTGCTTTGTTAGCATTACACTTAAGATATTTCATATTTCTTCTGGCTATTATGAATAATGTTATTTCCATTATTTCTTTCTCAGGCCTGTTACCAATTGTGATAGAAGGGATACTGGTTTTGTTAAGGTTATTTTATATCCAGCAAATTTGTTGAAGGCTTTTATCAGCTATAGGATTTCTGTGGTAGAATATTTCAGGTCACTTATGCATGATATCTTATCATCTGCAAATAGTGATCTCTCTAATTTCTTAATGAAGGCACTTAATGAGATTATCTCCTCTTAGTACCATGTTATCTGTGTTCCATCAGTGTGGGTATCTTGTGCATTGATTTTCATTAAATCCTAAGAAGTCTTTAGCTTCTTTATTTCTTGCTTGACCCAGTAGTGATTCGGTAGAGAGTTGTTCAGTTTCCATGAGTTTGTAGGCTTTCTGTTGTTTCTGTTGTTGAAATCTAACATTAGTCTGTGGTGGTCTGGTTTGTACTAACACAGAGAACTACAACTGGACAGTGTGCAGACTGGAGAACTCAGTCCTATAAGAAATATCATCATTAACCCTCTCCCCTCATGAGTCAGGAGTCTATCTATTAAAGGAGGCAAAAAAGATTACAAGGGCCAGAGGTGGTATATGGTGACAGTGAAGCAGTGTCCTCCAGACACAATACAGCTGATACACATATCAACTCATACTTCATGCAGAAGAACTGACAATTTCAAGCTAATTAAATCCCAGCATCCCAACCAAGAATCTATTAGCAATCAGTAACTACTAGGAGAGGAAAATAAAATTTTCTCCAAAAGGATATCACTGAATAGATCAACCACATCCATGAAAGGCCCTATGATTAGGAACAATTGACCAATACAAAATGGACTTCTTTTTTCTGATGTATGTGCATGTTTGTATGCATGCTTTTTATTTGTTATTATTTTTTTGTTTTCACTTTTGGTTTTTTATTACTATTTGTATTATTGATTTTTAGAAAATAAGCTGAAGTTGTGTGCATAGAGATGTGGGAAGTTTCTAGGAGGACTTCAAAAGTCCTATTTTGGTAAGCAAAAACATAATCCAAATATATTGTATGGAAAAATTTAAATTAATTTTTAATTTTGACTTTATAATAAAATAAGACTATTACTCCCTTCCCTTTCTTCCCTCCAAACTCGGTCATATATCCTTCTTTATTCTTTTCCAAATTCATATCCTCTTTTTCACCGAATGTTGTGTTTATATATATGTATATGTACATATATATATAGTACATATGTATGCATATATTCCCAAATATATAAGTACAATATATATATGAAGTGCTGAGCATCTGGTAAAGGATAAGCAATTGGTGTGTGCTTCCCTGAGGAAAACTATTTCATCTACTATCAGTATTACTTAATTGCCTCTAGTTCTTTGTGTAAGGTTGAGATTTTGTGGATTTCTCCCATCAACTTTAACATGTCTGTTTTTGTCCTTTTTGTTTGCTGTTTAAGCAGCCTTATTACTGAGACTTTATGGTGTAGTTTCTCATACTCCTAGGGAACACAATTTCTCAAAAAACCTCTTAATCCTCTTGATCCTACAATCTTCCCACCCATCTTCCACAATGATACTTGAGCCTTAAGTTTTGAAATTTTGATGGAGTTTTATCTTGGATCTGGAATCCTCACCTCTGTGTTTTGATTGGTTGTGGTTTTCTCTAATGCTCTTTTCCATGGTGAAAGGAATTGTCCTTAATAAGAGTTGGGGACTACACTTACCTGTGGGTATGAGTACAAATGTTTAGAATTTAGTTAAGGATTATGCTAGTTTACCAAACTTTCAGGCTTAGGTTCTTCTCCACAATCCATGACTTCAATACCCCTACAGAGTTGACTAGGTTTCTAGTATAAGGTATGACGTCCCTGTTTTTGAATGAGGCTTATTACAAAATGAGAGAGCCATTGATTGCTACCAACAAATGTGTTTCACTGCTGTACCCTTAGTGTTATTGTGCCATGTTGATCCTTACTGGTGTTCATAACCACCATAATGGGGTAAGACTCTCAGTTGCTTCCCTACTTTGTAAGCTTGAATGATACCTTCTGGTACTGGAAAGCTTGTCCCCAGAGAGGAAGATTTCAGGTCCATTCCAGCTCAGCGGCTTCTAAACTTTGATGTCTACATAAATACAGACCAATAGGGAACAGCCAAGTGCAACAAATAGCCTATAATGTTTTAGGATCCTCATGGACCAATACTAAACAACTTAAAAGGGGGGATGTTCTTGCATAGTCCTGTGGGTTTTGATAGATAGTCTTTTATCCTGAGAGGGAGAGTCAACCATAACTATTTTTTAAAAAAACTATATATATATTCATAAACTGACTTAGATGTATTATAAGTATTTTTAGGTAGATACTTAATAGTATGATTTCTTATAATGATTTCTGATATTCTTATGGTTATTATACCCTCCCCTCTCCTTCTTTATTTATCTATCCCTAATTGGACCCTCCCAAGCTTCCCATTTCTCTAATCTGATAACTTGTACCTAGATAAACTCCTCTCTTTTGTTTCCTCCAACCCCAGCATTAGGTCCTTTTTAACTTTCCTGATTTCTGCTGTTATTCCACAATATGTACATGCATCAGTAGACTTGGAGCTAAAAGCCTCAGATGAGAGAGAACGTGTAATGTTTGTGTTTCCAGGTCTGGATTTCCTCACTCAGTATGATTTTTTTCTACTTCCATCCACTTACATGCCAATTTCATTATTCCATTTTGTAACAGCTCAATAGTATTCTGTAGTGTTTATGTACTTCATTTTCATCATAAAATCATTAGCTGTAGAACCTTCATATTGCTTCCATTCTTTAGCTATTGTGAACAGAAAATTAATGAAGAGAGATGAGCAAGGATCTGTGGAATACAAGTCTTTGGGGTGTCACCTGTTTGTTTACTTATCTGTATATATTGTTTTTAGTTTTATGAAGTTCCACCTGTCTGGCCTTAATTCCTGAGCAAATATGTTTCTATTTGGAAAGTCCTTTCTTACACCTATATCATGCAGTGTGCCTATGGATTCTTCTAGAAATTTCAGTGTTTCAAGTTTAGGACTTTGATTAATTTTGAGTTAGATTTTGTGAATGACTATAGATATGGATCTATGTTCATACTTTTACATGTGTACATCCAGTTTTCTCATCACCACTTTTGAAGATACTTGCTTTTCTCAATGCTAATGATTTCAATAACTTTGTTAAATATTAAGTAGCTAAATTTATATATACTTATGTTTGGGTGTATTTTATATAAAAATATAAAAGACCCAAGAGAGCAAAAACAATTCTGAGCAGAAAAATCAAGCAAACAAATACAATAACCTGCTAGAAGTATCACCATCTCTAATTCCACTTTATTTTACGGAGCTCTAGTGTGCAATTGGTGTAGAACTGCCATAAAAACAGACTCACTGATCTATGGAATAAAATTCAAGCTTTAGTACCATGTAAATATGTAATGCCATGTAAACTTCATTATGAGTCTCTTGATAAGAAGTTATCTTACAGGAAATTTAAACATATTTTTTGTCTTTTAAAAATAATATTTGTATTTATTCTTTAAAATTTTTCATATATGTGTACAGTATATCTTGATTATATCCACACCTGCTCTCCACTCCCACTCTGCCAAATCTTTTTGACACATTTCAGTAATATTATTGGCTATTTTATTTACATTTTCCTTAAAAGATTTACTAAATAGCTTATGTTTTCCATTTATGATAAGCCCTAAATAATAAGACATATGTTCCTTTTCAAATAGGATAGTATTCATAAATGAATATTATCTTTTTCTAATAAGTTTTACCCCAATTTGTTCATAAAATTACTCAAGATTGGACAAATTACATGGTTACCTTATGTATTTAATACTCACTTTATTAACCTCTTTTAAAAATTTCCTACTCATTTCTCTTAATATGCATCCACAATTTCCATTTTAACGAAAATCCATCCTGATCTCTTCTGGTTCTATCAGGAATATTTAAGCACAATTTACACATATGTATGGGGAAAATGAAAACCTCAGCTCAGAATGTTAGATAGTAAGGGGATTAATCAATGTGATTCCTCAGAGCTAGTACAGAAACAAAATTCTGGAGGACTCTGTTAGTTAAAATTTATTTATAGCTGCCATTTTGATATCAGTTACCTTCTGACCTATCACTGCCTAGCATCTGCCTGCTGTGCATTAAATTGGTGATATTTTTATATTACAAAAATCATTATAAAATTTATTTTTTAATTTACATTTCATTAAACCTTTGTAAATTCATTTGTATATTTGGGATACAAAAAAGCTAACATTTTTCTTATACTAGAATTTAATCTTCCAAACAATTTTCAGTAATATTTGGCATAGTAAAATAATGTTGACCCAAATACCAAGAGTTTGAAGTTAATTAGTAACCTGAAAGCTAATGGCTAATTTGACTACTGTAAACCATAGAATGCATTGGCTTATATTGTGGTCAGCCACCAGGCTAAAAACAGGATCTCTCCTAACAGGATTCTTCATTGTGAAGAGTGACCTAAAAGATACACAATGGGTGGTAGTGGCACATGCCTTTAATCCCAGCACTCAGTAGGCAGAGGCAGGCAGATCTCTCTGAGTTTGAGGCCAGCCTGGACTATAGAGTGAGTTCCAGGAAGGGTGCAAAGCTACACAGAGAAACCCTGTCTTGGGAAAAAAATACATGAAAAGATACACAAAATTCCTATTGTCATTCTGTTTTTGATAGTATTATCTGGTGTATCAATTTAACAAATTTTGCCTTAGATCTTTTCCAAAATGTTTTGAAATGTTGTGAAATAACATGCCTACTTCATCGACTATTATGTTCAATCAATGTGAACCTATTAAATGGGTAACAGAATGTATTAAGATATAAACTGAGGCAATACACTCATGATTACAGAATGGAGTAGATAGCAGAGTTTGTCATCTGATCTGACCAGGAGCAAATCCACCTTGCAGGCTGGAGCATGGAGCAGTGGCTTGGGACCCTTCTCCAACTTCTTATCAGAGGTTACATACAATGGCAGGAAGCACCACCTCCTTGATATTATATTTATATAGCCCAAGGTCATGGATAGAGCAAATGCCACTACATTACTACATGTCCCCTTTTTGTCTAAATAAGAAGATTATATATATATATATATATATATATATATATATATATATATATATATATACATATATTTGGTTTTTCAAGACTGTGTAGCTTTGCTGCCTGTCCTGGATCTCACTTTGTAGACCAGGCTGGCCTCGAACTCACAAAGATCCAGCTGGCTCTGCCTCCTGAGTGCTGGGATTAAAGGCATGTGCCACCACTGCCAGGCTGAAGGTTTTAATCTTAATGTAAACTATATACAATAAGAATGATTATCGCTGGACGTTGGTGGCACTCCAGCACTTGGGAGGCAGAGGCAGGCAGATCTCTCTGAGTTCGAGGCCAGCCTGGTCTACAATGCAAGTTACAGGAAAGCCCTGCCTTAAAAACAAAACAAAACAAAACAAAACAAAAAAGAATAAGAATGATTATCAAGTATTGTCCAGGAAAAACAAAGGTTAATAACTTAAACAAAAATGGAACTACAACCAACAAGAATAACATCAAACAAGAGACACATACTAATATCTAGAGAAGTCTGGAGCATAGGTAAATGGCACATTACAGAGATTATTCCAAAAGGTGTCCTATCCTGAAGAACCTGAATCTAATACTTAATATGTCCTAGCTAAGATACAAGAAGATTGTAACTATAACTGTTAGTCTTCAATACCATCAAAGACCTGAGAAGGAATAGAATAATACCTGAGAAATGGGAGAAGGATGCAAGCAACTTTTGGGAGTCTTGTGAGGGTAGACAGAGACAGCTGGCAACCTGAACAGTCATCCAAAGTTCCTCTGCTACATTGGATCATCCATCTTCAGTCACTTCTCTCTGTGTCCTGTAGAATACCTGGCAGTCTTCAGAAACCTGCAAAGTTCAGTGGTCACCTTCCTATGGGTCCTGAATGTTCAGTCAATACAACATTTTGTCAAGCAATCCAGGCAAGAGCAGTTACTTGCCCAAATGGCTATTTTGCCAACAAGAAGATAAACTCCACTTGGAATGTCTTCAATGGCCATCTTCCTCTTTGAAGTAAATCAGTGCTACCAGAAGCAGACATGTCTCACTGTCCAGAAAGTCTAAGTTTTTAAAAATTTTAAATACCATATTCTGTAGGTCTCTGAAGAGTTTTACATTTACCTATATAATCGAAATATAGCTATGTAGAAAAGCTGAAATGGGCAGATAACATCAAATTTAGAATGTTACATTTTTTATTAGAATAGACCTCAGACCATGGGCTGTTCTCAAAATATGTGAATGCCCCATTCCCACCAGTCTGAAGATCTTTCCTCTTTCAGAGGAGTATCAAATGCAACACTAATAATGGTCTGCCATCATTTGGATCTTGGATATTCTCTTTAGCTGTCAATTAGTTAAGATTAGAAACTATTCCCTGTAATCTTTAACCATTTCATATTCTCGAATTTAGGTAGAAAGTAGCAAGTCACTGTTATTATCACACAAGACAATGCATCAGACATCAGCTTTACTGATATCTGGAGTATTTTTTATTTTTTATTTTCACCAAGCTGATGGCTGATGAATTCAGACAAATTTCAGCTAGTTTTGCTTCTGTTGCAAGACTATATTTTCCCTGTCAGAATAGATATCAAGCAAGGAAAAAAAATGACAGCAAATTTTGGCATGGATGTTATGAAAGGGGATTTTTTTTTGTTTTTTTGAGACAGGGTTTCTCTGTATAGCTTTGTGCCTTTTCCTGGAACTCACTTGGTAGTCCAGGCTGACCTCGAACTCACAGAGATCCACCTGGCTCTGCCTCCCGAGTGCTGGGATTAAAGGTGTGCACCACCACCATCCGGCTGAAAGGGGAATTTTTAATCACTGGTGTTGACTAGCAAAGACACCCTGGATGAAGTTCTTCAAAATTGAAGATAGAAGCCTAGATACATTATTAGTAAGCAGATATTAGTCCTGGATATATACTTGAAGGACTATAAATAAAAACTCAACTTATGCTTTCATATTAGTGTTTATTACTGCCAACTACTCACAACAATTTAGAAATGATAACACTCTGGATGTTTATGGCCTGGTGACTAGACACATAAAATGTGGAACATATGCAAATTGGAATTTTATGTAGCAACAATGAAAAATGGAATGACACATATGGGGAATATCGATGCAAAGTATAAATCACTATATCCAGAAAAGTAAGTTAGACTCAAAAGGAAGAAAAACACTATGTAGTTCCTTCTATATTTAAAATTATATTGGTGGGGTTTATGAAAACAGAAAGGGATGCATGAGAGAGAATGGAGACATCTTATGAGTGGAAGAAAGGAGGTTAAAAAGAGTAATGGAATTATGTGACATGAGAAAAAGAGACAACTACTTAGGAGAAGGAAGGAGATGTTGCCTGCATGGCCAAGTACTGGAAGCTGGATAACCCAGAAACCTAGGGTACATGCAAACCATGACTGAAAAAAAAGTCAATGAAATGACTCCTAATAGTATTCTTCTATACTCATGAATCAGTGCCTACACCAGTCATCATCAGAAAGTTCTCTGGCAGCTGATAGGAGCAGATGTAAAGTCCCACAGGCGAACATTATACAGAGCTAGAGGCACTAAGAGAAGAGGAGAGGAAAGACTGTAGCAGCAAGAGGAATAGAGGACATCAGGAACACCATTACCCACAGATCAACTAAGCAGGGCTCATAGGGACTGAAGCACAATCATAGAGCCTATTTGAGTCTGTGCTAGGTTCTTTGAAAATATGTTGTGGCGGTTTAGCTTGAAGTTTTGTGGGATTCCTCACAGTGGCAGCGGGGCTGTCTCTGACTCTTGCCTGCCCTTGAGATCTTCTTCCTCCCACTGGGTTGCCTTGTCCAGGCTTGATATGAAGATTTGTGCCTAGTTTTATTGCATCTCAATATGCTATGTTCATTTTTCTATGCCTGGGAGACATGCTCTTTCCTGAAGGGAAAGGGAGTAGAAGTGGATCTTGGGGGATGGGGAAGAGGGGAGGGAAAATGAAAGAAAGTGAGGGAGGGGAGAATATGGTTGGGGTGTATTATCTGAGAACATAAATAAAAATAAAAAAAATACAGCTATGCTTTTCAGCGCAGTTTGACATTCATATAATTGTAGACAACAATTATAGAAATGTGTATTTCAATATAAGTTTGAATTTTCAAATGGTAACAGCTATTTACAAGGATGTATACCATCAAGGAAAAACAGAGGTTATAAAAGCATTTGGTGATGCTGCCTAAGGAGAACATATTCATGATTGGGCTATACTGGGTGACTTCCATGTCTCTTCCAAATCTAATATTCTATAAGAGGAACTGAATTTCTTAATGAAATAAACATATTTTAAAACCAACAAACAGTAACAACAACAATAACAAAGATGAAAGTGATATCTGCCAGAAAACTAGGTAGGCTACCCACAGATCTTCTCTTCTCTCTCTGTTCCCACAGATACAATTCTCCAGTCTCATCCTCAGCTCTGCAGCAGAAAATAGGTGAAAGCCTCCCTTGCCAACTCCCCTGCTCCCATCTTCCATGGATACATAGATCCATCCCTTCTAATCTTCCATACCACACATTTTACTTTGTTCTAGACAGCAACCCCAGTAGACAACCCCTGCTAACTAAAGGCTACTCCCCCAAGGACAACAAGTAGGCAGTTAGTAGATTCACAGCATTTATTGCTTCTGAGATCAAATCCCAATAGTCTCCCCTCAAGCTCTTCAGCAAGAAACCCTCTGTGATCTCCCTTTCCTCTCTGCACCTATACCCTAAGGACCACCAAGATCTTCTCCTCCAACATCCTTTTCCCCACTCATCCCAGAATCTTATCATCAAATATCAGCAGGCATTCCCTGTGCACACACCAGATGAGGTGACCCGGGAACCAGGTAACACAGAGCCAATACACGTTGTAATAACCATGAAATGAAACAGAAACCAAGGGGGAAAAAACTCCCACCCAACAAAGACAAAATCAGAAATCAGCACCTAGACTTAAAATCATCACAAACTCAGATACTTAAACACCAGAATAAAAACAAACTGAAAAAAATGGAGGAAATAGATAAATCTTTTAAAGAAAGCCAAGAAAACACAAACCATTGAAGGAAATGAATAAGACTGTTGAACAGATGAAAGTGGAAATAGAAGCAATAATGAAGACACAGACTGAGGAAATTCTGAAAATGAAAAATTTATGAACTTGAATAGAAACTACAGAGGCAAGATTCACCAACAAAATATAAGAGATGAAACAAAAAATATCAGGTATTGAAGGTACATAGAAGGAAAAGAAACATCAGTGATAGAAAAAGTTAAATCTAAAACAATCCTGTCACAAAACATTGTGAAAATGAAAGACCTAATGAAAATGAAAAGAAAACCTAAGAATAATGCATTACTAGAATAGAAAGAGGGAGAAAAGACCCATATCAAAGGCCCAGAAACTATTTTTAACAAAATAATAAAGAAAACTTTTGTAATCTATAGAAGAAAATGTGTATGAAGATACATGAAGCTGGGCTGGGCGGTGGTGGCACACGCCTTTAATCCCAGCACTCGGGAGGCAGAGGCAGGTGAATCTCTGTGAGCTTGAGGCCAGCCTGGGCTACCAAGTGAGCTCCAGGAAAGGCACAAAGCTACACAAAGAAACCCTGTCTCGAAAAACCAAAAAAAAAAAAAAAATACATGAAGTATACAAAATGCCAAATAGATTGAAACAGAAAAGAAAGTCCATTTGGAAAATAATAATCAAAATAATAAATATACAGAACAACAACAAAAAAGAATACTTAAAACTACAAGAGAAAATGATCAAGTCACATATGAGGCAGAACATTTAAATGTGAGTTGTTAAGAGAGACTCTAAATGTTGGAAGGGCCTGGATGAATGTGCTACAGATTCTAACAGAACACAAATGCCAACCCAGACAGCTATACCCAAGGCCTTTCATCTCCATCGATGGAGAAAATAAGATAATGCATGATAAATATACCAAATATAAATAATAACTATCTACAAATCTAACCCCACAAAAGGTATTAGAAGGAAAACTGCAACCTAAAGTGGTTAAGTATACCTATTAAAACACAGGAAATAAATAACCCACATCACAATATGAAAAGAAAGGAGAAGAAAACACACACCCACACCCACACACCCACAACCCCCCCCCACACACACACACTCAATCACCACCACAAACATGAACAATAACAACAGCAAAGTAACAAGAATAAAACATTGGTCATTAGTATCTCTCAATATCACGGTTCTCAATTCCCTCTTAAAAAGACACAGACTAATACATGGGATCCATCCTGCTGCGTCTAAGAAACACACCTCATCACCGAATATAGACATTACCTCAGTGTAGAGGATTGGAAAAGATATATCAAGCAAGTGGAAGCAAGTTGATATAGCCATTTTGATATCTAACAAATTATATTTCAAGTCAAATCTAATCAAAAGGGATGTCAAAGGACACTACATACACACCAAAGGTCAATTCCACCATGATGACAATTATTTCAATTTTTAACATCTATGCCCTCCCACACACAAAGAAACAGCACCCAAGTTTGTAAAAGAATGACTTCCACAGCTTAAATCACATATTGTCCCTCACACAATGATTGTGGTTGACTTCAATCCCACATTCTCACAAATACAAAAGCTAAACAGAGAAATACAGGAGCTAATAGATGTTATAAAACAAATGGACCTAACAGGTATTGCAGAACATTTTACTCAAATACAAAAGAATATGCCTTTTACTCTGCACATGATGGAACTTTATACAAAATTCTTCACATACTTAGACACAAAGTCTCAACAGATAAAATAAAATTGAAATAATTCTCTATATATTATTAGAACTCATCAGATTAAAGCTGGGAATCAATAAAAGAAAGAACAGAAAGCTTACAAACTCATAGAAACAGAAAAAAAATTCTACTGAATGAAAAAAAGACAAAAACTAGGGAAATAAAGACTTTCTAGAATTCAATGAAAATAAATGTATAAAATGCCCAAACTTATGTGACATGAGGAAAGGCATTGCATGAGTACAGTTCATACCACTAAGTGCCAACATGAAAAAAATAAATAGACCCTATACTAAAAAAGTAACCCCATACCTGAATATTCTGAAACAAAAAGAAGAAAGCACATCCAGAAGAATAGACTGAAATAAATAATCAAATTCAGGGACAAAATCAATAAAATAGAAACAAAGAGAACAGTACAAAGAATCAAAGAAACAGGAAGTTGATTGTATGAGAATATAAATGGGATATACAAACCCTTATCCAAACTAATTAAAAGGCAGAGAGAAAATATCCAAAGTGAGAAATAAAAAGGACAAAACAACACACTCCAAGGAAATACAGTTTCATAAGTACATGCTTCAAAAACCTGTATGCAAAGTTTCCCTGCACGAGCCCAAGGTTCCAAACAGCCAGCTCATGAACTATGGACAGGTACTGGTCCCACTGTCTGGGTGCCTCCCAAACAGTTCAAGCCTGGAAGGAGGGGACTGGACCTGCCTGTACTAAATCTACCAGGTTGAGCTGAATCTCCAGGGGAGTCTTGGCCCTGGAAGAGATGGGAATGGAGGGGAGGGGCTGGGGAGAAGGTAGGGGCGGGAGTGGGGAGGACAGGGGAACCCACGGCTGATGTGTAAACTTGAAACACAAATATAATTTTTAAAAAAACTGTATGGCATAAAATTGGAAAATCTAAAAAAAAAAATGGATAATTTTCTCCATAGGTGTTATTTGTCAGAATTAAATCAAGATCAAATGAGCAACTTAAACAGACAAACAATCATTAATGAAAGAGGAGGAATCATTAAAAGTCCCCAACATAAAACAAAAGGCCTAATTGACCGTGTACTTTGCTGTACAAAAGCTTCTCAGTTTCAACAGGTCCCATTGATTGATTGTTTCTCTCAGTGTCTGTGCTACTGGTGTTATATTTAGAAAGTGATCTCTGGTGCCAATGCATTCAAGAGTACTTCCTACTTTCTCTTCCATGAGGTTCAGAGTAACTGGATTTATGTTGAGGTCTTTGATCCACTTAGACTTAAGTTTTGTGCATGGTGACAGATATGGATCTATTTGCAGCCTTCTACATATTGACATCCAGTTATGCCAGCACCATTTGTTGAAGATGCTTTCTTTTTTCCATTGTACATTTTTGGCTTCTTTGTCAAAACTTATATGTTCATAGGTGTGGGGGTTAATGTAAGGGTCTTCAATTCGATTCCATTGGTCCACATGTCTGTTTTAATGCCAGTACCAAGCTGTTTTTATTAAGGTAGCTCTATAGTGGAGCTTGAGGTCAGGGATTGTGATGCCTCCATAGGTTGTTTTATTGTACAAGATTCTTTTGTCTGTCCTGGGTTTTTTGTTTTTCCATATGAAGTTGAGTATTATTCTTTCCAGGTCTGTGAAGAATTGTGTTGGTAATTTGATGGGGATTGCGTTGAATCTGTAGATTGCTTTTGGTAAGATTTCCATTTTTACTATGTTAATCCTGCCTATCCATGAGCATGGGAGATCTTTCCATTTTCTGACATCTTCAATTTCTTTTTTCAGGGACTTAAAGTTCTTGTCATATAAGTCCTTCACATGCTTAGTTAGAGTAGCCCCAACGCATTTTATATTATTTGTGGCTATTGTAAAGGGTAATGTATCTCTGATTTCCTTCTCAGCCTGTTTGTCTATTGTATATAGGAGGGCTACGGATTTTTTTGAACTGATCTTGTATTCTGCTGTGTTGCTGAAGGCTTTTATTAGCTGTATCTGTTCCTTGGTTGAATTTTTGGAGTCACTCATGTATACTATCAAGTCATCTGCAAATAGGGGATAGCTTGATTTCTTCCTTTCCAGTTTGTATCCCCTTAATCTCTTTATGTTGTTTTATAGCTCTGGATAGAACTTCAAGTACTATATTGAATAAGTATGGGGAGAGGGGACAGCCTAGCCTTGTTCCTGATTTTAGTGGTATTGCTTTGAGTATCTCTCCATTTAATTTGATGTTGGGTGTTGGCTTGCTGTAGATTGCCTTTATTATGTTTAGGTATGATCCCTGTATTCCTGATCAATCCAAGACATTTATCATGAAGGGGTGTTGAATTTTGTCAAATGCCTTTTCTGCATCTAGTGAGATGATCATGTGGTTTTTTTTTCTTTGAGTTTGTTTATATGGTGTATTACATTGACAGACTTTCGTATGTTGAACCACCCTTGCATCCCTGGGATGAAGCCTACTTGATCATGGTGGATAATTGTTTTGATGTGTACTTGGAGTCTGTTTGCCAGTATTTTATTGAGTATTTTTGCATCAATGTTCATGATGTACGTTCATAATGTAGTTCTCTTTCTTTTTTGGATCATTGTTTGGTTTAGGAATCAAGGTAATTTATCCTCATAGAAGGAGTTTGGTAATATTCCTTCTGCTTCTATTGTGTGGAACAATTTAAAGAGTACTGGTATTGAGTCTTCTTTGAAGATCTGGTAGAATTCGGCACTGAAACCATCTGGTCCTGGGCTTTTTTTGATTGGGAGACTTTTAATGACTGATTCTATTTCCTTAGGGCTTATTGGTCTATTTAAATGTTTATCTGGTCTTGATTTAACTTAGGTATGTGGTACCTATCCAGAAAAGTATCCATTTCTTTTAGATTTTCCAGTGTTGTGGAGTAGATGTTTTTGAAGTATGACCTGATGATTCTCTGGATTTCCTCATTGTGTGTTGTTATGTCCCCCTTTTCATTTCTGATTTTGTTAATTTGGATGCTCTCTCTCTGTCTTTTTGTTAGTTTGGATAAGGACTTGTCTATCTTGTTGATCTTCTCAAAGAACCAACTCTTTGTTTCATTAATCCTTTGTATTGTTCTGTTTATTTCTATTTTATTGATTTCAGCTCTCAATTTGATAATTTCCTGGCATCTATTCCTACTGGGAGACTTTGCTTCTTCCTGTTCAAGGGCTTTCAGGTGTGCTCTCAAGTCACTAGTGTGAGATTTCTCCAGCTTCTTTATGTGGGCATTTAGTGCTGTGAATTTCCCTCTTAGCACTGATTTCATAGTGTCCCATAAATTTGGGTATGTGGTGTATTCATTTTCATTGATCTCTAGGAAGTCTTTAATTTCTTTCTTTCTTTCTTCCTTAACCCATTGGTGATTCAGTTGAGCATTATTCAGTTTCCTTGAGATTGTAGGATTTCTGTAGTTTTTTCGGTTGTTGAAATCTAACTTTAAACCATGGTGGTCTGATAGAACACAGGAGGTTATTCCAATTGTTTTGTATCTGTTGAGATTTGGTTTGTGGCCAAGTATGTGGTCACTTTTAGAGAAGGTTCTATGGGGTGCTGAGAAGAAGATATATTCTTTTTTGTTCAGGTGGAATATTCTGTAGATATCGATTAAGTCCATTTGAGCCATAACATCAGTTAAGACCCTTATGTCTCTGTTAAATTTCAATTTGGCTGATCTGTCCAAAGGTGAAAGTGGGGTATTGAAGTCTCCCACTATTAATGTGTGGGGTTTCATATGTGATTTAAGCTTTAGTGTGGGTGCCCTTGTGTTTGGGGCATAAATGTTCAGAATTGAGACTTCATCTTGGTGGATCTTTCCTGCAATGAGTATGTAATGTCTTTCATCATCTCTTTTGATTGATTTTAGTTTGAAGTCTATTTTGGTGGATATTAGGATGGCTATACCAGCTTGCTTCTTAAGACCATTTGATTGGAAATTCTTTTCCCAGCCTTTTATTCTTATGAGGTATCTGTCTTTGAATTTGAGGTGTGTTTCTTGTATGCAGCAGAAGGATGGGTCCTGTTTTTGTATCCATTCTGTTAGTCTGTGTCTTTTTATAGGTGAATTAAGTCCATTGAGATATTAAGGAATATTAATGACCAGTGATTGTTTGTTCCTGTTATTATTTTTATTTTTTGGTGGTAGTTTGTATGTACTTCTCTTCTTTGGGGTTTACTACTGTGGTGTTTTCTATTGCCTGTGTTTTCATGGGTGTATCTGCCTTCCTTGGGTTGGAATTTTCCTTCTAGTGCTTTCTGTAGGGCTGGGTTTGTGGATAAGTATTGTTTAAATCTGGTTTTGTCTTGGAAGGTCTTGTTCACTCCATCTCTGATGATTGAAAGTTTTGCTGGGTATATTAGACTAGGCTGGCATCCATGGTCTCTTAGTATCTGCATTACATCTGTCCAGTCCCCAGCTGGATCAGGCCCTCTGGATAAGTGAGACCATTGAATAGCTTGAACTATTTGAGAGGCATCCAGGCTATGGGAACGCGACCTGTCCTTAGTGCATAAGCTGGCTGTTTGGAACCTTGGGCTTACACAGGGACACTTTGCTCATCCAGGAAGGAGGGGACTGGACCTGCCTGTACTGAATTTATCAGATTTAAATGAGTCCCCAGGGGAGTCTTGGCCCTGGAGGAGATGGGAATGGAGCGGAGGGGATGGGGGAAAGGGGGGGTTTGGGGTGGGAGTGGGGAAGACAGGGGAACACATGGCTGATGTGTAAAATTAAAACACAAATATAATAATAATAATAATAATAATAATAATAATAATAAATGAATTTTAAAAAGACCTAGGTCCAGATGGTTTCAGTACAAAATTTTAACACATTTTCAAAGAAGAGTTAATGCCAATAATCCTTAAATTATTCCACAAAAAAGAAACAGAATGCACACTGTTCAATTCATTTTATGATGACACAGTTGCCATATCCTCCAAATCACATATTGATTCAAAAAAGAAAGAGAATTACAGACCAATTTTCCTGTTGAAAATTTATTCCAAAATTCTTAATAAAATAATTGCAAACCAAATCCAAGATCAAATAAAAAAAAGATCATCCACTATGATCATGTAGAGGCCGAGATAGTTCAATATATCAAAGTTAAAAAAAAAGTAATCCACTATATACACCAACTTAAAAAAATAAACACAATTATTATCTCATTAGATGCAGAAAAAGCCTTTAAAAAATCTAATACCCCTTCATGACATAAGTCCAGGAGATATTAGGGATACAAGAGACATACATAAACATAGGAAAAGCAGTTTACAGAAACTCTATACTGAAAATCAAATTAAATGTTGAGAAACTCAATACAATGCCCTTAAAGTCAGTAAAAAGACAAGGTTGTACACTCCCTCCATAGGTAAAACAATCCAGATAATAAAAGAAGTCTTTCAGGTCTTACCATCCTGATTTCAACTTGTGATACGAAGATATAGTCATAAAAATGTTATTGTCATAAAAACAAACAACTTGATCAATGGAATCGAATTCTTGACACAGATCTAAATCCACACCCACATGCACAAATGATTTTTATAAAGAAGCCAGAAATACCCAATGGAAAAAAGATAGCATCTTCAACAAATATTTCTAGTCAACCTGGATGTTTGCATATAGAAGAATACAAATGGATCCATACTTATCATCCTGCACAAAACTCAATTCTGAGTGGATCAAAGACCTTAATATGAAATCAGATACACTGACCCTGATAGAAGAGTAATTGGAGAATAACCTTGAATTCATTGTCAGAGGAGACTTTCTGAACTGAACAATGATAGTACAGGTATTAATACCAGGAATTAAAAAATGGGACCTCATAAAACTAAGAAGTTGCTGTAAGGCAAAGCATACCACCATCAAGGAATAAAATAATCAGATTTTTCTAAAAATGGGGTACAGATCTAAACATACAATTCTTAATAGAGAAAAGTTAAGTGGTTGCAAAACACATAAAATCCCTACCTATCATGGAAATGAAAACCAAGACTACTTTAAATTCCATTTTATGCTTGTCAGAAAAGCTAAAGTCAATAACAAAAGTATACTGGTGAGGATATAGAACAAAGGGATTAATGCTCCATTGCTGTTGGGAATCAAAACTTGTACAGCTACTATTGAAATCAATATAGCAGCTTTTCAAAAAGTTGGCAATTGATCTCTCTCAAGATCCAGCTATACCACTTTTGAGTACATACCAAACATACACGTGATCATACCACAAGGAAAATTGCTCAACAATGTTCATTGTAGCTCTATTCATAATAGCCATAAACTCAAAACAATCTAGATGTTCCTCAATGGAACAATGGATAAAGAATATGTGGTACATTTAAAAAGTGGAGTATTATTCAGCTATTAAAAAACATTGTGCCTGGTGGTGGTAGTGCATGCTTTTAATACCAGCACTCAAAAGGCAGATCCAGGTGGATCTCCATGAGGTTAAGGCAAGCCAGGTATACAGAGCAAGATATAGGACAGGCACCAAAACTACACAGAGAAACCCTGTCTCAAAAACCAAAAAAATTAAAAGATTAAAAACAAAACATATTTGCAACTCTTTACAAGCTTATTTATCTATACATCTTACAAACTTATTTTCAAGAGCAAACTCTTTATAACTATCTTATAAACGTATATTCATAAGGAAACTCTATTAGTATGTATCTCTTAGAAGAACTATTTACCAAGTTTATATTTAAGAGGAAACTATATAGTACTATACAGACATCTAGAACTAACTTACACTAGCAAGTATCTAAAAGAGATTTCTTAACATTTAGAAAATATTTTTTAGAACTATTTACCAAACTTATATTAAACGATTAGCAAACATCTAGAAAGAATTGCTTAACAGAACTAATCCATCAAACATCTAGAATAGATTTTATATTATCTTCTAACAAGACATAGAATAATTTCCTTTGGAATTCATTTAGAAAACAGAAATATTGCTGCTGCTAAACAGTACTTTATGCATTCCACATCTTTTCTTAAAATGCTATTAAGAGCTGTCTCACTTTACAGTAAGTCCAAAAAGGAAGAGAAGAGGATGAGGTGGAAAACCTCATGAGGAACATTTTGTTTCTGAATTGCTCTGCTGGCAACTATACAACAGTCAATTTCCAATCAGGAGAAGATAATTGTCTAAGTTAGATTGAGGTTCAAGACCTTCATCCTTCATCAGGTTCCACTGGATACCAAAAACATTGCTGAAATTTCATCCCAAACTCCTCAGAAGTCTGTAGGCCTCCTTATTCTTCTACTATTCCCTGACTGAAAGATGGAACCTTAATATCAAGAACATTGGATTAGCTGCTTTTCACTCCAGTTCCTCTAAAGCAGTGTCATTGGAGCTGACATTCCTCTTTTCCACACTCATCAACAAACTCTCAGACAACTTTCTCCCTTCATAATCTTTAAGCTGTATTTGCCAAGAGTTCTTTAAACAATGCTGATGTTTCTGATAGATTTTTATTAGCCCAATATGTCTGGGAAGGTTGTTTGTTCACCAAACTGCTAATGTTCAAATGAGTCAAGAAGCTAGTTGTTGTTTCATGAAACATTACTTCATTAACGTACCCTGAGGAAGAACATTTTCAGGATTTAGTATTTTCACTTCATTTATCAGCTTCTCAACTCCTGATGTTATTTTTATTAGCAGCTGTGATACACTCTGACCATGAGTTATTTAACTAAGACTGCAGTTGTACATTTTCCTCTTCTCACAAACACCAGTATTTTTACTAACCAAGCATTCTAATTTAGCATTGGTTTCTTATACAGAAACTTGAAGCAAATTGCCTCTATTTTATAACATAACTAGGTGTTCTAGAGTTCGATCCCCATCTACAATGCAGTCATTGCTTTCTGAATACATGCTTCCTTGTTCCATTAGATTTGTAATGGAATCATTCACTGCAGGACTTCTGAATATTCTCATTTGTACTCTCTTGTATCTCATAGCATAACCAAAGTTTCTTATTTTTATTTGCCTGTAAATTTTTTCCCATGCCTAAAGCAATTTCCCAGTGTAGGAATCACTTCTCTTTGCTTTCTTGAGGATTTCAAAATGATTTATTGATATACAATATTTTGTCCTTACAGAAAGAGAATCTGAGAAAGATAATTCTGAAAGGCTTTTTTAGTTTTTTTTAAAGATATATTTCAAGAAAGCTTTAAGTTTTTGACAGAGAAAGACCACCAAGTTTCCCCCAAATTTCTGTTCTCTAAAGTTTGGCTTCATGGCCAAATGGAAACTAATTATGATGGTAAAATGTATCCATACAGTGGCAGCATCTGCAGAGTAAAAAAATAGATTTCACCTGTAACCACTTTAGGGAAAGTTATTTTCTCTGCCACTCAGGACTTAAATTTAACTGTACACAGGACAAAAGGTTGCCAAAGGAATTGCTTTTTACTCATTTCTCTTTTCTAATAGATTTTTATTCTGATTTTTCCCTAGTGTTTAAGCTCATAGACCTATAGTTTGAAATCAAGGACATAGTTTCTCTGTCTTATTGCTTATCTTATTTTCCTACCCAATATTCCCAATCTACCATTCTCTGATTTTTTTTACATTATATTACTACACTATCTTACATTTTCCTTCATTTATATAGATAGAATTTTAAGAAAGAGAGAAAAATGAAACCTTGATAGAGAGATATACCTATGTGGCAGCCTCACTTGGGCATCTTTCAGCCCCTTTTACTGCTGAAAATAGATTACCTCTCCCTTAATTTCTATAACCAGACATGTACGAACTTATTGCAGGGCTCCTATACCCCCTTTTGCCAAGTCCCTGGTTCCTGTTCAGGTGCAATTTGAGGGAGACCTGCTCCCTCTTTTTACCCCAGGTTACCCTTCAGGAGAGAGAAGTGAGAAATCTATAGATAGAAGTATAGAGGAGAGAGAGTTAGAAACACAGGATAGATTGGGAGGGCCAGGGTCAAAACCCACCAGCACCTTCTGTGTCTACTAAAGGGCTTTTAAAAGAATACCAAGGTGTGGAGCAAAATGCCAGTCCACATCACAACCAAGTACAAACCATTCTAGATACCTGGTGACCATGCACACGGACAAGTCATCTCCTAATGCAGCCCTGCTGTGTAAAGCCAGCTCAGATCTCACTAAGAAGCTTTTGTGGGATCCCAAAGAAGACCATAGAGACCTTTAAAAAAGAAATAAAAAATTCCCTTTAGGAAATTGAGAAACAGACTAACAAAAATTGGAATAAATCAGTAAATCCCTTAAAGAAACCCAATGAAACCAAGAAAAGTCAATAAAACAGGTGAAAGAAACAGTTCAAGACCTGAAAATTGATATAGAAGCAATGGAGAAGACATAACCCAAGGGAATTCTGGAAATGGAAAATCTGAGTAAATGAACAGAAGCTATAGAAATAAGCATAACCATCAGAATACAAGAGATGGAAGAGAGAATCTCTGGCGTGGAGGATACCATGGGGAAAATAGATTTGTCTGTCAAAGAAAACACTAAAATCAAAAAAGTCATAACACAAAACAACCAGGAAGTCTGGAACACTATGAAAAGGCCAAACCTAAGAATTATAGGGATAGAAGAAGAATACCAACTCAAAGGCATAGTAAATACATTCAACAAAATCATAGAAGAAAACTTTCCCAACCTAAGAAAGAAATGCCTATGAAGATACAAAAAACTTATAGAACACCAAATAGAATAGACCCCCCCAAAGTCCCCTCAGCACATAATAATCAAACTATTAAACATACAGAATGAAGAAAGAATATTAAGAACAGCAAATGGAAAAGGCCAAGTGACTTGTAATGGCAGACACATCAGAAAAACACCTGACATCTCAATGGAGACTTTGAAAGCTAGAAGGTACCAGACAGATGTAATATAGACACTAAGAAACCACAGATGCCAGCAAAGACTGCTACACCCAGTGAAACTTTCAATTACCGTAGAAGGAGTACACAAGATATTCCAAGATAAAACCAGATTTAAACAATATCTATCCACAAATCCAGTCCTATAGAAATAACTAGAAGGAAAAAATCCAACTTAAGGAGGTTAGATACACCCAGGAAAACATAGGCAATAGATAATCCCACAGCAACAAATCTGAAAGAAGGGAAATATATACACTACCACCAAAAATAACAAGAACTAACAATAACTGGTCATTAATATCCTTAAATATCACTGGTCTGAGTTCACCTATACAAAGACAGAGGTTAAAAGAATGGCTGTGAAAACACGATCCATACTTCTGCTGCATACAAGAAACACACCTCAACTGCAAAGACAGGCATTACCTCAGAGTAAATGGTTAGGAAAAGACTTTCCAATCAGATGGACTTAAGAAGCAAGCTGGTATAGCAATCCTAATATCTAACAAAATAGACTTCAAACTAAATTTAATCAAAAGAGATTGAGAAGCACAATTCATATTCATCACAGGAGAAATCCATCAAGAAGTCTCAATTCTGAACATTTATGCCCCAAATATAAGGGCACTCACATATACAAAAAATATCACTGAAGCTTAATTTGCACATCAAACCCCACATGCTAATATTAGGCAATATGAACACCACACTCTCACCAATGGACAGGTCTGCCAGACAGAAACTTACAGAGAAATAAAGGATCTAGTAGTGGTTATGACTCAAATGGACTTAATAGATATCTACAGAACATTTCACTCTAACACAAAAGAATATAACTTCTTCTCAGAAACCCATGGACTCTTCCTCAAAAGTGACCACATAATTGGTCACAAAGCAAATCTCAACAGATACAAAAACAATTAGAATAACCTCCTGTATTTTTATCATACCACCATAGGTTAAAGTTAGAATTCAGCAACAAAACAACTTACAGAAAGCCTACAAACTCACAGAAACTGAATAATGTTTAACTGAATCACCAATGGGTCAAGGAAGAAATAAATTAAAGTCTTGCTAGAATTCAATGCAAATGAATGTACAACATGTCCAAACTTATGGGACACTATGAAAGCAGTGCTCAGAGGAAAATTCACAGCACTAAATGCACACACAAAGAAGCAGGAACAATCTCACACTAGTGACTTAACAGCACACCTGAAAGCTCTAGAGCAAAAACAAGCAAACTCACTCAGGAGAAATATATGCCAGGAAATAATCAAATTGAGGGCTGAAATCAATAAAATAGAAACAAAGAGAACAATACAAAAAAAATCACTGGAACAAAGAATTGGTTCTTTGAAATAACCAACAAGATAGAAACTCTACTCAAATTAACCAAAAGGCAGAGAGAACATCCAAATTCATAAAATCAGAAACAAAAATGGAGACATAATTACAGATAATGAGGAAATGAAGAGAATCATCAAGTCATACTTCAAAAACCTATACTCCACAAGATTGGAAAAATTTTAAAAAATGGACAATTTTCTGGATACATACTACACACCAAAATTAAATCAAGACCAGAAAGACAGTTTAAATAGACCCATATCCCCTAAGGAAATACAATCATTAAGTCTCCCAACAACAACAAAAAAGCCCAGGACCAGATGGTTTTAGCATGGCACCAATACTCTTCAAATTTTTCCACCAAATGGAAACAGAAGGAAAATTGCCAAACTCTTTTAATGAGGCTTCATTTACCCTGATACTCAAACCACACAAAGATGCAACAAACAAATGGAACTACAGACCAATCTCCCTCATGATCATTGATGCAAAATTATTCAATAATATACTGGAAAACTGAATCCAAGAACACATAAAAACATCATCCAACATAATCAAGTAGGCTTCATCCCAGAGCTGCATATAATATACGATATTAACAAGCTGAAAAGAAATAACCACGTGATCATCTCATTAGATGCTGAATAAGCCTTAAACAAAATCCAACACCTGTTCATGATAAAGATATTAGAGAGATCAGGAATACAAGGAACATACCTAAACATAATAAAGGCAATTAAAACAAGTTTACAGCCAACATTAAATTAAATAGAGAGAAACTCAAAGCAATTCTACTAAAATGAGGAACAAGATAAGGCTGCCCACTCTACCCATATCTGTTAAATATAATACTCTAAGTTTTAGCTAGAACAATAAGACAACTAAAGAAGATCAAATGATCTGGGTAGTGGTGGTGAACTCCTTTAATCCCAGCAAATCTCTATGAGTTCACAGCCAGCCTGTTCTACAAAGTGAGTTTCAGGACAGGCTCCAAAGCTACACAGAGAAATCCTATCTCAAAAAAAAAACCTGAAAAAAATGGAGATCCAGTAGATACAAACTGGAAAGGAAGAAGTCAATCTTTCACTATTTGCAGATGATAGGATAATATATATAAGTGATCCCAAATATTCTACCAGGGAATGCTTACATCTGAAAAACACCTTCATCAATGTGGCAGGATATAAGATTACTTCAAAAAATCAGTAGCTCTCCTATATAAAAATGATAAATGGGTCAAAAAAGAAATCTGAGAAACATCACCCTTTACAATAGCCACAAATAATATAAAATTTCTTGGGGTAACTCTAACCAAATGAGTGAAAGACATGCATGACAAGAACTTTGAGTTTTTGAAGAAAGAAACTGAAGAAGATATCATAAAATGGAAAGATCACTCATGCTCATGGATAAGTAGAACCAACAAAATAAAAAATAAGAATATTACCAAAAACATTCTACAGATTCAATGCAATCCCTGTCCAAATCCCAATGCAGTTCTTCACAAACCTCAAAAGAACAATACTCAACTTCATATGGAAAAACAAAATCTCAGGATAGCTAAAACAATCCTTTACAATAAAGCAGCTTTTGGAGGCATCATCATCTCTGACCTCAAGCTCCACTATAGAGCTGTAGTAATAAAAATGCTTGGTTTTACCATAAAAACTGCCATGTGGACCAATGGAATTTAATTGAAGACCATAACATTGATCTGTACACCTATGAACACCTGGTTTTTGACAAAGAAGCCAAAACTGTACAATGGAAAAAAGAAAGCATCTTCAACAAATGGTGCTGGCATAACTGGATGTCAACATGTAGAAGATTGCAAATATATCTATCTATTCCATGTACAAAACTCAAGTCCAAATGGATGAAATACCTCAACTTAAATCCAGTTACTCTGAACCTGATAGAAGATAAATCAGGAAGTAGCCTTGAACTCATTGGCATAGGAGACCACTTTCTAAATATAACAATAGTAGCACAGACACTGAGAGCAAATATTAATAAATGGGACCTCCTGAAACTGAGAAGCTTCTCTAAGGCAAGAGACACATTAAATAACAAAACAACACCCTACAGAATGGGAAAAGATCTTTATTAGCCCCATATCTGACAGAGGATCTCCAAAATACATAAATAAATTAAAATGAAGGCTTACAGAAAAAGATTCTGTCTATGGAATCTGCTGACCAGGACTTACATAAAAAGATTCTCTCTCTGGAATCTGCTAACCAGAATTTACAAAACAAGCTTGTACCCAAAATTGCTTTTATTGATAATAAATATGAGTATTTAATCGATAGAACACTAACTCTCCAGAGTGAAGTTGTAGCTACTCAGACACTATATAAGGAAAAAAAATTATCATTACTTGATAAGATAAGGTCCATGGAATCATGTATTTCAGAGGAACATAAAAACTTCCATGATTCCATGAAGAATCTGGAATCCCTTGCAAGAGAGGAGGTTTACTCCCTGGAACAGACCCTAGGTGCTCGTTTACAAACCCTGGAGGAAACTCTCAATAAACATGACAAGGGACCTAATAAGCAGAAGGGCAAGACCATACAGGTTGTAACATCTCCAAATGGCTCTCATACAATGGCTTATCCTGTTATCATCCATGAGAAGCCAGCAGATGACACTAACCCTGAGCCATATATGACATATACATTACAACCAATTTCAACAAAGGACTTTAAAAATATAAAGGAAGCAGTAGTTACATATGGGATACACTCCACATACGTAAAACAGATGTTAAATTCGTGGTCTACCTCACAAAGAGTCATTCCAGATGACTGGCATCAGTTAATTTCAGCTGTTCTAGAACATAGCCAGCAGTTACAGTGGAAAAGCTGGTTGAGAGAAGAGGCAAGAAATTTAGAACAACAAGGTAAACTCAGAAGTTTTGAGATCTCCCAAGATCAAATACTTGGTGAGGGATGTTTTGCTGACAGGAATGTACAAGCCATTTATGATGAGCATACAATATCCCTATGCCGTACAGCAGCTCTAAATGCTTGGGAAAAAATTTCAGAACCTGGGAAAACAACTGAGGTATACACAAAGATATTTCAGGGACCGTATGAACCCTTCACTGATTTTTTACAAAGGCGGAACACAGCTATAACAAAAGCTGTATCAGATAAAGAATTAAGAAAAGTATTAACTGAGTCCTTGGCATTTGACAATGCTAATGCAGAATGCAAAAGAATACTTACACCATTAAAGATCAGATCAGCTCCTTTGGAAGAATGGATTCAGTATACTAATGGTGTTGAATCTCTTAACTACAGTAATGAGGCTTGGATAGGAGAGACAAATCCCAGAGGTGAAAGAAGGCCCCGTGGTACCAAATGTTTTAAATGTGGTACACCAGGTCATATAAGTAAAAACTGTACATGGGGTAATCCTAGAAGTAATACTCCTTCTAGGAATAGCCTAAACAGGAGCCCCCAACCACCTCCTGGATTATGTAGAAGATGTGGCAAAGGCCAACATTGGACCAGTGAGTACAGATCAAAAATAGATATACGAGGCAACCCTTTACTGGCGGGAAACGCCTCAGGGGGCCTCTTGCAGGCCCCCAAATCAAATGTGGTAAGAACATTCCCAGCCACTGTGGAAGACATTCCTCTCCAGGACAACTGAATAAACCAATGCCTATTGTAAAAACCAATACTGCAATGGATGATAAAACAGCTCTGACAGATGAATCACAGTTTACAAAGAACACAATAAAACAAATATTTTGGCACACTTCCATAAATGAACAAAGACCAAAGCTTAGAATTCGAATTAATGGCTTGGTTCTGGAGGGCCTGGTAGACATAGGTGCAGATGTGACTATAATTACACCAAAATCATGGCATCCAAATTGGCCTCTTCAAGAGGTAGATGTCCAACTTTTAGGAATTGGCACCCTATCTCAGATAAAACAGAGTTCAAGATGGGTTGAATGCATAGGGCCAGAAGGACAGAGAGGAAGGCTGAAGCTATATGTATCAAATGTAGCAGTAAATCTATGGGGCCGAGATCTGTTACAACAGTGGAATACCCAGATTAGAATTCCTACACTCTCAGAAAAGGAACTTCCAGGCCAATGCTGGGTTGGCTATCCACTACAACATCAAAATACTAAACAATCAAATTTAAAAAATGGGCTAGAGAGCTAAACAGAGAATTCTCAATAGAAGAATTTCAAATGGCTGAAAAGATTTTAAAGAATTGCTCAACATACCTAGTCATCAGATGATGCAAATCAAAATGACTCTGAGATATCATCTTACACCTGTCAGAATGGTTAAGATCAAAAACACTGATAACAGCATATGTTAGAGAGTATGTGGGGCAAGGGGAATACTAACCCACTGTTTGTGGGAGTGCAAAGTCATACGGCTACTTTGGAAATCACTATGGTAGTTTCTCAGAAAACTGGCAATCAATCTACCTCAAGACCCAGTGATACCACTCTTGGGTATATACCATAAGGAATGCTCAATCATACCATAAGAACACTTGCTCAACCATGTTCATAGCAGCATTACTCACAATAGCCAGAACCTGGAAACAACCTAGATGGCTCTCAATTGAAGAACAAATAAAGAAAATATGGTTAATATACACAGTGGAGTATACTCAGCATTAAAACACAATGACATCATGAAATTTGCAGGCAAATTTGTGGAACTAGAAATTATCATCTTGAGTAAGGTAACCCAGACTCAGAAAGACAAACATGGTATGTACTCATTCATAAGTGGATATTAGATGAAAAGAAAAGGATAACCAGACTACAACCCACAGCTCCAGAGAAACTAGCTAACAAGGAGGCCCATAAGAGAGATGCATAGATAGCCCTTGGAATGGGAAATAGATGAGATCTCCTGAGTAAACTGGGGCCGAGTGGTGGCAATACAGGGTAGGGGATGGGGATGAAAACATAAGGGAATGGGATGGTTGAGCTGGAATGGGATGAAGTAGGAGAGCAATGAAAGAGGTATCTTTTTAGAGGGAGACATATTCTGGATAGGGAGAAACCTAGTACTAGGGATGTTCAAAGGAATCCACAAAGATGACCCCAGTTTGCACTATTGACAATAGTGGAGAAGGTGCCTGAGCTGGCCTACCTGGTAATCAGATTGGTGAATACCCTAACTGTCATCACAGAGCCTTCATCTAGTATCTGATTGAAGCAGATGCAGATATCCATACCCAAGCACCAGGACAAGCTCCAGAAGTTCAATCAAACAGAGGGAAGAGGGATTCTATGAATAAGTGGCATCAATGTCATGATGGGGAATCCTACAGAGACAACCAAACCAAACTAGTGGGAATTCATGAAATTTAGAACAACAGCTGAGTAGCCTGGAAGGGATTGGACTAGGCCCTCTCCATAAGTGACAGAGTTGTGTAGCTTGGTCTATTTATGTAGCCTCAAGCAGTGGGATCAGGAACTATCATGGTGCATGAGCTGGCTTTTTGAAGCACATTACCTATGGTGGAATACCTTGCACAGCCTTGATGCAGGGGTAGGGGCTTATACCTGCCTCAATTGAATGTACCAAACTCTGCTGACTCCCCACGAGAGGCCTTAACTTTTTGGAGGAGGTTGAGGGTAGGTTGGGGGGGTAAGGCTGGGGGAGTGGGAGGAGGCATGAGATGGGGATCTGTGGTTGGTATGTAAAATGAATAAATTTTTCTTAATAATTAAAAAATAATAGATTCACCATATGTTCTAGCTATTGGATTCTTTGGTATATACCTGAAGGAAATAAAGCCAGCAGAGATATCTGCCATATCTGTGTTCATTTTGTCATTATTACCAACTAACTAGATATGGAATCAACTAGGGTAAAAATAGAGATGATATAATATTACTCATCCTTAAAGAAGAATGCTATTCTGACATTTACAAGAAAATGGATGTGATTGAAAAGCATTATTGAAAAAAATCATATACAGAACAAGAAGTATGCATTCTCTCCTTTGTATGAAAATTTTTAAGTCATCTCAAATATAGAGTAATGATTTATAGAAAATGGCATGGATTAGGTGGACATAGGGGAAAGGCTTGAGTGAATTTGTGAAAATACAATGCTGGTTTCAATTAATATGTAAAATAAATGCCTGTTAATAAAAAATAATTGCTGAAAATTTCTGAATATGCATGGAATTGAATATGCCAAAATTATAAAGATCATTGATTTCCAAAACACTCAGCAACACTGACTCTCAAAGGCCTTGTGCCAAATAAAATTTACTAGCTGGAGAAAATATTGACATCACATATTATTTGACTTATATAGAATTTTGGAAAAGTAACTACATAGACACAGTAAAGAGAAAAATTAGATCTGTCATAGGCTTCAGAGATAAAGACTTGGGGATGAAAAACACAAGAGAATGTAGGATTCATAGAAATCTTATGTAATGTCTGGTGCTTGCTATATAAATATATGGATTTATCAAATTCTTAGAAATTACTCCAAAAACTCTTAATTTATGAAATGCTTAAAATTTATGGATAACTAAAGTGTTATTTAAAAGATGTGTCTGTAATATCCCAAAACTATAACAAAAGGCTTCAGATTCCTTTTCTCTGGCTTTAGTTTATTTTACTGAGGAACTTGAACCTGACAGACATATACACACAAAAGGCAGGAAAGAGGACAAATGAAAGAACTTTCTTAATATTGTCAAGGAAAAATAAATATGTGTAAAGGATAAATGACAATAATCCCCTTGATGTTTCACAACCATTATTTTGCATGGAGCATCTTTTATTACAACATCATTTCTTTGACAGACAGTATGAGATGACCACCTGTTTATGCGGGAGATGCAGCTCCTCCTGTTTCCAATTTGTCTTTGGTTTCCCACCAGTTCTGAGCAGCATTCCTCCCTACTCAGTCATGGGAATTTTCTTTATCTTCCCAATCACTCTAATCATGGTTGACATACCACATCTTTCTTGAGATGAATTGCTTCAACTTGAGGTGGCCAAGGCTTAGCTCTGGGAATCAGCTGTCCCTTCCCATCTAACAGGCATGAACAGTTTCCTTTGATCACTATAAACTCCTCTTGGGAACCTCAGCAGCTGGAGCATAAAGTATCAGATTATCAACCAGAGATTTCAGCCCCATTGCATCCTCACCGGAAGAGTGAAGATACTGGAACCTCTAACTCAGTTGTTAAGGAAATGCAACAATAAGAGGACAAACCATTTTTAAATAACTAGGAAAAGGGCCTACCCTTAGTGAACAAATGTGTATCATTAATGTTTTAATGATTTTTTTAAATGGCTTTTCAATATCATTTTGCGGAAGTTTCTAGGTGGTATTCATGAAGAAGGAGAATCTAGGTTAGGAAACAACAAACTGAAGGTTCCCTTCCAAATAAGCTTTCCTTCTGTTGACCCATTATTGGCTCCATTGCCCCAACCACAGAGTGCATATGTGGCAGCTGTGACCTGTTCTCACCTTCAAGGGACTGAAGTTGCTGTGAGAGGAGAACCTGCCACATTTCTGCCCTTTTTGCTTCTCCCTCAGATTCTTGCTAAAAATTAACTGTAGGGATTAAGGGCTCTGTGGAGTCTTGGGTAGGCGGAAGCTGAGTCATAGCTTTTGTCACACTTCAGAGGAGCAAACAAATCACTCCACAGTTTCCTTTTCTTGTTATTCTTTTGCTTTTGATGAGCCTGTTAACCAGATCATTGGTGGGTGGATTATATCAATTCATAATTGTAAATTATAAATTTCCATATTAGCTCAGTAAAATATTAAGCTCTGTGAGTGTCATTTTATAGGGGAAAGTTATAACTTTTGACAATTTGAATACAAGGTTAGTTGAAGCTGTGTGGAAATTATGTGAGTAGTAGCAGAGAGACCATCAATATTTCTGTATTTCATTCACATTGTGAGTTTTCTCTTTCACATTTCTCCACAGGAGAACACTAGGAGGAAATCTTCCAATGGTGCAAAACCACATTACTGTTGGCCTTTGTAAGGTGCTGAAGACTTACAGCTCACCTGCTAAAACACGGTTTGAAGTGTGAATGACGGCCATGCCTTGAAGTGTCTGAGCAAGAAAGGAGTGATTTGAACCATAAAACAAGCCTTGACCACTCCTCTCCTCATCTCTAATGTTTCACAGCAATGCTGTTGGGTATGCTGTTAAAGTAGATGGAATGTGTAAGGTAAAAGAGCATCACAATCCCTGAGATATTTCTAAATAAATGGTGCATGGTATTCACTCTAGCAAAAATGTTTACATCCTAGAACTGACATGTTTAAAAGATACATATGGTATTGCAGACATCAGCTATGCCAAGGTTACTGATAGCTCTGTTGGAAATATGATCAGTATATCACATTGCATTTTATGTAATTGCATCTATATGGGGAGGAAATTGATCAAACTCTATTTGTCAACCAAATTTTTCATGAAGGGTAAATATATTTATTTGTAATGAGATTTTGAAACTCAACTAATCTGGAATAACATTATTTTGTGCAAGTGGAAAAGAAAAAAACAGGAATATGAGGCTGTAGAATGATGGCTGATGCAGCAGTGGAGAGGGACACTGATTGTGGAATTTCTGAGAAACACACTTTTGCAATGGCAACCACATCCTCACCCTCTACTCCCAGTGCCATGGGTTCATGTAAATAGCAGTACATCTGGAAAGCACATGTCTTCTCTCTGACTTTCTACTGTTTCAACTGTTTCATTCTGGCTATATGGAAATGTGTGCCTGCTGTTGCAATGATCTTGACAAGACTCCTGGAATGTGGGACTTCAGGGTGTGTGTGTGTGTGTGTGTGTGTGTGTGTGTGTGTGTGTGTGTGTGTGTGTGAGAGAGAGAGAGAGAGAGAGAGAGAGAGAGAGAGAGAGAGAGAGAGAGAGAGAACATTTCATTCTAGCCATTTCTTTGGCAATCTACTTCATTTAATGCATGAACCATGAATTGTGTTATCCAAACACAGGGAAATAAAATTACAACAGCTGGAGTGCTAGAGTCTTTGTGCAAGTACACCCATGCTGTCTTAGTAATGGGCCTCCAAATAATCTGAAAGCTGGGAAACTTCCATTACTGAGCATCACTATGAATCAGAACAGAGGGATCTTGGTGACCTCAGAAAAAATTGCAGAGCAGTTTCCACATGGCCCTAGAAGGCTCCTTCTTTGGATGTAATATGAGCCAGGCCTTGGCTTAATGAAATGGTTGGTTCTATTATCTTCCCTTAGGACACAGAAAATTTGCTGCCCTGTTTCTGCCAATACACAGTTGTGTTTTGATGGACTCCCCTGTGTTAGACATGTAGTATACATGTGGTTACTGCTGTCTGTCATGAAAGTACTTTAGTAACAGAATATCTTGAGTCTGAATTAGCCCTTCAGCCTGCCACGTACAGTGGAAACATGAGTGTAAATGTGGAGTAAGCATGACATTTCTCTTGAAGGGCACTGCCATCTGGCTAAGGTGGTGAGCCTACTCACATAGCTTGTATTTCTGTTTTCATAATGTCACCCGCCCTCACTCTGGCACATTGCAGTCTATGACGTGTGCTCCTGTTCAAATGTGGGATGCTTTTGCTCTTCCCTAGCAACAATGTGTTTGCCATTTGGTCAGACCCACATACTTAGTAGTTTGGTTTTGTGGGGGTAAAATACCATGGCTTTAACATTGCTATTTTATACTCTGAAGCTATGTCACTACATTTCATTTTTAGGTTAAAATTAAGTTTAGATATTATTCAACTAAAGAAGCATCTCCCTGGACCTGTCTCTAATTATCACAATTCTTTTTTTTTTTTGCAATCATTCCCTGCAGAAGTTCACAGAGAGTTGTTAATGGTGAGCATTTAAGGAAATCCAGAAGTTCATGAAGAATCAAAAATACAGAGCTACCACCCATTTACTCTACTTATGTTTTCCTAAACTCAAATTTTTCTACAGCCTCACTTATGCTGGGAATCCATGATGAGAGGAACATGTGAAGGAACAATGCTTATTTCCTGTTCATTTGGACTCAGTTGAAAGAGACCATGGTGCAAACAATATGTGAAACTCATCATGTCATCTGTCCTTCATTCCCTGTGATCCTCACACCAAGGGGGGCACAATTTTCCCTTAGGCCTCCCTTCTCTTCCAAAGCTTATTGTGACTATCACCCATTTACAACAACATGCATGACTTGATCAACAAAAGTATAGGGAAATGTCATTTCTGTTTTAAATTTTATTTTACTTTATTTATGTGCATGTGTCTGTGCATATATGTGTGTAGGTGCTCACAGAAGTGATAAAATGGTACCAGATCCATTGAAGTTGGAATTACAGGCATTTTTGAGCCACCAGACATCAGTGTTAGGTCCTTAACTCAGGTCATTATGCTTGGGCAGTAAATGTTCATTACAACTAAGCTATCTCAATAACACAGATATATTTAATTTTTAATATAATTTTATTAAAAATTTTCTTTCCTTTTACATACCAACCCCTGCTCCCCCTTCCTCCTCTTCTGTTCCCCTCACTTACCCCCATTCTATCCCCATCCCCTCCTCATAGAGGTTAAGGCCTCCCTTGGGTAGTCAACACATGCAGTCATGCCATGTTGGGGATGGACCTAGCCTCTCCCTGCTGCATCAAGGCTGAGTAAGGCATTACACCATAGGGAATGGGGTCTAAGAAGCAGATTGTGTACATGGGGTAAGCCTTTGTCCCATTGCCAGGAGACCCACAAACACATCAAGCCATGCAACTTTTACCCACATTCAGAGGGTCTAGTTTGGTCCCATGCAGGCTCCCCAGCTGTCAGTACAGAGTCCATGAACTCCCATTAGCTTGGGTCAGCTATTTCTGTATTTTTTTTCCATCATGATCCTGACCCTCCTTGCTCTTATAATACTCCCTCCCTCTCTTCAACTAAACTCTAGGATCTTGGCCAAGTGCCTGACTGTGGGTCTCTGCATCTGCTTCTATCAGTTACTGAATGTAGGTTCTATGATGACAATTAGGGTAGATACCAATCTGAGAGCAGAGGAAGGCTAGCTAGTTCAATCACCCTCTCCACCATTGCTATGAGTCTTAGCTGGGAACAATATTGTGAGTTCCTGAGGCTTTCCCTAGTTGCAGTTTTCTCCCCATCCCCTTAATGGTACACTCTGTCAAGATATCTCTTTCACTGCTCTCCCTCCCCATCTCTCCTCCATGTTCCCACCTCCCATTCCCTCCCCTCTATGCTCCCCTCTCAAATTATCCAGGAGACCTTAACCCTTTCTCTTTCCCAGAGTGATCCATGTGTGTCCCTCTTAGTGTCCTCCTCTTTACCTAGCTTCTCTGGGGTTGTGGATTATAGCATGGTTATTCTTTGCTTTGCATCTAACATTCACTTTGAGTACATGCTGTGCTTGTCTTTCTGGGTCTGGGTTACCTCACTCAAGATGATGTTTTCTAGTTCCATCCATTTGCCTATAAATTTCATGATGACATTCTTTTCTGCTTCTTAATAATCCTCTGTGTAAATGTACCACATTTTCTTCATCCATTATTCTGTTGAAGGGCATCTAAGTTGTTTCCAGGTTCTGGCTATTACAAATAATGCTGCTATGAACATGGTTGAGCAAGTGACCTTATGGTATGATTGAGTATCTGATGACATTGTGTTCCCCAATATATTATGCACCCTAATAAACTTATCTGGGGTCAGAGAACAGAACAGCCACTAGATATAGAGGTCAGAAAATGGTGGCCCACACACCTTTTTTTCCTAGCATTCCAGAGGCAGAGATCCTCTTATTGCTCTATCTAGAAATTCAAGTACTATATTGAATAGGTATGGACAGAATGGACAGCTTTGATTTTAGTGCAATTGAACTCTGTGTGTATGTGCTTCTAGAGTAGTACGTTTTCATATGCCTTTTTGGAAATATCTTTAGTAGTATTTATCCCTTGCCATATACCCTCATATACCCTGCCCCCAAATTGCTCAACTTTAATTTAAACTTTCCTATTCCACTACTATCTTTTAACCCTTTATATCAGTGCCTTCTCTCCCCCCTCTTTGAAAACTTCTCCATATGGCTCCTTAGTTATTTCCTGAACTTGATAGCTCTTCTAAATGAAACACAGCCATCTGATGATGCAAATCTAACATCTACAAATGAGATAAACTGTGTAATATTTTTTGTATGGGCCTGATTACATCAATCAGAATGACTGTTTCCCTTTTCATCCTTTTAGAGACTATAAAATGTTTGCAAGAAGTTAGTTAAAAGCTAAAATGAGGAGAGAATAAGAAAGAGAAATAGTAAAAGTAAAGTGACTTATGAATAAAAAAAAATAGAGAATGTATAAGATAAGAATGGATGTATAAGCATGTAGAAAAGCCATATAACCATACCAAGCTATGTGCATATTAAAGAAAGACCACGGTATTTCTGCTAAAGTGATGATTAATTTAAAAATTAAGTTATACAGTACAGTTTTAACTTCTACCTTGATGCCCTCTCTGCTTTAGTACTGCTAATGTGTAGTAAGTTCCCCAGTGCTGGCTCTTAGGGAAGAAAGCATGGCAGGTATTTCTGTAGGTTCCCACTGACCTCAGCAGCAGTCTCAGAAAGAACTTCACCTATAGTTCAAAGGTTATGTGCCTGGGTTGGTTTCCCACACTGTCCCTTTAAAGTCTTGCCTGGAAATAGGAGATGGCCATTTAAGGCCACATATCTGCTATTTCTAGGAGCCTTAGCTGAGGCAATTCTTATAGATTTCTAGAAGATTCTTTTGTGCCAGGTTTTTACCTGACCCTGAAATGTCCCCCCTTTCCAAGATCCTCCCAACCTGATCGCTCATGTTCCCATACCCTCACACTTATATTCCACTCTCTAATGCTCTTCTACTTTTCCTTCGAAGGGACATCTGGGTATCTGCCCTTGAAACCTGCTTGTTACCTAGTCTATAGAAATAGATGCAGAGACCCACAGCCAAACATTAGTTGGAGCTTGTGAAATACACAGTAGAAGGGCACAAAGGATTGTAGGTGACAGAAGCATCAAGGACACCATAAGAAAACTCACAGAATCAAATAACTCAGGCTCATAGGTGCTTAGCGACTAAGCCTATACCCAGGGAGCCTGCATGGATCTGATATAGGCACACTGCATATTATGAGGCAGTTGTAGCTTGGTCAACTTGTGGAACTCTTAACAGTGTGAACAGGGGCTGTCTATGACTCTTTTATTGGCTTTTGGGACCCTACTCTTTATACTGAGTTGCATTGTCCAGTCTTAATACATGGGGAGGTGCTTAGTCTTACTGCAACTTGATATGCCATGTTTTGCTGACTTTCTTGGAATACCTGCCCTTTCCTAAACACAAAAGTAGGAGGAGTGGATTGGGGAGTGGGAGCATAGGGTATCTGGGGAGAGGGACTGGGGGTAAAGGAAGGAGGGATAACTGGTCAAGATGTCAAATAAATAAATAAATGTATTTTAGAAAAGGTGGGCCTCTGCTTTAGCCAGCCAGTGTCACACACTTCAACCATCTTCATTGCTCATTGCCCTTGCTTCTGATGGTACTAGGTTGGGCCATGGGTTTTCCCTGGAGTTACTAAATGTACTGATATGTGGAGAAGATGAGGATATACATTGCTATCAGGTGATTCCCGCTGACCTCAGTTGATCCAAACATTCTGCTTTGAAGTTCAGCATTCAGGGACCAAGAAATACCAATTGTGTATGATACCCAGGATTATCCAGCTAATTTTTTTAAAATATCAATATGTGTGGGGAAAAGGGAGCACTTCTGTGGTTTTCACTGACCTCACTGGTGACACGTTCAATGACCCAGTCATGACTACCATTTTTCTCTCACTTATATTATATATTACTCAGTTTTCTTGCACATTGTTGCATAGATGTGATTTTTTTTTACTCTGTCTCCTTACCTGGGAGTCTGCCATCAGCTTTTTCTCTAACATAATTTCTTAAAAGAATTGAAACTACTACTGTGCCCATTACAGCCCCAGTTGCAGGCCAGCAGGCAAGACTTCTGCAGACAGTCTAGATGACCACCACCCCCATCAGACCCTGTAATCTACAAGTCCCACTATGTTCCTCAAACCCACCATCCCCCAAGACTGAAGCAGCTTCCTAAGACACAGACTATGCTAGCTCCAAATGGAACAAGAGGTAGGTGACTGTTCTCTCAGCTGGTCACCCCAGCCTCTAGGATCCTGGCCTGGGGCACAACCTGTGCCTCCCTACCATTAACCATTGCAACCCCAATTGCAGGCCAGGAGGCAAGACTTGTGTGGCCAGGAATTCCCACAACCATCCCTCATTGGACCCTGCAATACACAAATCACATTCTGTCCCACAGTCCCATACATTCCCCAAGACAACAGCTCCCTTAGACACAAACCCTGGAAATGCCAATAGGACCAAGAGCAGCTCTCTGAGACACAGACAGCACTTGCACCAATTGTATAAAGAGATGAGTAGATGCCAGTGCAATAATACATTCAACAACATAGAGAGCAATATGGCACCACCAAAATCTAGTGGTCTAAACAGCAAGTAAGACCTGAACATCCCAACATAGAATAATAATAATAAAAAGAAGAAGAAGGAGAAGGTGACCTTACAATGACTTTATGAATAGGATAGAAGCATTTAAAAAGAAAATGAAAAATCCCCTTAAATAAATAAAGGAAAAACAAAAAATATGGAATAAATAAATAAAATCACTTAAAGAAAGTCAAGAAAACCAAGAAAAAGGAATTAAACAGGTGAAGAAAACAGTTAAATAACTGATAATTGAAATTAAGATAGCAATACAGAAGATGCAAACCGAGGGAATGCTGAAAATGGAAAATATGAGTAAATGAACAGGAACTACAGAGGCAGGCATAACCAACAGAATGTGAGAGGGAAGAGAGAATCTCTAGTGTTGAAGATATGATAGAGGAAACACATTCATCAGTCAAAGAAAATACTAAAGTCAATAAAATGTCCAGGATATCTGGAACACCATGAAAAGACAAAATCTAAGAATAATAGAGATAGAAGGAGAAGAATACAAGCTCAAAGGCACAAAAAATATATTCAACAAAATCAAAGAAGAAAACTTTCCCAACCTAAAGAAGGAAATGCCTATAAAGATACAAGAAGCTTACAGAACAACAAATAGAGTGGACCCCCAGAAAGTCCCCTTGCCACATAGTAATCAAAACACTAAACATATAAAATAAAGAAAGACTATTAAGAGCTGCAAAAGAAAAGGGCCAAGTAACATATAAGGCAGACCCATCACAATAACACTTGACATCTCAATGGGGACCTTGAATGCCTGAAGGTCATGGACAGATGTTATACAGACACTAAGGAACCATGGATGGCAGCCCTGGCTACTATATCCAGCAAAACTCTCAATTATCATAGATGAAGTAAACAAGATATTTCATGGGAAAAAAAGATTTAAACAGTATCTACCCACAAATTCATCCCTACAGAAAGCACTAGAAGAAAACTCTAACCTAAGGAAGTTAGATGCACCCACAAAAGCATAGGCAGTAGATAATCCTACACCAACAAATCCCAAAGAAGGGAAACATATTCTATGACACACACACACACACACACACACACACACACACACACACACACAAACTCACAAACAAACAAACAAATGACAGGAATGAACAGTTATCCTTCAATATCAATTGCCTCAATTCACCTATAAAATGACACAGGCACCAGGGGTGGTGGTGGTGCACACCTTTGATCCCAGCACTCAGGAGGCAGAGGCAGAAGGTGGAGCTCTGTGAGTTCGAGGCCAGCCTGGTCTCCAAAGCGAGTTCCAGGAAAGGCACAAAGCTACACAGAGAAACCTTGTCCCCCAAAACAAAAAACAAACAAACAAACAAAAACAAACAAACAAACAAAAGACACAGGCTAAGAAAATGGACACAAAAATAGGATCCATCCTTCAGCTGCATACATGAAACACACCTCAACCTAAAAAGTAAGGAAAGAATTTCCAATCAAATGGGCTTAAGTAGCAAGCTGGTTTAGATACCCTTATATCTAACAAAACAGACCTCAAACTAAAATCAATCAAAAAAGATTGAGAAGGACAGTTGATACTGATCAAAGGAGAAATCCATCAAGATGAAGTCTCAATTCTGAATATTTATGCCCCCAAATACAAGGGCACCCACCTATATAAAGGAAACATTACTAAAGCTTAAATCACACATGGGGTATACACTAATGGTGGGAGACTTCAACACGACACTCATAATGGACAGGTCTGCCAGACAGAAACTTAACAAAGAAATGAGGGAACTAACAGATATTATGACACAAATGGACCTAACAGACATGTATATAACATTTCATGCCAACACAAAAGAATATATATTCATTTCAGCACCCCAGGGAACATTTTCTAAAATTGACAACATAGTCACAAAGCAATACTCAGCAGATACATAAAATGGAATAACCTCCTATATTTCAACAGAACATCATGGCTTAGTTAGAGTTCAACAACAAAACAAATTACAGAAAGCCTACAAACTCATGGAAACTGAATAATGCTCAATTGAATCACCAACGGGTCAAGGAAGAAATAAAGAAAGAAATTAAAGACTTCATAGAATTGAATGAAAATTAATGTACAACATACCCAAACTTATGGGACACTACGAAAGCAGAGCTAAGAGGAAAGTTCATTGCACTAAGTGCCTAAATACAGAACATGGAGAAATCCCACACTAGCAACTTAACAGCACACCTAAAAGCTCTAGAGCAAAAAGAAGCAAACTCTCTCAGAGGAATAGATGTCAGGAAATAATCAAATTGAGGCCAGAAATAAAACAAACAAACAAACAAACAAACAAAGAGAACAGTACAAAGAAGCAATGAAACAGAGTTGGCTCTTTAAGAAAATCAACAAAATAGACACTTATCCAAACTAACCAGAAGGCAGGGAAAGAATATCCAAATTAAGAAAATCAGACATGAAAGGAGAAATAGAAGCAAACATTAAAGGTCCTCCAACCAAAAAGAAGCCCAGGGCCAGGTGGTTCCAGTACAGAATTTTACCAGAATTTCAATGAAGAGCTAATATCAATACTCCTGAAATTGTTCTGAACAATAGAAACAGAAGGAACATTGCAAAATTCTTTCCATGAGGCTGCAGTTACACTAGTACCAAAACCACACAAAATTGCAAAGAGAATTACAGACCAGTCACCCTCATGAACACTGATGCAAAAATAGTTAATAAGATACTGGCAAACCAAATCAAAGAAGACGTAAAAAAAAATCATCCACTATGATTAAGTAGGCCTCATCCCAGAGATGCAATGATGGTTCAACATATGAAAATTTGTCAATGTAACCCATTATATAAAAAAATTAAAAGAAGAAAAAAAAAACATGATCATCTCATCATATGCTGAAAAAAATCTTCAACAATTTCCAGCACCCCTTCATGATTATGGTGTTAGAGAGATCAGAAACACACCTAAACATAATAAAGGCAACTTATAGCAAGCCAACAGCGAACATCAAATTAAATGTAGAGAAACTCAAAGCTATTGTAATAAAATCAGAAAGAAGATAATGCTGTCCACTCTCCCCCTATCTATTCAATATAGTACTCAATATTCTAGCTAGAGCAATAAAACAACAAAAGGAGATTGAGGGGATACAAATTAGAAAGGAAGAAGTCAAACTTTTCTATTTGTAGATGATATAATAGCATACAAAATTGACCCCAAAAATTCTACCAGGGAACTCTTATATCTGAAAAATACCTTCAGTAATGCGGCAGGATACAAGATTAACTAAAAATAAATCAGTAACCTTCCTACATGCAAATCATAAACAGGACAATAAATAATTCAGAGAAACATCATCCTTTACAATAAGCACAAATAATATAAAATGCCTTGGTATATCTGACCAAGCAAGTGAAAGACCTGTATGACAAGAACTTTAAGTTTTTGAGGGAGAAAATTGAAGATAACAGAAAATGGGAAGATGTCCCATGCTCATGGATGGGTAGAACAAATATAATAAAAATGGCAGTCTTAGCAAAAGCAATTTTAGGATGCAATGCAATCCCCATCAAAATCTGAACACAATTCTTCATAGACCTCAAAATAAAAATATTCAACTTCATATGAAAAAATAAAAAACCCAAGATAGCTAAAATAATCTTTTACAATGAAGCAACTTCTGGAGGCATCACCAGCCCTCACTTCAATCTCTACTGTAGATCTACAATAAAAACAGCTTGGTATTGCCATAAAAACTGACATGTGGACCAATGGAATTGAATTGAAGACCTTGAACTTTAATCCACACATCTATGAGAATCTGATTTTTGTCAGAGGAGCCAAAACTGTACAAAGAAAAAAAAAGAAAGCATCTTCAATAAATAGTTCTAGCATAACTGGATATCAACTAGTAGAAGATTGCAAATATATATATTTCTATTGCCATGCACAAAACTCAAGTCCAAGTGGATGAAAGACCTCAACATAAATCCAGCTAATCTGAACTTGAAAGAAGAGAAAGTAGGAAGTAACCTAGAAAACATTGGCACAGGAGACTACTTCCTGATATAACACCAATAGCACAGACACTGAGAGCAATTAATTAATGGTACCTCCTAAAACCGAGAATCTTCTGTAATAAAAAGGAAAATCAAGAACTTTAAGTCCCTGAAAAAAGAAATTGAAGATGTCACAAAACGGAAATATCTCCCATGCTCATGGATAGGCAGAATTAGCATAGTAACAATATTAATCCTACCAAAACAATCTACAGATTCAGTGCAATCCCCATCAAAATACCAACACAATTCTTCACAGACATGGAAAGAATAATACTCAACTTCATATGGAAAAACAAAACACCCAGGACAGCCAAAAGAATCCTGTACAATAAAACAACCTCTGGAGGCATCACCATCACTGACCTTAAACTCTACTATAGAGCTACCATAATAAAAATAGCTTAGTAGTGGCAAAAAAAAAAAACAACATGTAGACCAATGGAATCGAATTGAAGACCCTGATATTAATCAGCACACCTATGAACATATAATTTTTGACAAAGAAGCCAAAAGTGTACAATGGAAAAAAGAAAGCATCTTCAACAAATGGTGCTGACATAGCTGGATGTCAATGTGTAGAAGGGTGCAAATAGAACCATACCTGTCACCATGCACAAAACTTAAGTCCAAGTGGATCAAAGACCTCAACATAAATCCAGTTACTCTGAACCTGAAGGAAGAGAAAGTAGGAAGTACTCTTGAATGCATTGGCACCAGAGATCACTTTCTAAATATAACACCAGTAACATAGACACTGAGGGAAACAATCAATCCATGGGACCTGTTGAAACTGAGAAGCTTTTGTAGAACAAAGGACACTGTCAACAAGACAAAGCGACAGCCTACAGAATGGGAAAAGGTCTTCACCAACTCCACATCTGACAGAGGGCTGATATCTAAAATAAATAAAGAATACCAGAAATTAGACTTCAAAATGCCCAACAGTCCAATTAAGAAATGGGCTATAGAACTAAACAGAGAATTCTCAACAGAGGAAGCTCAAATGGCTGAAAGACATTTATGGAATTGCTCAACATCCCTAATCACCAGGGAAATGCAAATCAAAACGATTCTGAGATACCACCTTACCTATGAACATATAATTTCTTACAAGTGTAAGGGTTTTCTTCCGACCATTGCCAGTAGTCTTCAGTGGAGGTATCTTTGTGGATTTCTGGGGACCTCTCTAGCACTTTGCTTCTTCCTATTCTCATGTGATCTTCATTTATCATGGTCTATCCTTGTTCTCCCTCTCTGTTCTTGATCCAGCTGGGATCTCCTGCTTCCCTAAACTCTCTTTCCCTCAAAACTTGCCCTTCAGTTCCCCCACTCATGTCCAGGTTGTGCATGTAGATCTTATCCATTTCTCTGTCATTGGGTGACCTGTGTCTTTCTTAGGGTCCTGTTTTCTAGGAGTTGTGAGTAGCAGTCTAGTCATCTTTGTTTTACATCTAGTATCCTCCTATGACACCTTACACTTGTCAGAATGGCTAAGATCTAAAACACTGAAGACAGCTTATGATGGAGAGGATGTGGAGCAAGGGGAACTCTCCTCCACTTCTGTTGGGAATGCAAGCTTATACAGCCACTTTGGAAATAAATATGGTGCTTTCATAGAAAATTTGGAATCCATGTCCCCCAAGACCCAACTATACCACTCTTTGCCATATACCCAAGGAATGCTCAATCATACCACAAGGACATTTGCTTAGCTCTGTTCATATCGGCATTATTTGTTATAGCCAGAACCTGGAAACAACCTAGATGTCCTTCAACTGAAGAATGGATAAAGAAAATATGGAACATATACACAATGGAGTACTACTCAGCAGAGAAAAACAATGACATCATGAGGTTTGCAGGCAAATGGATGGATCTAGAAAAAATCATCCTGAGTGAGGTAACCCAGACTCAGAAAGACAAACATGGTATGTACTCAGTCATAATTAGATACTAGATGTAAAGCAAAGGAAAATCAGACTACAACTCATAGCTCCAGAGAAGCTAGGAAAGAAGGAGAATTCTGAGAGGGATGCATGGATTGCCTTGAGAAGTGGAAACAGATGAGATCTCAATGAATTAACTAGGAAATGGGGGGGCAGTAGAGGGGATTGAATGGGGAATGAGAACAAGAGGGAATGGGATGGTTGAGCTGAGGGAAGAACAGAGTGGGAGAGCAGTGGAAGAGATATCTTGATAGAGGGAGACATTATGGGGTAAGGGAGAAACTTGATGCTAGGGAAATTCACAGGAAACCACTATGATGACCCTAAATTAGACTACCAGCAGTAGTGGAGAGGGTGACTGAACTTGTGTACCCTGGTAATCAGATTGGTGACCACCCTAATTGTCATCCTAGAGCCTACATCGAGTAACAGATGGAAGCAGATGCAGAGATCCACAGCCAAGCACTAGGCTGAGCTCCAGGAGTCCAGTTGAAGAAGGGAAGAGGGATTATATGAGCAAGGGGTTTCAAGATTATAATAGGGAAATCTACAGAGACAACTGAACCAAGATTTTCTGAACTCACAAACTTTAGACTGATAGCTATGGAACCTGCATGGGATCAGAGCAGGCCTTCTGCATACAGTAAACAATTGTATAGCATGGTATGTTTGAAGGGCCTATGGAAGTGGGATCAAGACCTATTCCTGGTGCATGTGCTGGCTTTCCAGAGCCCATTATGTATGATGAGCCTTCTTTCAGGGGGAAGAGGTTTGGTCCTGCCTCAACTGAATGTCCCAAGCATTGTTGAACCCCATAAGAGGCCCTACACTTTTGGAAGAGGTGATAGAGGGTGAGTCTGAGGGAGAAGATGGGGGGGAGTGGGAGGAGGGATGAGAAGGGGATCTCTGTTTGCTATGTAATATGAATAAAAATGTTTTAAATAAATTAAAAAAAAATTGAAACACAAAAAAAGAGAGTTGAAAGAGGTGCCTGTACTGAATCCACCAGGTTTAAATGAATCTCCAAGGGGTGCCTTGATCCTGGAGGAGATGGAAATGGAGGGGAGGGGCTGGGGGTAGGTGGGGGTGGGGGTGGGAGGGGGGAGGACAGGGGAACCCATGGCTGATGTATAAAATTTAAAACACATAATAATAAAGAAAAAAATTTAAAAAAAGAAAATATTGATTAAAAAAAAGAAAATGCTTTTTAATTGAAAAAAAAAAAGCCTGAATTATGTAACACCTACTCATTCAATCTCAATTTTATGAATTGCTGAGTTTAAAAGAAGGACAATTCAACAGGTAAATCAAATTAAAATTCACTTCTCAATAATTTTAGTACCCTAATATTTTGTAGCAAATATAAATAGATATATGCATATACAAATATATATACAAATGTATATATAAACAAATATGTATGTATACCAACATACATATGTGAATGAATGAAATATTTGAAATACAAATTTTATGTCTCCTACTCTGATCAAAATTATCAATTGGCTTACTATTTTCCTCAGAGTGGCATGCAATGTTCTAGATAGCCTATGCCATCTTCAGTCACATTTTCATCATCTATCTCATTGATAATCTTTCTTTGCTGTGATCTTTTCTATTTTCCACACACTTGGTCTACTCAGTTCATCATGGATTCTTTGCTATTCTGAGAATACCTATGAAACATTCAACCTTGAATATTTCTGTAATGTGAAAATTTATTTTTGAAACATTCTGTTCTGATATAAACATTTCTAAGATCTTTCTTTTGCTTACAGGGACATTTTTAATTAGTATTATTCTTAGAAAATTCTGCCATGACCTTTATTAAAGTTACAAAATGTACCTCATTCTTTGTGATTAAGTTTATGTCTAGAGTAACCAGGGCACATGCACATACTTGAATATGACATACTTATATGTTTTAGAATTCAACTGTTGATATCATAGGCATTTAATGTATATATACATAATGAAAATATCACAGCTGGGAAACTGAACCAATAATTACTTTACATAGTCTAATACACTGCGTATTCTCCAAATACTGATATCATGGCTCACAATACTTGTTTCATGATCTGAACAGAGTCTACATTTCACATTATTTTATAATGCTTAAGATATTCTTCACAAGAGCAGTGCATTCTGTTTCATACTTTTACATAACATTGATGTGATTCAGGATGATTTTTTCTAGATCCATCCATTTGCCTGCAAACTTCATGATGTCATTGTTTTTCTCTGCTGAGTAGTAGTCCATTGTGTATATGTACCATATTTTCTTTATCCATTCTTCAGTTCAAGGGCACCTAGGTTGTTTGTAGGTTCTGGCTATTACAAACAATGCCGATATGAACATAGCTGAGCCAATGTTCTTGTGGTATGATTGAGCATTCCTGGGTAAATGCCCAAGAGTGCTATAGCTGGGTCTTGGTGGACATGAATTCCCAATTTTCTAAGGAAGCACCATATTTATTTCCAAAGTGGCTGTATAAGCTTGCATTCCCACCAGCAGTGGAGGAGAGTTCTCCTTGTTCCACATCCTTTCCACCATAAGCTGTCTTCAGTGTTTTTGATCTTAGCCATTCTGACAGGTGTAAGGTGCTATCTCAGAGTCCTTTTGATTTGCATTTCCCAAATAATTAGGGATGTTGAGCAATTCCTTAAATGTCTTTCAGCCATTTGAGCTTCCTCTGTTGAGAAATCTCTGTTTAGTTCTATAGCCCATTTCTTAATTGGACTGTTGGGCATTTTGAAGTCTAATTTCTGGTGTTCTTTATTTATTCTAGATATCAGCCCTCTGTCAGATGTGGGGTTGATGAAGACCTTTTCCCATTCTGTAGGCTTTCGCTTTGTCTTGTTGAACATGTCCTTTGCTCTACAAAAGCTTCTCAGTTTCAACATGTCCCATTGATTGATTGTTTCTCTCAGTGTCTGTGCTACTAGTGTTATATTTAGGAAGTGATCTCCTATGCCAATACGTTCAAGAGTACTTCCTACTTTCTCTTCTATTAGGTTCAGAGTAACTGGATATATGTTGAGGTCTTTGATCCACTTGGACTTAAGTTTTGTGCATGGTGACAGATATGGATCTATTTGCAGCCTTCTACATGTTGACATCCAGTTATGCCAGCACCATTTATTGAAAATGCTTTATTTTTTTCCATTGTACATTTTTGACCTCTTTGTCAAAAATTATATGTTCATATGTGTACGGGTTAATGTTAGGCTCTTCAGTTTGATTCCATTAGTCTACATGTTGGTTTTTATGCCACTACCAAGCTGTTTTTATTATGTTAGCTCTATAGTGGAGTTTGAGGTTGGCGATCGTGATGCCTCTAGAGGTTGTTTTATTGTACAGGATTCTTTTGGCTATCCTGGGTGTTTTGTTTTTCCATATGAAGTTGAGTATTATTCTTTCCAGGTCTGTGAAGAATTGTGTTGGTATTTTGTGGCAGGAATCTTATAAGGTCTTGTTAATGGAAACAAACCTGAGGCCAGTTATTGGGGGGCATGCTGGAAGATCAGAGAAGCAGAACAAGCCACAGCTATCTCACCTTGCTAGTTCCTCAGGTGATCCTATTTCCTCAGGCTGGAAGCTTCTGAGTCCTCCTCCACATGAATCTCAGCTGAACTGTGTTGCTCCAAAGCCTGAACACTTAACCAACCAAATGCTTAACTAACTACATGCTTTACTCTTTTAGTTCCTGGTCCTCATGCCTTATATACCTTTCTCTTTCTGGCCCCACTCCCTGGGATTAAAGGTTGGGTTTCTGGGGTTAAAGGCATGGGTCACCAAGCTTAGCTGTTTGTAAAGTGGCCTTGAACTCAGAGATCCAACTAGCTCTGCCTCCCAAGTGCTGGGATTAAAGGTGTGCACCACCACCACCACCACCCAACTTCTGTTATGGCTTACTCCATTTTCTAGCCACCATTTTTGGCTTTGTTCTAGTGGCTATCTGTTCTCTGACCCCAGATATGTTTATTTCGGGGAGCACACGATATTTCAGGGAACACAATACCCACCACAGTATTTTGATGGGGATTGCTTTGAATCTGTAGATTACTTTTGGTAAGTTTAACATTTTTACTATATTAATCCTGCCTATCCATGAGCATGGGAGATATTTCCATTTTGTGACATCTTCTTCAATTTCTTCTTTCAGGGACTTAAATTTCTTGTCCTATAGTTCCTTCTCTTGCTTAGTTAGAGTTAGCCCAATGTATTTTATATCATTTGTGGCTATTGTAAAGGGTTATGTATCTCTGATTTCCTTCTCAGCCTGTTTGTCTATTGTATATAGGAGGGCTACGGATTTTTTTTAATTGATCTTGTACCCTGCTATGTTTTTGTTGCTGAAGTTGTTTATAAGCTGCATCAGTTCTTTGATTGAATTTTGGGGGTCTCTTATTTATACTATCATGTCATCTGCAAATACGGAAAGCTTGACTTCTTCCTTTCCTATTTGTATCCCCTTAATCTCCTTAGATTGTCTGATTACACTGGCTAGAACTTCAAGTACTATATTGAAAAAGTATGGGGAGAGCGGACAGCCTTGCCTTGTTCCTGAGTTTAGTGGTATTGCTTTGAATTTCTTGCCATTTAATTTGCCTTTATTATGATTAGGTATGTTCCCTGTATTCCTGATCCCTCCAAGATATTTATCACGAAGGGGTGTTGGATTTTGTCAAATGCCTTTTCAGTGTCTAGTGAGATGTTCATGTGTTTTTTTTTTTCTTTGAGTTTCTTTATATGGTGTATTACATTGATGATGGACTTTCAGATTTTGAACCACCCTTGCATGCCTGGGATGAAGCCTACTTGATCATCGTGGATAATTGTTTTGATGTGTTCTTGGAGTCTGTTTGCCAGTATTTAATTGAGTATTTTTGCATCAATGTTCATGAGGGAGATAGGTCTGTAGTTCTCTTTCTTTGTTGCATCATTGTTTGGTTTATGAATCAGGGTAATTGTAGCCTCATTGAATGAGTTTGGTAATATTCCTACTGCTTGTATTGTTTGAATAATTTAATGAGTATTGGTATTCACTCTTCTTTGAAGATCTGGTAGAATTCTATGCTGAAACTATCTGGTCTTGGCCTTTTTTTGGTTCGGAGACTTTTAATGATTGATTCTATTTCCTTAGGGGTTATTGGACTATTTAAATTTTTTATCTGGTCTTAATTTAACAGGTATGTAGTACCTATCCAGAAAATTATCCATTTCTTTAGATTTTCCAGTTTTGTGGAGTAGAGGTTTTTGAAGTATGACCTGATGATTCTCTGGATTTCCTCATTGTGTGTTGTTATGTCTCCCTTTTCATTTCTGATTTTGTTAATATGGATGCTCTCTCTCTGTCTTTTGATTAGTTTGGATAAGAGCTTATCTATCTTGTTGATTTTCTCAAAGAACCAACTCTTTGTTTCATTACTCTTTTGTATTATTCTCTTTATTTCTATTTTATTGATTTCTGCTCTCAATTTGATAATTTCCTGGCATCTATTCTTCCTGGGAGACTAGAGCTTTCATGTGTGCTGTTAAGTCACTAGTGTGAGATTTCTCCTAATTTTTTATATGGGCATTTAGTGCTATGAATTTTCCTCTTAGCACTGCTTTCATAGTGTCCCATAAGTTTGGGTATGTGGTGTATTCATTTTCATTGGTCTCTATGAAGTCTTTAATTTCTTCCTTTATTTCTTCCTTAACCCATTGGTGATTCAGTTGAGCATTATTCAGTTCCCATGAGATTGTAGGTTTTCTGTAGTTTTTGTTGTTGTTGAAGTCCAACATTAAACCATGGTGGTCTGATAGAACACAGGAGGTTATTCCAATTGTTTTGTATCTGTTGAGATTTGCTTTGTGGCCAAGTATGTGGTTGATTTTAGAGGTTCCATGGGATGCTGAGAAGAAGGTATATTCTTTTTTGTTCAGATGGAATGTTCTGTAGATATAAATTAAGGCCATTTGAGTCATAACATCAGTTAAGTCCTTTATTTCTTTTAAGTTTCAATTTGGCAGGTCTGTCTAGTGGTAAAAGTGGAGTGTTGAAGTATCCCAGTATTAATATGTGGGGTTTTATATGTGATTTAAACTTTAGTAATGTTTCTTTTACATATGTGGGAGCCCTTGTGCTTGGGGCACAAATTTCAGAATTGAAACTTCATTTGGTGGATCTTTCCTGCGATGCGTATGTAATGTCCTTCTTGATCTCTTTTGATTGATTTTAGTTTGAAGTCCAGTTTGCTGGATATTAGGATGGCTACACCAGCTTGTTCCTGAAGACTATTTGATTGGAAAGTATTTTTCCCAGCCTTTTATTCTTCAGTAGTGTCTATCTTTGAATTTGAGGTGTTTTTCTTGTATGCAGCAGAAAGATGGGTCCTGTTTTCATATCCATTCTGTTATTCTGTGTCTTTTTATAGGTGAATTATGTCCATTGATATTAAGGGATATTAATTACCAGTAATTGTTCATTGCTTTTTTGTTTTTGTTTTTGTTTTTTTTTTTAATTTTGTTTTTTGGTGGTAGTGTGTGTGTTCTCTTCTTTGGGTTTTCCTGCTGTGGTGTTATCTATTGCCTGTGTTTTTGAGGGTGTATCTGACTTCCTTATGTTGGAATTTTCCTTCTAGTGCTTTCTGTAGGGCTGGGTTTATGGGTAAGTATTGTTTAAATCTGGATTTGTCTTGGAATGTCTTATTCACTCCATCTATGATGATTGAAATTTTGCTAGGTATATTAGTCTATGCTGGCATCCATGGTCTCTTAGTGTCAGCATTAAATCTGTCCAGGTTATACTTGGAGCTGTGTTTCCTGTTCGTTTACTCTGATTTTCTATTTCCAGCATTCCCTCTGCTTGTGTCATCTTCATTTTTTCTATTTCCCTTTTTAGGTCTTGGACTGTTTCCCTCATTTGATTTTACTTCAGGGATTTATTGTTTCTTCTGCTTTATTTGTCCTTTCCTCTAGTTTTTTATAGCGTTCTTCCCCTTTTTGTTTGTCTGCTCCTCCACTTCATTTTTTTTTATTTCTTCTGCATAAGGCCCTAACCTCTTCATGATGTTATTCATAAGGTTGTTTTCTTCTACTTCTTCCATTTTGTGATGTTCAGGTCTAGCTGTTGGAGGAGGACTAGGTTCTGGTGATGGTGTATTGCTCTTTATTTTGTTGCATGTACTTCTGCCTTGATGTCTGCCCATCTCCTAGTGGGTTTGTTCTTGGTCTTGTCAGTGCACCAGGTCAAGATAGAGCTGACAGATTCAGGAAGCCACTCTCTGGTCCAGATGGAAGCTCTCTGGTCCAGATGGGAGTTCCAGGGCAGGATGGAAGCTAGGGGGGCTTGTCTTTGAGTCTCAGGAAGTGGCTGGGGTCTTGGGCAGATGGGTGTGGGGGCTCTGGTCCAGATGGGAATTTTGGGGTGGATGGAAACTGGGGGCTGGTCTTTGAGTCTCAGGAAGTGGCTGCGATCTCTTTATCTTGTCCAGATGGGAGCTCCAGGGTGGGATGGGAGCTGGGGGTTGGTTTCTAAGTCTCAGAAAGTTGCTGGGGTCTCGGGCAGATGGGTGTGGCAGCAGGGTGTGGAGATTGCAGGGTCTGCCTACAGTCTTGGAGAAAGTGAACCTTCCTGCAGGGCCTGCTGAATGGCCAGAAACTCAACTATATATTTCTGCCTGCAACTTCAGAGGAAAATTTCAGCTTCACCAGAGGCCAGGCTAGAGCTAGGGATGCCAGATAAGATACCACCCACAGAACACTAAAACTACTTAAGGCCCACCCAATAACCCCAGAATTCACCGCTTTTCCTGGACTCCATATTCTGGCTTATAATTTTGCAAGAAGACTTTAGCTTTACTTGATTGCAAGCTGGATCTAGATATCTAAGCCCTGGCAAAAAACTTCTGCCACCTAGGAATCCACAAACCAATTAGGAATTCTAGAAGCCACATATGTATTTGGAACCACAGAAGCAAAAATGGCACTCAAAACTCCAGAAGTTTTTTCAGGCCTCAAAAATCCCCAGTGGACATACTGTACTCGACCTGAAGACTTACTAGTCATCAGAATCCTTGACCACTTAGGAAAGAAGAGCAGAGAGGAAACAAAAGTCAAGGAAAATGAGGCCTACCCAACAGACAACAATTTACACCTATACCAATATTCATTCTAAATCCAGATGCCTAAACAACAGAGAAAGAACACAATCAATAACAAGAAAGGGAAATGTGATACCACCAGAACCTAGCTATGCTACAACAACACCTGAAGAATCCAATGCAGAAGCACAAGAAAATGACTTTAAACCTAACTTAATAAAGATAATAGAAGTCTTCAAAGAGGGAATAAATTAATCCCTTAAGGAAATTGAAGAGCAGCTAGTGGTGGTTGCCCACAACTTTAATCCCAGCACCTGGGAGGCAGAGCCAGGTGGATCTCTTTGAAGACAAGGCCAGCCTGGTCTAGAGAGCAAGATCCATGACTGGTACCACAACTACACAGAGAAACCCTGTCTTGAAAAACAAAAAAACAAAAAACAAAACAAAACAAACAAAAAACTGAAGAAATTGAAGAAAAGATAAACAAAGGTTGGAGGGAATCAATAAATCCCTCAAAGAATGCCAAGAAACCCACCAAAAATAACCAAACAGGTTAAGAGACAGTTCAAGACCTGAAAATGGAAATAGAAGCAATAAAGAAAACAGAAAGTAAGTAAATTCTGGAAATAGCTGGGCAGTGTTGGTGAAAGCCTTTAATCCCAGCACTGGAGCACTCAGGAGGCAGAGCCACATGGATCTCTGGATCTCTGTGAGTTTAAGGCCAGCCTGGTATACAAAGTGAGTTCCAGGAAAGGCGCAAAGCTACACAGAGAAACCCTGTCTCAAACACCCCCCCCCAAAAAAAATTTTGGAAATAGAAATCTGGGTAAGTGAACAGGAACTACAGATGCAAGCATTACCAAGAGAATACAAAAATGGAAGATAGATTCTGCAGCATTGAAAATATGGTAGTGGGGGTGGGAGGGGGAGGACAGGGGAACCCATGGCTGATGTGTAAAATTAAAACACAAATATAATAAATTAAAAAAGGATAGAAAAACCCAAAATAAATAAATAAATAAATAAGAAAGAAAATATGATAGTAGAAATACATTCATCAATCAAAGAAAATATTGAATCTAAAACATCCCTAAAAGAAAACATCCAGGAAATCTTGGACATTATTAAAAGACCAAACCTAAGAATAATAGGAATAGAACAAGGAGAAGAATATCAGGTTAAAAACACAGACAATGTATTTAACAAAACTAGAGAAGAAAATTTTCCCAAACTAAAGAAGGACATGCCTATGAAGGCACAATAAGTTTTGAGAACACCAAATACATTGGATCAGAAAAGAAAATTTGGCTGGGCAGGGCTGCACATGTCTCTAATCCCAGCACTCAGGAGGCAGAGAAAGGCAGATCTCTGTGAGTTCAAGGCCAGCCTGGTCTACAAAGTGAGTTCTAGGAAAGGCACAAAGCTACATAGAGAAACCCTGTCTTGAAAAAACAAAACCAAAAAAAAAAAAAAAAGAAAAAAGAAAAAGAAAACTTCCATGCCACATCATAATCAAAACAGTAAACATACAGAACAAAAAAAAGAATATTAAAAGCAGCAAGGGAAAAAAGGCCAAGTAACACTTAAGGGGAGACGTATTAGAATCACACCCAAGTTCTCAATAGAGAACCTAAAAGCCATAGGTTCAACAGATGTCTTGCAGACTCAAAGAGGCCAGAGAGGAGAGGCCAGACTACTATACTCAGCAAAGCTTCCAACTACCATCAATGTGGAAAGCAGGATATTTCACGAAAAATCTAAATATAAACCGTATCTGTCCAGAAATCTAAACCTGCAGAAGGTACTAGAAGGAAATCTACAACCCAAGGAAATAAACTACACACAAAAAAATTCAGGCAATAAATAATTTTATACTACCAAAATCCAAAGAATGGAAATACACACACTACAACTGCCATCACCACCATAGACAAAACGGTAGGAATTAACAATCAATATTTATTAATATCCCTCAATAACAATGGGATCAATTCAATTCACAAAAGAAGACACAAACTAAGAGAATGGATAAGAAAACAGGATCCATATTTCTGCTGCATACAAGAAAAACACATTAACAGACAGACATTACTTTAGAGTAAAGGATTGGAAAAGATTTGCCAATCAAATGAACCTAAGAAGAAAGCTGGTGTGACTATGCTAATGTTTAAGATAATAGACTACAAATCAACATTAATCAAAATAGATGGAAAAGGGCATTTAAATTCCACACATTAATAGTGGGAGACTTCAAGACTCCACTCACACCAATGGACAGGACCTCCAGACAGAAGCTAAACAGAGAAATAATGGAACTAATTGATGTTATGACTCAAATGGACCTAAAAGGTATCTACAGAACATTCTACCCAAACACAACAGAATTCTCAAAACACACTCATCAGCACCTCATAGAACATTCTCCAAAACTTAATATATACTCAGTCATAAAGCAAGTCTCAACAGATACAAGAAAACTGACATAACCTCCTGTACCTTATCAGGCCACCATAGATTAAATCTGGATTTCAAAAACAACAGAAAAAAACACAAAACCTACAAACTTCTGGAAACAGAACAAATTTCTATGACTCAACAGTGGGTCAAAGAAGAAATAAACTAAAGAATGCCTAGAATTCAATGGAAATGAATGCACAACATAAACCAAACTTAAGGGACACAATGAAAGTGGTGCTAAGAGGAAAGGTGATGGCATTAAGTGCCTTCTTAAAGAAATTAGAGATATCACATGCTAGCTACTTAATAGCACACACATCTGAAAGCTCAGAACAAAAAGAAGCAAATATACCCAAGAGGAGTAGATGACAGGAAATAAACAAACTAGGGACTGAAATCAAGAAAACAGAAAAAAGAGAACAATACAAGCAATGAAAGAAAGAGTTGGTTCTTCAAAAAATATATTAAATATATAAACCCATATACAAACTAACTAAAAGGGAGAGAGAGAATATCCAAATTAACAAAGTCAGACATGGAAAAGGGGACATAACAATAGACTTTGAGGAAATCCAGAGAATCATTAGGTCATACTTAAAATACCTGTACTCCACAAGATTGGAAAATGTAAAAGAATTGAAAAAAATCTTTACAGATAACACCAAAGTCAAATCAAGATCAGATAAATAATTTAAATAGACTGATAACCCCTAAAAAAATAGAAAAAGTCATTAAAATTCTCCCACCCACCCCCCCAAAAAAGCCCAGGGCTACATGGTTTTAATGAAGAATTTTATAAAACTTTAAAATAAGAGTTAATATCAATACTCCTCAAATTATTTCACAAAATAGAAACAAGGAACATTGCAAAATTCTTTCTATGAGGCAACTATCTCTCTGATACCCAAACCTCACAATGACTCAACAGAGAAATAATTACAGATAAATTTCACTCATGAACTTTTACTAAAAATTATTCAATAATATATGGGTAAGTTGAATCTGAGAAAACAAAAAGATCCTCCACAATGACCAAATTGACTTCACCCCAGAGATGTAGGGATGGTACACTATACATAAAACTGTCATTGTAATCCACCATATAAACTAACTGAAAAAATAAAAGCACATGATCATCTCATTAGATGGTGGAAAAGCCTTTGACAAAACCCCACACCCCTTTATGATAAATGTCCTTGAGAGATTAGTGACACAAGGGACATACCTAAATATAGTAAAGGCAATTTAACCGAAGCCTATAGCCAACATCAAATTAAATGGAGAGAAACTCAAAGTAATTCCACTAAAATCAGGAAGAAGACAAGGATGCCTTCTCTCTCCATACTTATTCAACAAAGTACTTGAAGTTTCAGCTTGAGCAATTAGACAATTAAAGGAAATCAAGGGGCTACAAATTGGAAAGGAAAAAGTCAAAGTATCATTATTTACAGATGATATTATAGTATACATAAGAGATCCCAAATATTTAACATGGTTATTCCTACAGCTGAAAAATATCATTGGTCAACTGGCTAGAGAGAAGATTAACTAAATACAATCAGTATACTTCCTATATACAAATGATAAATGGGCAGAGAAAGAAATAAGGGAAAAATATCCTTATAGTATCCTCAAATCATAAAACCTATCTTGGTGTAATGTTTACCAAGCAATTGAAAGACTTGTATGACAAGAACTTCAAGTCTTTGTCTTTTTTTTTCCAGAGCTGAGGACCGAACCCAGGGCCTTGTGCTTGCTAGGCAAGCGTTCTACCACTGAGCTAAATCCCCAACCCCAGAACTTCAAGTCTTTGAAGAAATGAGAAGACATTTGAAGATGGAAAGATTTCCCATGCTCATATATAGGTAGGATTAACATAGTAAAATGGCCATATTGCCACATTCAATGCAATCTCACTAAAATCCCAACAAAAGTCTTTACAGAACTTGAAAGAAAAGTGCTCAACTTCATATAGAAAGACAAATAAAAACAAACCAAAAATCTAGGACAGCTAAAACAGCCCTGTAAAATAAAAGAACTTCTTGTGGGGGGGTATCACCATACTTGATTTCAAGCTTAATACAATGTTATAGTAATAAAAACTGTCTGATATTGGCATGAAAAAAGACAGGTCCATCAACAGAATTGAATCAAAGACCCAGACATAATTACACACACACACACACACACACACACACACACACACACACACACAGAGAGAGAGAGAGAGAGAGAGAGAGAGAGAGAGAACTTATTGTTGACAAAATAAGCCAAAACTACAAAATGAAAAAAGAATGCATCTTCAACAAATGGTGTTGATATAACTGGATGTTGGCATACAGAAAAATGCTAATAAATCCATATATATCATCCAGCACAATAATCAAGTCCAAGTAGACAAAAGACTTCAACATAAATCCAAATACACTGTACATGATAGAAAAGAAAGTGGGAAATAGTCTTGAATGCATTGTCACAAGAGACAACTTCCTGAACCCACCACCAATAGCATAAAAACTAAGATCAACAATTAATAAATGGGACCTCACAAAACTGAAAAGCTTCTGTAAGGCAAAGGACACTGTTAATAGGTCACAGAATGGGAAAATATCTTCACCAACCACATATCTGACAGAGAGCTTATTTCCAAAATATATAAATAATTCCAAAACTAGACATCAAAATCAAATAATGCAATTAAAAATGGGGTACAGATATAAATAGAGAGTTCTCAACAGAAGAATCTCAAAGGGCCAAGAAACACCTGAAGAAATGTTCAACATCCAAAACTATAAGGAAATGCAAATTAAAATGACTATGAGACTTCCACTTATACCTGTTAGAATGACTAAAATCATAAACACAAATTACAGCTCATGCTAGAGAGGATATGGAGCTAGAAGAATACTTCTCCACTGCTGATGGGAGCGCAAACTTGTACAGCCACTTTGGAATTCAATATGTCATTCACTGTGTCATGGTCAATATGTAATTTTAGCTGTAGCAGTGTTTCTTTTATGAAATTGAATGCTTGTTGTAGAATATTTGTTTAACTATGTAAAGATGTGTTGCATTTGTTTATATTGCAGAATATTTGTTTAATTATGTAAAGATATGTTTCCATTTTACCTTGACTGCCTAAGGCACATGATTGGTCTAAAAAAAGCTAGATGGAGCCAGGTGATGGTGGCACACACCTTTAATCCCAGCACTCATGAGGAGGGAGAGCCAGTCAGGTCTCTGTGAGTTAAAGGACAGCCTGGGCTACAGAGAGACCCTGGACAGGAACCAAAATTACACAGAGAAACCCTATCTTGAAAAACAAAAACAAACAAACAAAAGCTAGATCGCCAATAGCAAGGGAAGAGGTATAGGGGAACTTCAGGGCAAGAAGTGTAAGTAGGAGGAAGATTAGGGAAAAAAAATCAATATAATAATGCCCAGAGAACTGACCTTGTCTGAAAGCTGTCTCTAAGCTAGATGCCTGATTTATCCTTAGCTTGACCTTGGTACAGATTATTGCTAGAAGACTTGTACTAGGAGCTACGCTATAGGAGCCAACCACCACATATGAAGCCTTGATAAGAATCTGACACTTAATGTACGTTAGGGTTTGTCCCCAGCCTTCCCAATCCTATATATTCCTCATAATCTGGAATAAAGTCAAGCTGATTCCCCAAAGACTATATCCCAGAGGGCTGTCTCCATTGTACCCACCACCATGTGAACCCTGCTTCCTGCTTCTGCTTCCTCCACCCTCATGGACCAATACAGGCAATGATCTGCAGGAAGAAGCAGAGCCACAGATTTTCATTGAATTCTACAAAGTCTTTTATTTCTTTATATCCTTACTCATTTTTCATTCAGTAGAGTATTGTTCAGTTTTCATGAATTTGAAAGCTTTCTGATGTTTTGGTTGTTGTTAATATCCATATTTAGTCCATTGAAGTCTAACAGAATGCAGGGATTTATGTCAACTTTCTTTTATCTGTTTAAACTTTGTTCCTGAGTATGCGGTCAACTTTGTAGAAAGTTCCATAAGATGCAGAGAAGAAATTATTTTCTTTTATGTTTGAGTTACATGTTCTTAGATCCATTTAGATTATAACATATGTGAACCCCATTATTTGTCTGTTTAGCTTATGTCTGAATGACCGGTCTATGGTTCAGAATATGGTACTTAAGACTCCCACTATATTTGTGTGAAAGACAATATGTGATGTAATGTATGGTGATGTTTCTTTTATCAAAAGTGGGTACCCCTGTGTTAGGGGCACAGACGTTAAGAACTGAAATGATGTCTTTGTTAATATTTACTTTTATGAATATGCAGTATCCATACCTATGTCTTTTTATTGGTTTTGGTTTGAAGTCTATTTTGCTAGTTATTAAAATGGCTACACTAGCTTATGATGTCTCTTTCCATCCATTTACCCTGAGGTAATGCCTATTTTTGATGTTGAGGTGTGTTTCTTGGATGCAGCAGAATGGATCCTGTTTTCTTATCTATTCTTTTAGCCTGTGTGTTTTTGTAGCTGGAGAGTTTTTCTCTGGTTCCTGCAAAGCCACCAAAGTCATGCAGCCCACTTATAAAATTATCACTCAGACACTTACACTACTTATAAACTTTATGGCCTTGGCAGGCTTCTTGTTATCTAGTTTTTCTATCTTAAATTAACCCATTTCTATTAATCTATATCTTGCCACATGGTTTGTGGCTTACTGGTACTTTACATCTTGCTCCTCATCACAGCGGCTGGCAGCATCTCTCTCTTTGTCCCACCTAGACTTCCTGCCTGGCTACTGACCAATCAGCATTTTATTTATCAATAAATCATTCACAGAACTTCCCCTTTTTCTTTTTTTCAAAAAGGAAAGTTTTAACTTTAACATAGTAAAATTACATGTAACAAAAAAATGTCAAGCAAGAATTATAGTTACATGTTTTATTGGGGAATTTAGAACATTGGATATTGAGAGATTTCAATGACTAATGAATGTTAATTCCTGTTACTTTGTTGTTTGTGGTAGTGATGATGATGATGATGATGATGATGATGATGATGATGTGTGTGTGTGTGTGTGTGTGTGAGTGTGTGTGTGTGTGTCTGTGTGTGTGTAAATGCTGCCTTTCTTTGGTTTGTACTGGTGTTAGAGTATTTATTCCCTGTGTTTTCATGGGTGTAGTTAACTTCCTTGGGTCAGAGTTTTGAACCTACCACCTCTTTTATGACTAGATTTGTAGATAGGAATTGTTTAGATTTAACTTTTTATAGAACTTCTTACTTGCTGTATATATGATGAGTAAATTTTTGCTGGGTATAGTTGGGATTTTTTTCTGTGGTCTCTTGGAATTGTGGCACATCTGTCCAAGCCCTTCTGACTTTTAGAGTCTCTATTAACAAGCCAGATGTATCCTATAGGTCTGGTTTTAATTGTTACATGGTCATTTTTCCTTTAAACTTTTAATATTCTTTTTTTGTTGTTCTGAATATGTAGTGTTTTGATTTAGTGTATTGAAGGTGAAAGGCATTCTTGTCTGGTCTAATTTCTTTGTTTTTCTGTATGCTTCTTGTACCTTTATAAGCATCTCCTTTTAGCTTAGAGAATTTATTGTTAAGATTGGTCTTTTCATAGTGTCCCAGACTTCTGGGATGTTTTGTGTCACTTTTTATGAGATTTAACCTTTTCTCTGACCATTGTTTCTTCCACTGTATGTTTATAGCCTGACATTTTATCTTTTTATTTTTTAATTTTTTTATTCATATTACATTCCAACCACAGTTCCCCCTCTCATCCTTCCTCCTGATCCCCACCCTTGTCTTCCCCCCATACACCTCATCCCCTCCTCCAAAAGAGTAAGTTCTTCTATGCTGGGGACAGCTAAGTCTGATACATTCAGTTGAGACAGGACAAAGCCCCTCCCTGCTGCATCAAGGGTGAGCAAGTTGTCTGATCATAGGTAATGAGATCCAGAAAGCCATCTTATGCACTGGGGATAGATCCTGATCACACTACCAGGGGCCCCTCAAACAGACCCAGCTACACATTTTCCTCATGTGTACAGAGGGTCTAGTCTAGTCTCATGCAGATTCCAGAGCTGTCAGTCTCATGTTCATGATTTCCTATGAACTTGGTTCAGTTGTCTCTGTAGATTTTACCATTATGATCTTGTTCCTGTTGTTCATTTAATCCCTCTTCCCTCTCTTTGACTGGACTCCTGGAGCTTGGCCTGGTGCTTGGCTGTGGATCTCTGCATCTGCTTCTGTCAGTTACTGGATGAAGGCTCTATGATGATAGTTAGGGTATTCACCAATCTGATTACCAGGGTAAGCCAGTTCAGGCACCCTCACCACTATTGCTGGTAGTATAATCCGGGGTTGTCCTTGTGAATTCCTGTGAATCTCCCTAGCACCAGATTTCTCCCTTACCCCATAATCTCTCCTTCTATCAAGATATCTCTTTCATTGCTCTCCCACTCCATCCTTCCCCTAGTGTGACCATTACATTACTTCTTGATCTCATTCCCATTCTCTCTTCTCTATTGCCCCCTGATCCCCAGTTTATCTTTCATCTCTTGTATTCTTTTTCTGTTGGTAAAGCTTTCCAGTTTAATTTCTATTCATATTCCTAATTTTTAAAAAAAAATTTTCAGAGTTACCTCAGTTTATGTTTCTTTATTGATTGTAGCTCCATTTTCATCTCTTAAACAGTTTCCACTGCTTGTTTTTCTTCCTTGGGCTTATTTAAGGGATTAATTCATTTTGTCCAATTGTCTTTTGATGCGCTTCTTTGAGGACTTTTTCATTTACTCTTTTTAAAAAATATTTTCATAACATTTTATTGTTTTAAATGCTAAATGTGATTTTTACAACTTTTTTTCTTTTTTTCATATTTTTTACTGAGAGATTTTCTATTCATTTTTTTATACCAACTACAAATTCCACTGTCTTCCCTCCTCCTGCCCTTGAGCCTTCCCCCACAAGCCACCCCCTATTCCCACTTCCTCCAAGGCAAGGTCACCCTGGGGAGTCAGTAGAGCCTGGTACCTTCAGTTGAGTCATGTTTAAGCCCCTCCTCCCTGCTCCAAGGCTATGTAAAGTGTCTCACCATGGGCACTAGGCTCCAAAAAGCTGGCTCACACACTAAGGATGGGTTCTGATCCTACTGCCTGGGGGCCCCCTAAACAGTTCAAGCTAAAAAACTGTCTTGCTTATCCAGAAGGACTAGTACAGTACATGTGAGCTCCTCAGCTATTGGTCCACAATTCATGTTTCCACTAGTTTGGCTAGTTGTCTCTTTAATTTTTCCAATCATAGTCTCGGTATCTCTTGCTCATAGAATCCCTCCTCTCTCTCATTGTTTGGGCTCCTGGAGCTCCACCTGGGACCTGCCCATGGATCTCTGCATCTGCTTCCATCAGTCACTGAATAATGGTTCTACAATGACAATTAGGGTATTCAACCCCCCAATTACCAGAGTAGGCCAGCTCAGGCACCCTCTCGACTATTGCTAGTAGTTTATGGTGAAGTCATCATTGTGGATTCCTAGGAACCTCCCTATCCCTCTGTTTCTCCATATTCCCATGGTGTCTTTATTTATTATGGTATCTCTTTCCTTGTTCTCCTACTCTATTGCCATTCCATCTCTAACCTCCGGCTCCCCTAAGTTCTCATTCCAGATCCTGTGCCCTCCATTAATCCCCCTTGCCCCCAGTTTGCTCATGTAGATCTCATCCATTTCTCCATTGCAGGTTGATCCATGTGTCCTTCCTAGGGTCCTCCTTACTAGTTAGCCTCCACAGAGCTGTGGGTTGCAATCTGGTTATCCTTTGCTTTACATCTAGTATCCACTTATGAGTGAGTACATACCATGTTTGTCCTTCTGAGTCTGGGTTACCTCACTCAGGATGCTATTTTCTAGGTCCATCGATAAGGGACTCTATTGTCTTGTATAGGCAGTTTTAAAGTTTTATCTTGTGCTTTCAGCTATGTTAGAATATTTAGGGTCTGATTTGGGCTTTGGCAGACATATATTGCCCTGGCTGTAAGTGATTATGCTTTTACACTGACATATAGCCATCTGGAATGGGGATGATTATAGGGTGAGGTTCTCATTTCTATATTTGTCTTTGTTGATAGATGCTTTGTTTCTTGGTTTTGGTTTCCTCTCTGAATTTTTAGAGACTGTGGTGCCTGTGTGATAATGGTAGGATTTTTTCTTTGGACCTTATTGTTTTGGAAACTGCGGGTTCTGAGTAAATAATTTTCCTAGATATTGGGAGCTAACTCTTAGGATTGAGTTTCAGAGGGTTCACAGGGAGGAGGAGAGCAAAGTATTCAACCAGTATATGCTCATTCTTCTACTTGGAATGAGGAAAACCATAGAGATAAGGTAACCCCTGAGGGCCTACTGTACCACTGGGGATGACATTGGGTGTTTGGATATAGAGGAATGGGGGTGGGTGATCTACAAACAGCCTACCTGCTTTCCTTGCAGAGTTGTCTGTGGTTTAGCTGGAAATGCCTGCTGGAGTTGTGGGCCGAGATAAAGCAACAAGTAGTGAAAGGAGGTGCAGGGAAGTCTGGGCATTCTGCTGCCAAACTAGAGATGAGACAATGGGCTGGATCTGGGAGAAGAGAGGAAGAAGAGGTGATCTTCACATAGCCTACCTGGTTTTCTGGTAGTTGGGGACGGCTGAATTCAAGTTATTTTTGTGTCCATAATTAGAATAAGGGAAGGAATTAATAATAATAACTTTAGAAAGTTTATAAAATCAACATTATACAACTTTCTTTTAAAGAATTAATTGATAAATGAATAAATCAAGGAGAAATGTTAAAATCTTTAAACAAACCAAAATGGAGATAAATGCTTCAACAACTACACAATACAAACAAAATAATATGAACAGCGATGTTTACAGCAGCCAATGACTTGCCCACATCAGAAAAGTAGAAAAAACTCACATAAATAACTGATCCTGGACTGTCGATAAACTATAAAAACAAGAGCAAACTAATCTGAAATTATTAGAGGTCAGAGATAAATAAAACAGAAAGTAAAAATCCATACAGAATATTGATGAAACAAAAACTTGGTTCTTTGAGAAGATTTGCTAAGTAGGTAAAATATTATTTAGAATTAACAAAAGAATAGATAAATCTCAAATAAATGAAATTACTTACGTGGTGAAATGTAGACATTACAACTGACATTACAGAAATTAGAGAATTTCTGAACATATACAAGTTTAATAACCAAGAAAAACATTTTTATCCTAATGCACCTTACCATGATTGATTCAAAAATAAACAAAGAACATGAACAGCTCAATAACTACCAACCATATTTAATCAGTATGAAAAAGTTTCCAATTTAGAAAATGCCTGGACCACATGGTTGTACTGCTGATTTCTACCAAATAAGTAAAGTATTGCTACTGGTTATACTCAAGTAATTCTAAAATCTAGAAGAGAAATATATTCTTATACACACATATCACAAAACTAGTATTATATCAAATGTTGTCTGTACCTTTATTATACCATTATATTAAAACTAAATAAAGACAGCACAAAAGAACATATGTGCAAAAGTCCTCAATAAAGTACTAGAAAACCAAAAGGTAATAGCACACTTAGATTATTTACAATAATTGAAGAAGGTAATTTTATATTATATAATAATAATAATTGTCCAATACAAATTAACACAAATTAATTGAAGGATGTGATACCCATATCAACTGAATGAGAAACAAAACCCTAAGATCAGCAGCTAATATATTATATATGGAAAGTCTGAGGATGTTCTCTTTAAAGTCTTCAAGAGACTCCCTAGTTTATTGTGCTTTTTCAACATATAGCTAGAAGTTCTCACTGGAGAAAGTGGGCAAAAGTAATTAATAAAGCAAATTCAAATTTGAAAACAGGTAGTATAGTAACTATATGCTGATGATATAAACTGATACATAGAAAAGTGTGAAGCCAACCTTACTCTTTTGTATCCTGTAATTTCAATGCTGCCTAGTTGGGCTGATCCTTCACATCCCATAGAACTTAATTCTTAAGGACATTTCTTCCCCTCACCTTCAAACTGGTCTTTCTCCTCCCTACACAAATCATGTTGGGTATAACACGAACCTTAAAATGTCTTATTAGTAAAAAACTTAGAGTAAGATATTCAGGTGAATGCTGAAAGATCAGAGAAACAGAACAAGCCACAGCCAACCTCACCTCACCAACTCCTCAGCCAATCTTGTTTTCTCAGACTGAAAGCCTCTGAGTCATCACCCAAAAGGGTCTCCACTGAACTGCTGCTAAAAAGCTTCTAGTTCCTGGTCCCCACAGCTTATATACCTTTCTGCTTCCTGCCATCATTTTCTGGGACTAAAGGCATGTGTTCTTCCCAAGCAAAGACATGAGAACTAAAGTGCTGCGAATAAAGGTGTGTGCCTCCATGGCTGGCTCTGTTCCCATTGTGGCCTTGAACTCACAGTGATCTAGACCAATCTCTGCTTTCCAAGTGATAGGATTAAAGGCATGTGTGTCACCACAGTGTAGCCTATATGTCTAAACCATTGTATGGCTCTGTCCTCTGATATGTTTATTAGGGTACATAATATATTGGGGGTACAATATATCACCACAGTTGGGTCCTCTGTAAACTCTATTCCCTGCCCATAGGGCAGGAATTTTCTTCTGTGAGCCATGGGGTAGGATTTACTCAGCCTCACCTTTATAGATTTCCTAGCTCTTTTAGATTCTACCTCAAAGTGCTTTCAGACTACCTAGCTCCTCCATGATCTTCCATCTCCCTTGACTAAGATAGGAATACTCCAACCTACTCTCCACTTACTAGTGTTCCCACTTTCATCCCCATAGGATTTTGTACTACATACCCAGATGCACTGTTAACTCATTTGCTTGTATTTTTTCTGTTTTTTAATGCAGGAACTTACAGATATAAATTTCCAAACCATAACTAGACTCTTCATTCCTACTGACTAGTGTTCATAGTGTAGGAAGGTAAACTGCACACAAACAGAAGGAAAGGTAAACAGTAACCCACATGCAATGTCTGAGATCTATTACAATGACCTGCCTTCATGACATGCTGGTGCAGTTGTGGCACAAAAGATGTGGGAACAACCAAGCACTTTCTGATTTGATTTAACGTCCATTCCATGAAATGGAACCCATGCTTTATACATCTTTGGTGGCCAAGATTCTAATACTAAGTAAGTTATGAGCCTAGGGGAAAACCAACTACTATTTTTATTGCAAAGGAAATAAAATGACTAATAACATGCTAATTATAGAATTCTAATTTTGCATTCTATAATTTTACTGAAAGTATTTATTGGTTCTATTTGTGCTGAGAGCTATGCTGATCTAGGGACTTCTTAGAGGCCCCAATGAAAGGACAAAGGGATACATTGAGCTGCTAGGACAGCTCTGACAGCTGGAACTGCAATGAGACAGCTCAGCTCTGGAGGGAAAGCTATCCTGACTGCTCAGGAGAGTCAGGCCTGGAGCTGTTAGAATAGCTTAGCAGGAAAAGGTATCCTCTACTGTTTGGGAGTCAGGCTAGTGTAGTGGGAGACTGTCTCTCTACAGGATACAACAATCCTGCTCCTCTCCTGGAAAGTCACTACAGCTGAGCTTTGCTCAGCCTCCACTTAAGGTGGTCTTCCCAACAGAGCTCTGTTACTTCCCCAGCCCAAGATGTTGCTTTTTTTCTTTCCTTTTCTTTCTTTCTTTCTTTTTTTAATTTACTGTGCTAAAGGGGAAACAGCTGGAGAAATGAAGTAATCTCCTCCGGCTTGGGTGAAAAGTTGCTACTTTTTCTACTCCACCTTGCTCAGTCCCCTAAGGGATGTCTCAGCAAGTTTCTTCTTTGTGCCAGCGAATGAAGATCTTCACAACCCAAACTCTTTTGAGAAAGAGGATTATTTGGAAGGAAGAGTCCAGGAGAGTGACTGACTCTAGCAGGGTGGGTAAGAACAGCCCACAACTGACCATGAAGGGTGGTTTATATAGGATCTCTTGGGGAGCAGAGTTTCTCTAGGGAGAAGATTTTTGGTCCAGGCATTGGATAGTTTTTTTCTGCTCAGGGATTAGTTATTTTTATAGGTTAAGAGCAGAAATGGCCCCAATTTCAGAGTCAAACTGTGTTTCTTTCACTGGCTTTTCTTAACTTTTTGACTCTAATTCTAAGGCCAGGGCATATTTCTTTCACTGGCTCTGATTATAGGGACAAGGAGTGTTTCTTTAGCACTGATTTCAGAGTCAGAGCATGTTTCTTTGGTTCTGGGTTTGAGGATAAAGTGTTTCTTTCTCTGACTCAGGTCCTAGATCCAGGGTGTGTTTCTTTCTCTGGTTCTGGGCTCCAGGGTCAGGGTGCCTGATTTCCTGTTCTGTGGTTGGTTTCACAGATCAGTTGGCCAGAGGCAGAGATGGTCCCTATTTCAGACCCAAACCATGTTTCTTTCACTGGCCTTTCTTAGATTTTTGGCTCTAATTCTAAGGCCAGAGTGTATTTCTTTCACTGGCTCTGATTCTAGAGACAAAGAGTGTTTCTTTGGCACTGGTTTCAGAGTCAGGGCATGATTCTTTGGTTCTGGGTTTGGGGATAAAGTGTTTCTTTCTCTGGCTTATGTCCCAGATCTGGGCTGTGTTTCTTTCACTGGTTCTGGCTCCAGGGTATGAGTGGGTTTCTTTAGCCAGCTCCTTTCCCCTACAGAATGTCTTTATCAGACTCCTCTTTGCAAGGCTCAGGCTCCATGTTGAAAAGAAGGCAAAAAGATTGCATGAGCCAAAAGTGGCAGATGAAGCCAAGAAAATTGTGTCATTTAGATGTATCAGGCCTGGTATATACATGAACTCACACAGAGACTGTAACAACATTCAAAAGACTTGCAGTGGTTCATATCGGACAACATCCCAGCAAAAGAAGAAGTAGATGTGAAGTCCCACCCCTGACCAAGAAGTAATTTGTGCTGGATACCCATTGGGAAACAAAAAACCTGTCTTCTCCAATGGAGTGTTATTGTGTCTGTCAGTCACATGCCTGGACAGGCTTCATGGCCAGGAATAGTTGGACCACACAAAACAGACTTTTATTTGGTCTGTTTAGTTTTTATTTTTTTGTTTGTTTGTTTTGGAATTATTTTTGTCTTAACATTTTTTAAGTTTGTTTGACTGTTTTGACTACCATTTTTTGTTGTTTTCCTGTTTTGTTCCCTTTTTATGTATTTAGGGATATGAGAAGAAAGAACATGAATTTAGCTGGGTAAGAAAGTAAGAAGGATCTAGAAGAAGTTGGTGAAGTGTAAGAAATATGGTTAAAACATATTGTATGAAGGAAGCTTAAGTAAAGAAAAATCTTTTAAAAAAGACTATCACAATTGGTTTCATTGCTCAAAACAAGTAACAAATTATCAGAAGTAGAATTCAAGAATTTTCTTCTTGATATATACAATTTAAGGTAGCCAGAAAAGTAGAAGGCCTGGAATAAGTTTAGAGAAATAAGTGAAAGATTTCTACAATGAAATTCATAAAATCTTATGGAAAGAAGTTAAAAATTAAACACAAAAGTGGGAATGTGTAGGGTGGCTATAGCCTAGAAGAAAGGATATACTTAGACTACCCATACTACCTAAAACAATTTACAAATTCAATCCAATCACTGTCAATATATTAATGACAACAATAAAGCAGAGTTTATGAATTTAAATGGAATGAGAAAATGATTCTGACTAGCTACAGGCACTTTGAGTAAAAACAGCAAAGCTGGAAACATTACAATGCCTGACTTAAAAATATTTTTAAAAACTTTAGAAATCAGGGAAGCACAATAAAAAACCCATACATATATGCAATAGAATAGAAAGCCCGGAAATCAATTTATCTATCTGTAGCTATTTTTAACAAAGAAGTTAATAAAACTCATTCAAAGGAGGATAAATGTTACTGGGAAAAGTGGTTATATACACACTAAATAATGAAATTAGATTTCTATCTCTCATCAGTTAAAATAAACACAAAATGGATTAAAGACCTAAATGTAATACTTAATACTATAAAACGTTAGAATTAAAAAAAGGAACACATAGGACAAACCAAATTTAAAAAGCCCAAATGTACAAAAATATAATAAAAAATTTAAAGACAAATGAAGCCATATAGAACTTTATAAAACGCTACTACATGACAAATGAAACATATGAGAGTACACGGATAACCTACAAAGTAGATGTTTGAAATAAGTATCTCTACCCAAGTCTTGATAACCAGAATACAAAGTAACTTAGAGCTCTCAATAGAAAAACCACCACCAATAACAAAAATCCAAAACCAATTAGAATTAGGCAATACACATTTACCAAAATAAGTTGCACAGGTGGCCTACAGGTGGCCTACAGGAATACTAAAAAGTGATCATCACTATCATAAGAGAAATAGTATGTTAACCCACAATACTATGACATCTAACCTTAGTAAGAATTACTGCTATAAAGTTAAAAACTAACAATAACAAGTGTTGGCAAGGATGTGTGTGAAGAAAAGACAAAACTTGTACAATATTGTTGACAATGTAAACTAATACAGCCACTGTGGAAAGCACTTTGGAGGTTACTCAAATAAATTAAAACTAAAACTTCCATATGATCAAATAAACCTAATACTTGATACAGTTCCAAAGAAAAGGAAATCTCTGACAAGTCTTGTTAAGAATCTGAGAAATGTAAAGAATTTAAGTCTTCATCAGTTGCTAAGTGAATAAAAAATATATCACAAGTACATAATATGCTGCTGTTCTGCCATATAACAATATTCCTGTTATTTGCATCAAAGTAGATGGAACTGAAAATGATCTTATTCAATTAAATAATTTAGTCACATATAAAGATGAATACCAGATGAATTCACAATTATGTTGGATATATAAAATTACCTCATAGAAGTTGGAACTACAGTAGTAGCTCATGCTAGTTATGGATGGAATTAGGTGAATGATGAGCATTTAATGAATGGATATTAAGTCATATTTAGATAGGAGCAAGAATCTCTAAAAAGTATTGAAAAGAATGGTGAGTACAATTAACAACTATAACCTGTGCATTACAATAAACTAGAAGACAAATAAATCTTTTTATCTCAAAGAAATGAAGAATTGTCTGGTTTTCATGTATATCTGAACCTATAGATGTATATAATATAATTTACCATTATACAATGTGTATATGTGTGCATGCTTCTACATTAGTATGTAATGCTTTTACATTTTTGTGCATTAGCTAAATTTTTTTAAGTTTTGAGATTAAAATTTAGTCACAGTTATCCCTTTAAGCCCTCCAAATCCTCCCATATACCTCTTGAAGCTCTGCTTACATTTGGTCTCTTTTTTCAATAACAGTTATTGCACGTGCACACACACACACACACACACACACACACACACACACACACACACACACATTTCTAAATATAGACTGCTCAGTCCCTATAATGATATCTGTATGTATGTTTTCAGGGCTGATCATTTGTCAGTAGAGAACCAAGTGCTCTGATCTTCCCTAGGGAAGAGCACCCCTCTCACTCCCAGCTTTCCTTAGATAAATATAGTTCTTTGTGTGTGGTTGAGGCCTCATGGACTTTTCTCTATCCATTTTGTCATGTTCATTGTTATCATCGTTATGGATGGGTTTGGTTTCCAACACCTACATCAGAAGGCTCATAACATCTTGTAACACTAGTTCCAAGGGATCCAGCACCCTCTTCTGGCCTCTGTCTGCACTCCCGTGCTATTGATGCATACACATATTCAGTCATATACATACTTAAATTAACTAAATAAATAAGTAAATAGTAAGAAAGTGTGTCATAAAAATAAAACAAAATACATTGGAGAAAATGCTTATGAGATGTGAAGTCTAATGAATTGTATAAGTAACTTTCATGGTGCATTTAAATACTTATTTCATTCCTTATAAACAAAAAATCACTTCTCTCACTATTCAGAAAGTATTTTTGTGCATGTCCTTTTATAAATTATTTTGACTATATTTTATATTATTTCTTTTATCTAAACGGGTTCATATTGTATAGGTAATTATTTTTTCATTTTAAATTTGTGTGTATTACCATATGTTTATGTAGAACATAAGTTATGTTCATAGTGTGTGTATTTATCATGTCATTATGTATATATAAATAAGGTGATTTTAATATTTTCTACTTTGTGTATGTTTTAAGGTAACAGAAAAGTTTAGGATAGTATCAGAATACCAGTAATAGGTCCTCAAGAAAGCATGTTTTAAAACTATATTCCTTCTCCTATTACTGTGCTGAAGGAAGTGTGGACTGAAGTGATTATGTCCAGTGTATCAGAAGCATGCAGAACATGGCTTCACTTCTACTCTTATAATTTACTGTTAACTTTAGGCGAGGTCTCGGTTTCATATCTACAAATCCTGAATAACAGTTCATTCCCCAACACATTTGTCAGACTGAACAATAAAAGCAGGTAATGTGAAGGCATTGCTTCATTATATAAACAATGCAGCTTACCATAATTTCCCAGCTCTTTCCTCAGGAACTCTGGCAAAGGCAGTCTAGTTGAGTATGGATCAGTGATAACATAGGGCTCTCTTTAAAGACTTCGAAATGCTAACAAGAACTTTTGAGTTGATTATAAGTTGCTGTAAGAATTAGGTTAATATCAAATATCTTATTAATGTATTACTTACACAAAGCCTTTTCTGTGTAAAGTACAAACAGCATGACTGAAAAGGACTATCTCAATCTTTTTGAAAAGGTTCATCAAAATACCATGAATAATGTGGCTTGCTTCTTGTTATTCAGACAAAGAAGGACAATTTGAGGTATATATAACTCTTAACCTGGAGCTGTTCCAGAACAAGGGAACAGCTTCATGTCATCTTCTAGTGTGCTGCAATATGTCTGCAGAATTTTGACTGAAAAAATAAATTCATAGGTAAAAATAAAATTAAAATCACTTTCTGACTGAAAAGTGTATCCATTGTACAAATACTACCAAACTTTCTGTGTTCTTGCCCTGAATCCCTTTCAATAGCGATCACACCAGGAATGTTCCCATGACAACAATTGTGTCCAATATAACTTCAAATATATTAATGCTGTGACTAATCTCACGGAAAGTTACAATTAGTTGTAGACCATCTGCCTTAATGCCATTAAGATAGAACTTCTATTAATAACCTGTATTAAACATCTGACAATAATGTATATTTGCATTTTCTAAAGCTTTTCATACTGTCTTACTATGTATCTTAGGCTGACCTTAGATTCTCTATGTAGCCCCAAATGGCCTCAAACTCATGCAGTCCTTCTGCCTCAGCTGCTTGTGATTTCATAGCATGTCATACTTAGTTGAATTTTCTAGTCTTACAGGGCTATGGCTTACACTAAATTATAAACAGATATATTTATCCAATACTTAATTTCTAATTTATAATGCTCTACCTATTTTATGATTTATCATTCGTTCTTACATTGTAAAAATATTCTCATATATTTTTAATTATCTGAATTTTGAATTTATAACATTTTCAATGTATTTCAATTAATCACATGTCCTCTATATATCTTAGAATAAGGAACTCAGTTTATCTTCTTTACTGTATACACAAGGCAGGCTGTGAAAACTGAATGTTCCACAGAATGTTGTTCAGTTTTCTAAACGTCCTGTTCATTTTATAATGAACATAGTATGTGCCAAGTGTGACTATGGAAATGAATGTTTTATTTACTTAATATTTAACTAGTCCCATATATTTAGTTATTGCCACATTGTATAGTAGAATTTCCAGAAAAAAATGATAGACATGTAGAACAGAACAAAACACTGTTCATTATGACACAACAATAGTGTCTAAATTTGGAAGTCAAAACATATTTCTTTCTTTCTTCAGAATGGATATCCTGCCTTCCTTGTTGGTACTTCATTATCTCATATAAATCAGAGCTCTTTATATATATACTTTCTTCAAGGGAACACTTAAGGTGGAAATTCATCACTCACATTTTGTGAAATCTGTGTGCTCTTCTGACATTACTAGAGTGCATTGCGCTGTGTAAGTACTCACTGCAGACAGTTCACAATAATGGCTCCTTCTCATTTCACATTTGAAAATATATTTCCACGCCACACTTCCTTTCCTCCTGTTCTGCATAGTTTGCTTCTCCACAGTTTAAACTTTTTTCTGTTTTGAAATATAAACCTTCTAAAGAATAGAGTTTTATTACACTGAGAACAATTTAAATATATCTAGAAGAAGAAATTGAAATGTTCTCTTTGCTGTTGTGACACATTTAGAAAGAACCAGCATGACTCTTTTTTTTCAGTACTGTTTCAAGAAAAGTAACTGACAGAAAACTAAAGAATTCAATAATCAGACAACTGAAAAATAGGTTCTTTAAATGCATCTTGCTTTCCCCTCACTCTGACTCAAGACATGTTTTCACTGATTATTTGTCATCAAAACAAAGTGAACACTTGCTAGATAATCAAATAGGACCAAATAGAACAAAACACTTAGAAGGATTTTAGAAGGAATGAGATAAGAAAAAGCTGTTAATTATCTTTTACAGTAAATTGTAAAATAAATTCCCTGTACATAACTTTAGAAAGAACATAAAGTTTCCAACTGCTAAAATATGTACACTGTTTAGCTAATTATCCTTGTTAAATTTAAGTTACATAAAACTTTTATTTGTTTTTATTTCATGCACAAAATTTGTGTGAGTTTGATGTAATTTTAGTTTTATCTACAGACTCACTGTAATTAAATGAAAATAGCTAGAAACATAAAGGTATACAAAGTAGAACCTAGAATTGTTTCAAATGTACTCTTTCATATTGTATTAGATTATTTCCTTATGTCACAGTTTACTCATCTGTGTGGATTATAAAACTCTTGATTTGTTTAATGATAATAACAGAACTTGTGAAGTCCATACCCTATGAGGATTGGAAAATCAAATTAGGCATAAAAACCCTGCATTCTGCCATAAAATTAATTAATCAAGGACTTATAATTTGCATTTTCTGTGTCTTTTATCATTTTCAATATGAAGTATAGGACACCTAGATAGTAGATAAATAAACATGCTGCTAAAATTCCCTTCTAATATAAAAACACACTGAGTTTAACTCAAAATGAAAATTATCATAGCACTGTTCCCCTGAAAGGAATGGAGATGCATTTTGCTTTATTGTTATCCAAATTTGATTAATTATTTTGTACACTTGAACTTGAAGACAATGGTCAAAATCCTTCAAGCATTCAGAAAATGTAAGCCTATGCCTGGCTGTCCTAAGAGTAGCACAGAGGTCCACTGGTTTGTGTGTTTCCCTTGCCTCCATATAAACAGGACTATAATTTTTGAAAATCAAATGATTAATATCTGTCAAGACAAAGGACAATATTGAAAATCAATTAAATCTTGGATTCTTCAAAGTATAAATTTTTACTCTATGATAAACAAGATTGTGAAAAATAACAGACTCTATTTCATATGCCCAAAGCTTAATTATTCTTCAATATTTAAGTGCACTGAATTTTTCAGTTTGGTGGTGAGGAAGAGAAGAAGTACTACTGCCACTACTACTGAGTATTTCCATGGTACTGTGCCAATTACTCTGTTCTTCTCTCCAACATTAATTATGCACACAAGAATGATGAGAAGTTTTCATCCCTACCTCTGCATACTGACTTCTTACACCACATATTCATATTCAGTCCAGCACAATATTCAGAGTAATTTTCAGAAGTTGAGTGATGGGAAAAAAGGTGATGCTAGGTTGTATAAAAAACACTATGAGTGAAAATAACAAAGTTTAATTTATAAAGATATTGATTTATGACAAGTTAGTATTGTCTGATATTTTGGGAGGAAAAGTCTTATTAATTTCTAAGATTATAGTAAGCAATATGAAAGTGAGTAGTTTAATGATAATTATGTATGTCACACTATGGAGCTCTAGTTTTCCTGGAACTCAAAATGTAGACCAGACTGGCCTCAAACTCAGAGATCTGGCTGCCTCTCCCTCCCAAGTTCTGGGATTAAAGATGTTTGCCACCATGTTCATCCTAGTTTAGTTATTGTGTTGTGAACTTTTCTGACCTGGTTTCTTAAATTGGTGTTTATACTTAGAAACATCACTGGTATTTCTTAGTAAATGCAATGTTAAGAGATTGTGATGATATTTTGTTTGTGTTCTAACAAATAAAGCCTCGAGATCAGAGTGAGGAACTAGCTACTAGAGATCAGGCAGTGGTGGCACATGCCTCTCATCTCAGCACTTGGGAGGATAAAACAGGAAGTGATATGGCTTGGCAGAGAGAGGAAGTGATAAAGTGGGGTAGAGATAAGAGTGCAGCCTTTTAGGTCTGAGGATTCGGTAGAAGTAAGAGGTGGCTGTGGCTTGTTCCTTTGTTTCTGTGATCTTTCAGCATTTACACCTATATCTGACTCTGGGTTTTTATTATTATTTTGTTACATTACATTTATTTAGTGTGAATTTTGAAAATTACAGTGTGTATGCATGTGTGTGTGTGTGCATGTATGTGTGTGTGTGTATGTTAGGACATGTTCACATATGAAGATTGGAGGGCATCAGTCATGACAGCAAGTGCCTTTATACACTAACCCATATCTCCAGCCCTATAAGTGAATTTTTGGAATATATATGCTTATTTTAGAATATATTTTTGAAAGATCACTTGTTATAGGATTAAAATATCTGAAAAAAGTCAATAAAATGATTCAGAATGATATTCTGCTATACTTCTAGGCCAAAGAGTAACATAATTGTCATTCAGAAAGGCTTCATCTAGCAACCAATGGAAGCACATGTAGAGACCCACAGCCAAACATCAGGTGCATCTTGGGGAACCCCATAGAAGTGGGGGTAGTATGAACTGTAGGATACAGATGGGTTGAGAAAACCAGGAGAACATGACTCACATAATTATCTAAATGAGGCTCATATGGGCTCACAGAGAATGAACTGACAATCACGGAGACTGAATGGTCTGACTTAGGCCCTCTGCACATGTTATGGTTGTATAGCTCGGTAGTGTTGTAGGATTCCTAACAATGGGAATGGGGGTGTCTCTGACACTTTTGCTTGCACTTGGCACTCTTCTTCCTACTATGTTGCCTTGTCCAGCCTTGATATGAGTGTTTGTGCCTAGTCTTATTTTAACTTGTTATGTCATATTTGGAAGGTTATCTCTGGGAGGCCTCTTTTCTGAAGAGAAACTGAGGAGTGGATCTGGAGGAGAGTGCAGGTGGTGGTGGGAATGGGTTTCAAGGAGCAGAGGGAGAAAAACTGTAGTCTGGATGTAATATATGAGAGAAGAATAAAACAAATTAGCAAAGAAAAGTGTAAATCTGAACTAGAAGGAAAAAACACTTAAAAATAATCATTAGGGAGATTTACAAGGTAATTTCTGCCACTGATGTCTTTTTTATAATAATTCATGAATAATCATTGCAGTAACATTAAAAATGTCACTCACATGAATATAAAATAAATTCATTATGATTGGTGGTACTCTGGTGAAGGTCAAACTGCTAAACTTAGGTATACTAGAATTTGTTTTTTTGAGAGATTTGAGTTTTTTATGGTTTTGATACTTGAATATTTGTGAGCATGACATTTTTGTTTTAAATTCATTTTTACAGTGCTTGGGATTGAACCCAGGGACTTGCACATGCTAGGCATGTGTTCTACTACTAAGTTATATACTCAGACAACCCCTTTTACCCCATAATTTTGAGACAAGGTGTCAACCTTGAACTTGTGATCCTTCTTCTACTTCAGTGTACTGAGTAGCTAGTGTTAGAGGTATGTGACACCAAACTTGACATCATTGATCTTTCTTTTTTTATTTTATAATTTAATTTAATTTTACATATCAGGCATGGATTCCCCTGTCCTCCCTCCTCCTGCCCCCCCTCCACCTTCACCCTAACCCACCCCTCATTTCCATCTCCTCCAGGGCAAAGACTCCCCTGGGGATTCAGCCCAGTCTGGTAGATTCAGTCCAGGCAGGTCCAGTCCCCTCCTCCCAGGCTGAAAAAAGTGTCCTTGCATAAGCCCCAGGTTTCAAACAGCCAGCTCATGCACTAAGGATAGGTCCTGGTTTCACTGCCTGGGGGCCTTCAAATAGTTCAAGCTAACCAACTGTCTCACTTATCCAGAGGGCCTGATCCAGTTGGGGGCTCCTCAGCTATTGGTTCATAGTTCATAGTTCATAGTTCATGTGTTTCTACTAGTTTGGCTACCTCTTTTTCTTTAATAGTGTTACAGTAGAATCCTCATTAGGTTCAATATGCTAGTCATATGATGTGCCATATGTTATTATTCACACTTTGATATTAAATACAAATTATGACAAAGTATCGAAAGTTAGTGGAAGAGGGGGAGGAATGATTGTAGGAGCCAGAGAGGTTGAGGATACCATGAGAACATGGCCCACAGAATCAATTAAGCAGAGCTCATAAGGACTCACAGAGACAGAAGCAACAATCAGGAAGCTTGTATGGGTCTGTGCTAGTTCCTTGGTGTTTTCGTGAGACTTCTAGGAGTGCGAGTATATGTGAGGGTGTCCCTAACTCCTTTGCCTGCTCTTGGGACACTTCTACTGGATTGCCTTGTCCAGTGTTGATATGAGGGTTTATGCCTTGTCTTATTGCATCTTGTTATGCCTTGTTCAGTTGATATCCCTGGGAGGTCTGGTCTTTTCTGAAGGGAAACAATGGAGGAGCAGATCTAGGGGAGAAAGGAGGTAGGGTAGAATGGAATGACTGGAAGGAGGGAAAACTGTGGTCAGGATGTAACGTACAATATATAAGAGAATTGAGGTGAATGTTAGTATTAAGAATGCAGTCTATTTCAGTTATTGTTGAATCCATGGTAACACCATTTTTTGAAGTCTGTACGTGTTATTTAATCTTGTTCGCATTCTAATTTTTACTTCCCTATCAAAAACCACTCATTTACCACTCCACTCTAAGCACCCTCTTGCCAACCATGATCTCCCAGACTAGTTACTTTTTGTCTTGCATACATTCTCTTGACCAGAAATCCTTTCTGTGGTGATATTTTAATTTTACTGAAATCTGATTTTATTTGTATGTCAATAAATAAAGTTTGCCTGGAGATCAGAGGTCATAGCAAGCCAGAGACAGAATTCAGGTGGTGGTAGCCCATGCCCTTAATCTGATCACATGGCAGGCAGAGTCTCTGTGTGTTCAAGGACACAGCCAAGCATGGTGATCTGAATCTTTAATCCCAGTACCAACCATAGAGACCAAGAAGTCTGTATAGACAGGCATTGATGAGGAAATCATGTGGTTGGGTTTAGAGCCAATGAGAAGGCAGAACAGAAAGGCAATAAAAAGAGGAGATACACAGGAAGGTCTCTCTCTCTCTCAGGGGAAGTGACGGGAGCGAGTGGTAAACTAAAGGTAGTCTTGGCTCTTTGCTAGTGCTCTGATCACTGGGCTTTTAACTCTGTATTTGGTTCTGTGTTTCTTATTTAATAAGACTGTTTAGAACTTCATCTATACCTTTCCACTGCATTCATATATTCATGGTTTTCAATACTCACTACTGGAGTAAAATTGCTGTTCAAGATAATAGAGGTATAATGATAAAGAAATATATATCCTTACCCTATTTTAGAGAATATATATTCTAAAAAGTAGAAATTAAACAAAAGGCCATGTCAGATATGAAAACAAACAAATAAATAAGCAAATAGTGTTGTAGCTAAAATGTATTATTCACCTTGGAGGAAAGAGATATCTGACTGATACAACAGAGCTAGTCATGTTATATTGCAGTGTATATAATAGTAAGTCCTAGTCCCTTTACATGAGCATGCAAAAGATAAATTTTATTCTGTGATTAAAACAATTTGAAGAATTCAGAACACGAGATTGAATGATCTTATTTTTCAGGAGAATCTAAAAATCCAATTGAGACTGAATGTACAAACTTGTTGTCTAGAGACTGGGCCAGATGTTATAGTGGAAAAGGTGAGTACATAAGTGTTTGGAGGCTACTAGTATAGGTAAGAGGTAATGTTGACTTAATCCAGGGAGATTGTGATAGAAGTTATAAAACATAAACAAATTAAAGATTAATTTTGAATATAGCAACAAAGAGATTGCTGATTAAACCAACAATTACAGAAAATCAATTTTTCTTTCATTCTTTGGGATGACTCCTAGGACAAAGCTTGATCAACATAGTACATTAAGAAATGTGTGATCAAACATTGTAAATGGAATGGAAAGAGAATTTGAAAGTCTATTTAGAACATGCTAACTGAAATGAACATTAAACAGTGTTATGATTTGGTGATAGTTTGGCTCTGGCTCCCAAGTATCAATGAGTTGGAAGCATAATCTTTAGTGTACCAATGTTGGAAAATCATGAACCCTTTTCCAAAAGTAATGCATAGAACAAGATATACTTCATCCAGTATACTTCTCTTGAAAGGAATAATACAGAGATTTTACAAACCCAGTTAAATACAGTGATTTTGCAAGCCCAGTTAGTTCTCAAGAGAATGGATTGCTATAAAAAAAAGAGCAAGGTCTGCTGTGGATATCGCTCTGTGTAAATAAAGTTCTGATTGGCTAGTGGTCAGGCAGGAAGTATAGGCGGGACAAGAGAGAAGAGAATTCTGGGAAGTAGAAGACTGGAGAGAGACACCGCCAGCCGCCGCCATGAGAAGCAACATGTAAAGACACTGGTAAGCCACATGCCAATGTGGCAAAGTATAGATTAACAGAAATGGGTTAATTTAAGATAGAAAAGGTAGATAACAAGCAGCCTGCCACGGCCATACAGTTTATAAGCTATATAAGTTTTTGTGTGCTTTCTTGGTTGGGTCTGAGCGACTGTGGTGAGAGAGATTTGTCCTGACTGGGCCAGGCAGGAAAACTCTAACTACAAATGGCGTCCAACGTGTTGGCAAGAGTTTCCACCTAAAATCTGAGAAAAAAGATTCTAAACGGAGCTAAAAACAGCTTCCTAGTTGTCTCCCTCAAGTTAGTGGCAGCCTGCCGGTTTGAACTTCTATGGCAGGTTCCTGGCGTGATTGTCTGACCTGCAGTGTGGCGGGAATGAGGAATCTATAAGCGACACTTTACTCTGCTGCGTGGTGGATTTAGCCTTTGCTAGTTAAAAAAAAAAAGATTTCTGGGCTATGCGCTGCTTTGATAGAACTGCTTCTGATAGTTGATGGTACACATGGCTCCAGACCCAGAGCTGGCAGTAAACTGTACCACCGCCATGTTGGGAAGCAGAGGTGGGCGGAGTCAGCAGCCACAGCAGCGTTTCAGTCTTACAAAGATGGATATTACCCAGCGAATCTGGTTTATGTTATCTTTTGGATTTTTAACTGCAGAAAAAGATTTGATCATAAAAGCTGTTGAGTTAAACACATATGTAAATTTTAAAGGTACCTTGACTTCAAAATTTGGATATAAGGATATGTTGCTTTGGAAAGGAGTCTCTGCTTTTGTTTCCACAGAAAGCCAGAGGCTATGGATTTGTTCCAGATTAAGATACATCAGGTTTGATGAGCCAAGACCACCTGAAAGGTCTCCGATGATACAGTGGCCCAGATGATCCGACATCCAGAATGGTTTCAAGGCAACTGGCTCAGAGGTTCACCCTAATGGACTACTCCATAATCCTAAAATTTTCTTTGTGTCCCCATAAGATGCAGCGCCCCCCTCCAGCAGGAAGTAGTAAGAAAAACTACGCCCACGTTCCCAAAAATTATCAAGCTGGCTATTGATACAAACTTAAAGTTAATTTTGTTATACTATGTATATATTTCTACTCGTGTTTAAGGTATTGTGTTTGTATAGCTCATTTAAAATTGTAATGGATAATTAAAAATAGATTAATAATTAATCATCTGTGATAATCATACTCATAGCCATGTTAGTTAAGTCTTCTAGGTATACATAGAGATATTTCAGATAGATAGGTAATCTTCAAATACTTCTAAGACCTTCAGAATATGGCATTTAAAATATTTTTAATATTTAGACTTTCTGGACAGTGAGACATGTCTGCTCCTGGCAACACCGATTTACTTCAGAGACAACGATGGGCATTGAAGACACTTCATATGGAGTTTATCTTCACCTTGGCAAAAATAGCCATTAGGGCAAGAAACTGTTCTTGCCTGGACTGCTCGATCAACTGGACATGCAGGACCCATAGGAAGGTGACCACTGAACTTTGCTTGACAAAATGGTCCTCAGGCTCCTGCTTCACAGAGGAAACGGCCAGACATTCTACAGGACACTGAGAGAAGTGACCAAGAGACTCTAGCCCTGTGGGCTGAAGACAGATGCCCCAACTTTACAAAGGAACATTAGGTGACTGTCCAGGCTGCCAGCTGTCTCTGTCTACTATGCAACACTGCCGAAAGTTGCTTACATCCTTCTCCCGGTTCTCAGGTAATATTATATCCTTCTGAGGTCTTTGATGTGGTTGAAGACTAGATAGTTATAATTTCCTCAGTTATGATAAAAGATACATTAGATATAAAACCTTAGACTCATAAATATAAGATAGATAGGATATCTTCTTTAATATTGTAACTGTAATTCTTGCTTGATAATTGTTTTGTTATATGTAATTGTACTATGTAAAAGTTAAAACCTTCCTTTAAAAAAAAAGAAAAGGGGAAGTGCTGTGGATATCGCTCTGTGTAAATAAAGTTCTGATTGGCTAGTGGTCAGGCAGGAAGTATAGGCGGGACAAGAGAGAAGAGAATTCTGGGAAGTAGAAGACTGGAGAGAGACACCGCCAGCCGCCGCCATGAGAAGCAACATGTAAAGACACTGGTAAGCCACATGCCAATGTGGCAAAGTATAGATTAACAGAAATGGGTTAATTTAAGATAGAAAAGGTAGATAACAAGCAGCCTGCCACGGCCATACAGTTTATAAGCTATATAAGTTTTTGTGTGCTTTCTTGGTTGGGTCTGAGCGACTGTGGTGAGAGAGATTTGTCCTGACTGGGCCAGGCAGGAAAACTCTAACTACAAAGGTCAGCCCCTGTCACTCCCTTTCTACATGTCTCACAGTGTGACCACTCTATTTCAGCTGTGCTATCTCTATGGCCCCATCATTATGGTAAAATGTATGTAGAGGCTTCTCAAAAGAAACTGAATTGTTGGAGATGCACATTACTATACTTTCACCTTCTAAAACTGAGATAAGCCTATGTTCTTTAGTGAACTTTCTTTGTGAATCTGAACACCAAGAATAAACTCAGAGCCATTTGTATTATCAGATTTTTTAAAATCACATTTGAAGATACAGAAAGTGTCACCTTCACACTATTCCTTGATCCTCAACAAATCCACACATGTAACTGACCATAGGAGGTTTCACAGTAGATACTGATGTCCTTTTGTCTCTAGCACAACTAAATCTAAATTCCAGCTGGGAATTTAATAATCTCCTCTATTCACTATAATGTTCAATGGAGCTTAAGAACTTCTGACACAGGCCTAAAATTCTAGTGTTGGGGTGGTTAGGAAAAATGCAAAACAAAACTACTGGTCATTTAAATGGTAAGTACCTGAGTACTCAGCTGCCACCACTTAAAGGACTTGTGAAATCAAGCTACAACAAAGGAAATTTGAAGCAAATAGTTACCAAGGCATAGAGAAAAGTATGGTGTCTGTTAAGCAAAACAAATGCTCCAAGGAGTGCAGATGTGACATGCAGATCAAGGTTGTCTAACACCATTGATGGTTCAATTAAGGTCATAACTGAGGATAGCTTTAAAATGTAAAGGAAGTTACAACAAGAGGTTTTAGATGAAAAATATGCAGCCAAAAGTTTGTGCTAAGCATTCAAAGGAATCAGACTGATATTGAGCACTCATGGGTCAGCGGAGAGAAAACAAGTAAGAACAATCCTTTACCATATCCATCTGTCAGTGTTTTGTCTAATTTCAAGACCTAGTTACAAAGCTGAGATATCTCCTCTTGTCACACCAGCTGGCAGAGAAACACTTTATTTTTACAATTTCCATTTGCTCTTATCTCTAAGATAAAAACTTGAACTATTCCTTTCATTATTTATGTGCATCTTAGCTTTTTGTAGAGAAGGATCACATTTTGTTAATCTCTCTGTGTCCTACAGTGAAAGAATAGTAGGCTCTCACAAATTGCTGGCTAAAAGTTTTGGAAACAAAAGGTCTGAAATATGCTGAAGAAGCAGTGAGTGTTACTGAGGTACTGAATAATCAAAGTGCTAATGTTGCCCATCAGAAAGAAAAGGTTGTTCAACAGAACAGTCAACTCTGCTTACATCAAGGCAGACCCCTGCTAGATATTGAAGTTGTAGATAAAGATTTGAGTAATATATATCCCTATATGTGTGTGAATGTAAATACGTATATTTCTAAGATAATTCTTTAATATTACAAATTTGAACACATAGCAATTTTGGTGAAATTTACTTAGTTTCATAATATCATAGCAATCTGAAGAATATAGATTTCTTTATAGGTACACCCGCAGATATAGAAACAAAATAGGCCTTTTCTTCAGTGACTCTTAACATCCAGAAACATTCAGTATATACCTCATTAACTCCTAAGTTGCAGTGGTCTATACCCAGGCATTTAATTCAATAACAATTTTCTGCATATGTAGCTTATAAGTTAAATTTGATTAAATCTGTGAACCATATATAATATTAGGGCATGAAAAATTTCTTTTCCTTTTGTTATCTCACTTTTTAAGATAAGTTCTCATGAACTGCAAATTGACCTCAAACTCCCTATGTAGCTGAGGATGCCTTTCTCTTTTTGATCCTTCTGGGATTTCTGGTGTGCTACACCATGATAGATTCATGCAAGGATGAAACCCAGGGCTGTTTTACATGACAGACAAATGCTTTGCTGACTGATCTACATCCTTTGTGCAGATCTTTATTTTTCTTTATAGTTCTACAAGACATATTTGTGTACCTTGAACTCTCAAGTCTCTAAGCTCCTCAAAATCTGAGAACAACTACCTCAGATGTCATTTTCTATCTTGCTCCCCCAAATCAACAATCTTTGCCCATTGAAGACTAACCCTGGATGCATGTAACACATAAGATCAATTGTATTTTCCTTTAAAATTAATTATATGGATAATGAGCCATATAAAAATTTTGTGGGTTTTTTTTTTGCTGTGTAGCATTATCTAAGAATGGTTTCTTATGAAAATTTACAACTAAAAATAACTAGTCTAAAATTATAAATGAATATAAAATTTTAAATTTCCTTCCCTAAATTAAGCTGACTATATTATACAGCCTGAGTATTCCTTGCTGAAATTCTTAAGGCTAGAAGTGTTTAGATATGGACTTCTTCACATTTGAGAATATTTTAATTAAATTTACTGGGTATGCATCCTAAACTGAATTATTAAATTCTACTGAATTGAGTGTTTTAGTATGTGCGGTATTTTATATTTTATATTTTCATGTCAGTGATGGTCAGTCTGTACATATATCTAACATGTTTATTTCAAAAACATGTTTTAAAGCATTTAATGACTAAAGACTATAATTTTTGAATCAAAACTATTACTTTGATTATTATCTAAATATAGTTAGTTATCACATAAAATGACATTAAATATATCGAGTGAGAAATAAATAGAACAGTTGTTGGATAGTACATTAGTTACCTGTCTCACTGTTGTGACATAAACAGCTTAAGAATGGTACATGCCTTAAATCCAAGCACGTGGGAGGCAGAGCCAGGCAGATCTCTGTGAGTTCAAGGCCAGCCTGGGCTACACAGAGGAAAAAAAAAAGAATGGGATGGCTTATTTGGCTTATAGTTTCACAGGATACAATCCATCTTGGAAGTGAAGGTATGGTGGCAGGAGGAGGAGGTAGCTGTAGCTGATCATGTTGCATCCAATATCTGGAAGCAGAGAACAATGAATGCTTGTGCTTAGTTTGATTTCCTTTTATTCTGGCCAGTAACCCAGCCCATGGAATAGTACCACCTCTAAATAAATTATTTACATAATTGTAGTTAGAGTATTCCTTCCTGGCCCAGTCAGGACAAATCTCTCTTACCCGCCAGTCCCACAGTCGCTCAGACCCAACCAAGAAAGCACACAGAAACTTATATTGCTTACAAACTGTATGGCTGTGGCAGGCTTCTTGTTATCTACTTTTTCTATCTTAAATTAACCCATTTCTATTAATCTATACTTTGCCACATGGTGTGTGGCTTACCAGTGTCTTTACATGTTGCTTCTCATGGTGGCGGCTGGCGGTGTCTCCCTCCAACCTTCTACTTCCCAGAATCCTCTTCTCTCTTGTCCCGCCTATACCTCCTGCCTGGCCACTGGCCAATCAGAACTTTATTTACACAGAGCGATAAGCACAGCACTTCCCCTTTTCTTTTTTTTTTAAGGAAGGTTTTAACTTTTACATAGTACAATTACATATAACAAAACAATTATCAAGCAAGAATTACAGTTACAATATTAAATAAGATATCCTATCTATCTTATATTTATGAGTCTAATGTTTTATATCTAACATATCTTTTATCATAACTGAGGAAATTATTACTAGCTAGTCTTCAACCACATCAAAGACCTCAGAAGGATATAATATTCCGTGAGAACCGGGAGAAGGATGTAAGCATTTTTCAGGAGCCTTATAAGAGTAGACAGAGACAGCTGACAGCCTGAACAGTCACCTAATGTTCCTTTGTAAAGTTGGGGCATTTGTCTTCAGCCCACAGGGTTAGAGTCTCTTGGTCACTTCTCTCCGTGTCCTGTAGAATGTCTGGCAGTTTCCTCTGTGAAGCAGGAACCTGAAGGACCATTTTGAAAGTAAAGTTCAGTGGTCACCTTTCTATGGGTCCTGCATGTCCAGGTGATTGAGCAGTCCAGGCAAGAACAGTTTCTTGCCCAAATGGCTATTTTTGCCAAGGTGAAGATAAACTCCATATGAAGTGTCTTCAATGCCCATCTTCCTCTCTGAAGTAAATCGGTGCTGCCAGGAACAGACATGTCTCACTGTCCAGAAAGTCTAAATTTTAAAAGTATTTTAAATGCCATATTTTGTAGGTCTTTGAAGTATTTGAAGATTAACTATCTATCTAAAATATTTCTGTGTATACCTAGAAGACTTAACTAACATGGTTACGAGTATGATTATCATAGATGACTAATTATTAATCTATTTTTAATTATCCATTTCAATTTTAAATGAGCTGTACAAACATAATACCCTAATCAAGAGTAGAAATATACACACAGTATAACAAAATTAACTTTAAGTTCATATCAACAGACTAAAATCTATACCAATGTAAAACATTTTAAATGAGTTATTGCTCTTTAGAAGTAAGTTCATTAATCTACCCTTTCATCCTATCATATCTATATCATATCTCCTTTTTATCTTTAGAAAGAGATTGCATTTATAATCAACCTGTTTTAAATAAAATAGTGGTTTTTCTCTGTCCCATACCAGAGGGCTCTTCTGATTTGGGACACAAGAAGCTCTTAACCTTTTCTTATAACAATGTGCTTGGGTTTACAGAAGGAGTGAACCAATTCCATCTCCAAATCCAGCTGGGAATTTGGGCGTAGTTTCTCTTACTACTTCCTGCTGGAGGGGGGGGGCGCTGTATCTTATGGGGACATAAAGAAAATTTTAGGATTATGGAGTAGTCCGTGAGGGTAAACCTCTGAGCCAGTTGCCTTGAAACCATTCTGGATGTTGGATCATCTGGGCCATGGTGTCATCGGAGACCTTTCAGGTGGTCTTGGCTGATCAAACCTGATGTATCTTAATCTGGAACAAATCCACAGCCTCTGGCTTTCTGTGGAAACAAAAGCAGAGACTCTTTTCTAAAGCAACATATCCTTATATCCAAATTTTGAAGTCAAGTTACCTTTAAAATTTACATATTTATTTAACTCAACAGCTTTTACGATCAAATCTTTTTCTGCAGTTAAAAGTCCCAAAGACAAGACAAACCAGATTCTCTGTGTAATATCCATCTTTGTAAGATTGAAACGCCTCTGTGGATGCTGGCTCCGCCCACCTCAGCTTCCCAACATGGTGGTGGTTCAGTTTACCACCAGCTCTGTGTCTGGAGCCATGTGTACCATCAACTATCAGAAGCAGTTCTATTAAAGCAGCGAATAACCTAGAAATCTTATTATTTTTTTTTTAACTAGCAAAGGCTAAATCCACCATGCAGCAGAGTAAAGTGCCGCTTTGTAGATTCCTCATTCCTGCCGCACTGCAGGTCAGATGCACATGCCAGGAACCTGCCATAGTAGCTCAAACAGGCAGGCTGCTGCTAACTTGAGAGAGACAACTAGGAAGTTCTTTTTAGCTCTGTTTTAGAATCTTTTTTCTCAGGTTTTAGGTGGAAATTCTTGCCAACACATTGGGCGCCATTTGTAGTTAGAGTTTTCCTGCCTGGCCCAGTCAGGACAAATCTCTCTTACCTGCCAGTCCCACAGTCACTCAGACCCAAACAAGAAAGCACACAGAGACTTATATTGCTTATAAACTGTATGACCATGGCAGGCTGCTTGTTATCTACTTCTTCTATCTTAAATTAACCTATTTCTGTTAATCTATACTTTGCCACATGGCTTGTGGCTTACCAGTGTCTTTACATGTTGCTTCTCATGGTGGTGGCTGGCAGTGTCTCCCTAGCCTTCTACTTCCCAGAATTCTCTTCTCTCTTGTCCAGCATATACTTCCTGCCTGGCCACTGGCCAATCAGAACTTTATTTACACAGAGCGATAACCACAGCACATAATCCCTCAATTTTTTTCACTTGGTATTCTAAATACCTTCAAGCTGACAATCAATAGGTGTTATGAATGGAGTAAGGTGAATAATGGGGAGGAACATTAATGAGGAAAGAAAGAGCATTATATAAAGGAAGGAACAGGAAGAATAAGACAAGTAACACCAAGATTATTTGAAAAGAACATAGGGAAACATGTTTTTTAAGCTTACTAAAAAACACATATATAAAATATATATTGTAATTAGCCTATATTTGATGATAATGTGCTCCCAAGAACCATAGTGTGTCTAAAAAATATCGAGAAGCAGACATGAGAACTTCCATTTAAATTCATGAGACTTGGCCAAAACAATGTCCTTAGTTGACTATCAGAACTTGAAGGGAATATCCTATGACTGGAGATACTAGAAACTTTAGACACAAACATGAAGGATTTCAGTGAAAATAACCTGGAAACTTCCTCCATAAGGACTAGAATTGATAGTATTAGAAAATACTGTTCTTCATTTATCATGGTCTGTTATTCCTTGTTCTCCCTTTCTGTTCTTGATCCAGCTGAGATCTCCTGCTCCCCTAAGCTTTCTTTCCCTCAAACCTTGCCCTGGATAAGTGAGACAATTGAATAGCTTGAACTGTTTGGGAGGCACCCAGGCTGTGGGACCAGGACCTGTCCTTAGTGCATGAGCTGGCTGTTTGGAACCTTGGGCTTACACAGGGACACATGCTCAGTCTGGAAGGAGGGGACTGGACCTGCCTGTACTGAATCCACCAGGTTTAAATGAATCCCCAGGGGTGCCTTGGTCCTGGAGGACATGGGAATGGAGGGGAGGGGATGGGGGGAAAGTGGGGGTGGGGGCGGGAGGGGGGAGGATGGGGGAACCCATGGCTGATGTGTAAAATTAAAACACAAATATAATAATAATAATAATAATAATAATAATAATAATAATAAAATTTAAAAAAGAAAATACTGTTCAAGCTTCTAATAGAGAAATCAATATTAAGAAAGAGATCAATATTAAAAATATTTAAATTAAAAAGAGAAAAGAAATCAATATTCCCCCAACAAACTGCAACAATGACTAACATGACAAGACATCATCAATGGAGGGATAGTGGCCCTTTTATCCGGGAGATAACTGTGATGGTTTGAATATTACATCGATATGTTAAACTTAAAATTGTTTTATGGTATTTTATGTTAAAGCATATACTTTTCAAATGACTTTTAAAAGTCATAAAATAATATGATCTTAAGTGAAGCTGGGACCTGTCTTTGGTGTATGAGCTGGCTTTTTGGAGCCTGGGGCCTATGCTGACACACTTTGCTCAGCCTTGGTTTAGGGAGGAGGGGACTGGACATGCCTCGGCTGAGTCTACCAGGTTGGACTGACTCCCCAGGGAAGAAGACCTTGCCTTGGAGGAGGTGGGAATGGGGGATGGACTGGTGGGGAGGGCTGGGGAGGGAGGACAGGGGAATCCATGGCTGATATGTGAAATTAAGTTAATTACAAAATAAAAATAATATAAAAAAATCTAAAGCCTATTGAAGAATCACTTGTGTTTATTTATGATATTTATATTTTCTTCAGTTATATAAAAAACAAAATTAACCTAATACATGGTGGTTTCAGAATATAAAAATTGCCTTGAGGGTTGACACAGAAACTCACATATTACTTTTCATTAGTAGGGTAGTCTGAGAGCAATAAACATTTATTCTCTAAAATGACAGTTTAAATCCTGGTATCTTCTAGTTTACTGTTTAACATATTCCTCCTTGTGGTTGCTTGTGAATGAATAAAGTCCCCAATAAATTGATCCTGTAATCTCTACAATCTGGTGCCCCTGCTAATTGTGCAGCCTTCACTTTCTGTTCTCCTAGTTTGAAACTTCTTTGGGTAGAAGGACTTTTATCTTCACCACATCAGTGAGATCACTGTGCCTTTCTGAGTATATAGAGGACAAATTTCACTAAAACTTACTATTTTATGCAAAGTCATATTGCCAGTACTTATGGACTATATACCTCAGTCAAAATTCAGTAGGCCGATTAGATATTATTGATTTTCTTTGTTACCCAATAATATGCAGTTGTGATTGTCACTTTTCTATCTCTAAAGAAAATATCAAAGATAATCATCTCGTTAAGAGTAAAGGCTTATTTTGACTCACAGTCTTGGAGGTTCAGCCTATGATCTGTTGGCTCCATTGCTTTCAGGCCTGTGTTGAAATAGCATACCAAGGCAGGACCATGTGAAGTACAAAGCCAAATACTTCATCATAAATAAGTGAAAAGAGGAAAATGGAGTTAGGTTCTCAGTATTATCAACAAAGGCAATGTCCCCAGTGATGTGAAAACCTCCTACTAGGTCATTTCAAATAAGTTGTTATTTTGTACATTGCCATATGTGTGTTGGTTATGTTCTAAAAGCCATCATTGTAACTCACAAAATTTTCAATAGGAATATTCTAATAAGTAGTTTAGCTAAACTGCTAACAGGTCATGGTTTCTACCTACTCTATTTTCACCTTAAATGAGTACTTGGCTATGTCCTAAGAAAATGCAGTAATTTCTTTCATATTAAGTAGTAATAATGTTTTGCTTTGTACAAGTTAAAATTACTGTTTTGTTTTCTGATATAGATATTTCTGATGTTAATTGTTATATGAACCACAGCCTTATGTGGAATGCTTGGTAGCTTTTCAGTCTTTGAAAAAGTGTTTGAAGGAGATTCTTAGAAAAAAATTCCTTTGGAAATACTTATTTATTTTTTAATGTAACATTTCCTTTATTTTTATCCAAGAGAAAACATTTAAAATGATTAATTTTTCATGGTTATAAATTACATTTATATCTAACTGACTGGAAAAGCAATAAAACACCCTAAATTTGTGCCTCTTAGCTTTATTAACTATATATCTGATCATTCTAAAATGTGTAACACCTTTTCAGTTCTTCAAAAAACTATTCATTCTAAGTTATGAAAAATACTGGTAAAAGATACATTTTCTTAGAGCAAAATGTTAACAAAGCACTATATGCTGGACAATTTTATGTCAACTTTACATACGCTAAAGTCATCTGAGTGAAGGGAACCCCAATTAAGAAAATATCTTCATAAGATCTGGCTGTAGGCTACACTTTAGGGCATTTTCTTTATTAGCGATTGATAGGGGAAGATCCAGTTCATTGTAAGTGGAGTCATCCCTGGGCTTGTGGTCCCAGGTTCTATAAGAAAGCAGGGTAAAAAAAAACCATGAGGTTCAAGGCAGTAAGTAGTACTCCTCCATGGCCTTTACATCAGCTCCTACCTTCAGAGTCCTACCTTCCTTGAGTTCCTGTCCTTATTTCCATTGATGATTAACAGTGGTATGGAAGATATGAAGTAATAAACCCTGTCCTCCTAAATTTGGTTTTGGGCCATTATGTATCATTTCAGCATGCACCCTAACTAAGACAAACCATCTAAAAGGAAAATGCAGTGTATGCATTACATGATTATAATAATTCCACAAAATAAGTAAATTATGTGATTAGTATTTGGAACCTTCAATTCCATACCAAATGTGAGATTCATTTTCATGCAAAGTGGATTAAGCATACATTTGAAATGTATTTGCTCATGTTGTCCTCCTAGAGCTGGCAGCACTAATCCTCTGAGGTCATCTTCCTTCTACAAAATGGCACATAGTACAAAATCATTCATGAAAACCATTTTGGGTTTGGGGATTTTTTTGTTATTTATTATATTTGTGTTTTAATTTTACACATCAGCCATGGGTTCCCCTATCCTCCCCCCTCCCACTCCCACTTTCCCCCCAGCCCCTCCCCTCCATTCCCAGGTCTCCAGGATCAAGGCACCCCTGGGGATTCATTTAAACCTGGTGGATTCAGTACAGGCAGGTCCTGTCACCTCCTTCCAGGCTGAGCAAAGTGTCCCTGTGTAAGCCCAAGGTTCCAAATAGCCAGCTCATGCACTAAGGACAGGTCCAGGTCCCACTGCCTGGATGCCTCCCAAACAGATCAAGCTATTCAGTTGTCTCACTTATCCAGAGGGTCTGATCCAGCTGGGGGCTCCACAGCCTTTGGTTCATAATTCATGTGCTTCCATTTGTTTGGCTATTTGTCCCTGTACTTTTTCCAATCTTGGGCTCAACAATTCATGCTCTTACAGTCCCTCTTCTTTCTTGACAATTGGACTCAGTGGTAGAGCACTTGCCTATCAAGCACAAGGCCCTGGGTTCGGTCCTCAGCTCCGACACACACACACACACACACACACACACACACACACACACACACACACACACACAAAATAAATAAATAGATAGATAGATAAATAGATAAATAAATAAATAAATAAATAAATAAATAAATAAAACATTTTGTACATGACTTTAAAATATTAAACATTCAGTTTTACAATTTCTTCTGCTCAGTGATCAGTGTGGTAAATTTCCATCTGTGGATTGCCTGTTTTAAGTGGGGTAGGAAAGTATGAATAGCCAAACAGTACAAACACACAAAGACACGTGCACATGAAACAGTGATATCAGCATCAGAAATATTGCAGAACATTTAGAATGAACTAAGCAACTTTCTGCCCATTTTATATATGCCTTTCTAAACTTTGATGCTTTAGCTCAGTTCAGTCAGACAGCCATTTTGTTTGTACAGAAGTAGAGGGTGAAATAACACATGCTGTGCTTTGGTTCTGAAATAAGTTTAGAACATATAATCAGTAGTAAAATTTATTATAGCCAATAATTCCATCAAAATGTCAAGATAAAAATCTACGATACAAAAAATTGGCAGCTTTCCTGTATATTAATGAAAAATGGACTGAAATGCAAATGTAAATCAGGGAAACAATCCAAATCATAACACACACACACACACATACACACACACACACACACACACACACACACACACACACACACTAAATAGGAAATAATCCTAACCAAGGAAATGAATTCCCTTTACAGTGAAAATTTTGAGACATTAAAGAAATCAAGAAAATAGAAAGAGACCACATGTTTGTAGTTTGGCAGAATTAAAAATATGACTATCTTACCAAAAGCAATGTATGGATTTAGTGCAATCCCATAATCCAAAAGCCATTTTTCTGATGTAGAAAAAAAATACAAAAATTTATACTGAAGCATCGATGACTAAGTATAACCAATGTAATCCAGAACAAAAGGATACTGTGAGAGGGATCACAACACTTGATTTCAAAATGTAGCAATGAAAGTATTGGGTTAACATCATAAAAATGGATGCATAGATTAGTAGAATAGATTCAAGAACCAAAATATATGCCCAACCACTAACAGTTAACTGATTTTTGACAAATATGTAAAATATATGCACTTGAAAAAAAGATAGCATATTTAACAAATGGTGCAGGGAAATCTGGATTTAAACATGCAGAAAAAATGTTGCTGGAACCTTATGGATCAAGGACTTCAAAATATGATCTGATACGCTGAAACTAATCATGTACAAAATACAGAGCACATTTTAACATATAGACACAGATGAGGACGTTCTCAATAAGACTCAGATAGCACAGGAAATAGGACCAACAATTAACAATTGAATCTCATGAAACTATAAGCTTCTGTTCAGCAAACAGATCTTTGAAGTTAATGAAGGCAGCCCAGAGAAGGGGAGAAAAAAACTGCCAGATATTTGCCCTGTAGAATAATAATGACAAGAACATATAAGTAAGTAAAACTAATCATTAAGAAAATAGGTAAACAAATTTTTAAAGGGGTATGGAACTGAACAGAAAATCATAAAAAATGCAAATGGGGAACAAAATCTTTAAAAAGTTCTCAACATTCTTGTTCACCAGTTAAATATAAGTTAAAATTATCCCATTATCTCCATTCCAACTTTATACTACCAGCAGTCTATCTCTGTTCCATTGGAAAACTACCCTCCCCTGCTGTGGCCCCTTACTAGCTTCCTAACCTCAGTGGATAATTTTATTTGAATACAAATATGTAAAGGTGCAAGGTGGGAGACAATTTGTGATGCTTTGCTTTTTTAATATGGGTTACCTCACTCTGAAGGGTGATTTTAAAATCAATCTATTTACCTATAAATGTCATAATTTCACTTATATTAATGGCTGAATGGTAAGTCCATTGTTTATTTTACATTTTCATTATTCATTCATCAATTGATGAGCATTTAGGCTGTTTACATTTCCTGGTTCTTGTGAATACAGAAGCAATTAACTTGGAAGACCAATATCTCTAGATTAGGAAAAGGAGTGATTTGGGCATATGCCAAGGAGTGGTATACCTTGATCAGATGTTCAGATGGTAGACATATTTCTAGTTTTTTTTTTTAATTTTTTTTTTAGCAGTCTCCACACTGATTTCCACTGTTTTTACTAACAGTGAGTAAGTGTTCCCTTTTCTCTACATCCATACCATCATTTGTTATCAATTCTTATTTTTTCTTTTCTTATTTTTTCCTGATCTTATCCATTCTGGCTGTGGTAAGATGGAGTCTAAAAGTACTTCTAAGTTGGATTTCCCAGATGACTGGGTGGTGATACTTCTAGCAGTATTTGTTGTTTGTTTTGTTTGTTTCTTTGGTTATGTCTTAGCTATGCTGGATGCTTCCTATTTTAATATGAAATTTAAGAACATTCTTTTCAATTTTATATAATTTTTATGATGATTTCATTGAATCTGTATGTGGCTTTTAGTAGAGTAGACATTTTTAGAGTATTAATCCAAAGGGTGACTGGGGAAGAATGGACCACAAAAGATTAAGTGGGATGAGAGGTAGGATACAGAGGTAGAATGAGTATGAGGTAAAATAATTAGCATTAAAGACACATTGTAAAGTCCTATGGAAATCAACTACCATAGAAACTTCCTAGAACAGATACAAACACATATAAAAAGAATATACATGGAAACAATGCATGTTAGACTAACAACTAAATGTTCCAGTGCTATGAATATATTATCTTTTTTCTATTTGTTGGTCAGTAGGTTGTAGTTAGGCCTTTTAGTCAGGACCAGCAGCTCCCCAACAATGATGCAAAGACTTATTATTAATTGTAAAAGCTCATCCAACTAACTAGCTCTTACAACTTAAATCTTAACCCATTTTAATCTACTTTTTGTCTTGTCACTTTATTACTCTTACTCTGTACTATCCATGTTCTTCCTTTCTTCTTGGCTGGTGACTCTCCTCTTTTCCTTCCCAGAATCCTATGTGCCTGAAAATCCTGCCTAGTTATTGGCTGTTCAGCTCATTATCAAACCAATCAAACTGTCACATGTTCACAGTAAACAAAAAAGAAAATTATTCCACAACAGTAAGTATCAGAGATCATTGAACATTATATGTTATTCCCATAGCTCTTGGTTTCCTTTCAGAATATAACAGAAAGAGGCAATGCTGAAGATGCCACATATCTGAGTCAAAGAACATGGTGAAATCAAACAGACACCAACCTGGAAATGCCATCTCTGTTACCTAGCTTTTACAGTGCTTGAAGGTGCTATGTACACTACTGGAAGAAAGAAATAATCATCAACCTCACTCATCTGTGACCCCTGTACGCTGTAGCAAAAACTGTCTGATAAGACATGCCCACTGGTGACATAGTGGCATGAACATCATGAGAATAACCAACCACTTTTGATTTCAAGTTTTAAGGCCAATTCCATAAGATGGAACCCATATCTGGCATCATTATTAGGTCTATGAACTTCTAGCTGGAGATATCACTTCCCTAAGGGAGAATGTACTACTATTATTTTGGCAAATAGATATAATATTTAAATTAATTCTAATGATTTACCACTATACTCATAGATTAATGTGTCTTTTAACTATGAAATAAGAAACTTCCTTTTACAGTGATGACATTGTACATAAAAAAACCACAAATGGGGGTCAATGTGCAGAACATAAGAGAATGTGGAATAAAAAGCCTTAAATTTAGTGTATGTATCATACCCCGTTCACTTACATCTCAGAGATCATTATGGGTGGGAAGGCAGGAAGATTTTTAGAGCCACAGGTGGTATGCAGCTACAATGAAACACACTGTTTGGAGGGCACAAGTGTGTTGTTACACATTGGCACTCTCAGCACCTTTGACCACATGAACGCTGTGAGGCCTGCTCCACAGAAGGAAATTTCTTTCCTAGTACTATAATTCAAGTCAAAAGTTCATGGCTAGAGAGGTCATAGGCTCTAACATAGATCCTTTTGTTATTGTTCTTATTTTGCTAAATGATCATGCTTCTAAATACTTATATTTATACCCATGCACTTGCAGATGTGGCCAAGTTTTCTCAGTTCTACTACATAGCCCAACATACATGCCCAACAAACTTCAGTGGGTTATTGAGAAAATAGAAATATGAAATTATAAAGTAACATGTTAGAAAGAATATGGGGAAAGTTTGAGAGAAGAAATAAATATAATATTTCATTGCTTTCATGTATAAAATTCTCAAAATGAAATTAAAAGATATAAAGGACATTTAACCTCAGTGTTTTGTAAAGTATTTTGTGAAACAGTTTGAGAAGGAAAACTTCCAAACTCATTGTGTGAAAATTACAACTCTTGATACTAAAACTTACTAGCATGAATGAAAAACAATACAAGAAAATGTTAAAAAAATAAATAAACAAACCTCTGTGTTCAAAATAAATGAAGAAAAAAGAAGAAAGTACCTGGATTCCCATTCCATAAAACATAATTACCCTGCATCACAATAGAGATGCTTATATTGTAGGCATGCAAAATGGCTTAGTATTGGTAATCAATATATATAATATAGCAAAAATTACATGATCATTGTTGTAGAAAAAATCCAATGAAATGATTTCTAATGATATTCTGCTATACTTAGTGATAATTTTCTATTCTGTCATCAGAGAGGTTTCATTGAGCAACTGATAGAAACTGATGCAGACACAAAGTCAAATATTAAGTGGACCTTGGCTAATCCTGAGGAAGATGTGAAGGAAGGATTGTAGGAGCCAGTGGGGTCAAGAGCACCACATTAAAACCCACAGAACCAACTAACTGGGGATAATAGAGGCTCACAGAGATTAAACTGACAACCAGGGAACCTGCATGGGACTGACCTAGGCCCTCTGTATATATGTGACAGTTGTGTAACTTGATTTTCTTGTGGGACTCTTAACAATGGGAGCAGGGGCTGTCTCTGACTCTGTTGCCTGCTTTTGGGGTCCTTTCCTTCTACCCAATTGCCTTGTTCAGCCTTAATAGAAGAGGAGGTATCTAGTCTCAATTCAACTTTATATACCATGGCTGGCTGATATTCATGAGAGGCCCCCACTTTTCTGATGAGAAACCATGGAGGAGTGGGGGAAAGAAGATGGGTGGTAGGCAGAGGGGATTGGACAAGAGGCAGGAAGTGAAATGTGGTCAGGATATAAGAACAAAAAAATAAACAGCCTGGCGGTGGTGGCACACACTTTAATCCCAGCACTCGGGAGGCAGAGGCAGGCAGATCTTTGTGAGTTCGAGGCCAACCTGGGCTTCCGAGTGAGTTCCAGGAAAGGCACAAAGCTACACAAAGAAACTCTGTCTCCAAATCCAAAAAAATAAAAAATAAAATAAATAAAATAAATGAACAACAGCAAAAGTGGAGAAATACCTCATGCATGAGACAGTTATAGATGGTTTCATCCATAAAATTTTACTGATTACATATAAGAAATGTCACAATGTCACATTGCTAGGCATGAAAAATGTGTTAAGCTCTTAAGTGGCCAATCTCACCTTGCAATACAAAAGAGAATGCACAGTGGAGATAGGCCCCATATGTAAAATGAATGAGAGAAACACTATTTATAAGTTAAAACTTCAAATGAAGGAGTTCATAGCAGAACAACATCAGTGAATGTAAAAAAAAGTTCAGTAAAAACACCAGCCACATTCACCACAGCTGTCACACTGCACTTAAGCAGCATGTGCTTAGCAAATGTGGAACTCAGCAGCATATATGTTCCCTATTTGCTTACCACAAGAAACATCACCATGGCTGAAGACCTCATGATTAGAACAGCTTCATAACTCTTGATCTACATCATTTATGCTTCTTTCAGAACAAACTTCACCACATAACTAACAGAGAATAGCTATTAAATTACTCTTTCCGATGGAGTCAAGAAGCACAGTTTTGTATATTGAACATCTGCACTGAGGGGATTGCTCACAAGTGTCTATTACATGAGATTCTTTAAGGATTCTAATATACCAAGACTCACTTACTGAGTTATTTCCTAGCCAGGTTTTGCTGCATAAGTGATTTTGCTTCTATCAGCATTCAGGAACCCTTTCAGTATGACCTTCACGCAAATGTATCAAGAAAGGCAGATTTCTGCTGTTCTTGTCCTATTTCCTGGAGGGAATTATGAACTCCCTGTGATCTGAACTTATTGGGAACAACTTGTCCCTTTCCATCTGATGGTGTTAGTGTGGATGTGCTTTAGGTCCTGCTAAAATTACATGAGCAGGTTCTGTAACTGTCCAAATGCTTCCCATTTCCTCAGAAATGCATTTCTCCACGGCTTCTAAAATGTCATCCCTTAGAAATCCCTGTTTTACACTGATCTAATTTATAACATGACTCATCCTAGCCTTTATTAAATTGATATTCTTATTCTTTCTTCCACTATTTAGAGTTGATGGGAAAAGAACTATGGATGACTCAACATGTCATGTCTTAGGGAGAAGAAAAGGAACATCAATGTAATTTAGCTAAGCTTTCTTTGGAAAAATAGAAGGCTTTGTGGATCCTATCTTGCGAGCTACATGTCAAGGCCTTATATGGGTCTCAAGTTCATGTTGAAAAAATGATAATTTGCATGATGTAACTATTCTCTCAGGGAATGTTTAACATCCCTGATACTGCTTATGGTAAAACAAATTCTCCTAAACCCACCCAGATGTAATAGTTTGAATTTCAAAATCTGTTTGGAAAATAATACTTATAAAGCCTAAATAGGAAGCATAATTCATAAACTTCAAGTTTAATAGATAGGACATGGCCATATTCCCAAACATTTTCAAATGTATTAACATTAAATATATGAATAGTATTTTTCTCAATTTTAAAATGTGAGGAAAGCCAGAAGTGCATAGTGATTTCAAGTCTAGCCAGGTGTACAATGGAACTCTGTTACAAAATCAGTCAGTCATGGACTGAGCAACTGCTTATATTAAAAAGAAAATTAAAATGCCTAGGCTGTCTCTGAAGTGAGATTTCTCTTTCTTAGATAGCTCATCTTTAAAACAACTTTTTTTCTTTTCTTGTGGTGTTGCTATTGTATACATACAGGTACAGCTAGCATGAGACAGCTAAAGAAGACTAACAGGAAGTAGGGCAATCCCATTTTATTTTGTACTCTGTACTTCAATTGGTATCACTGGCACTGACTGCCTTGTCTTTGTTCCGGTAGCCTTTCCTGACCAATAAATATGCCATGTTTCCAACATTTACCAAGCTGTCTCAGGCCTTCAAGATTAGTATCAGCCTACATTGTGTGTTAAATGTTTCTTGGTGACATTAATCTCTGTGATTCCCCCCCGTTCCCAAAAACTAAGTAATGAATTCTCATAATTAAATTGTTTTTAAGTGGTTTTAAGAGAATTTTTTTCTGATTATGTTTCAATTGTTGAATAACTGTACAAAAGATAGAACAAGTGTGTTAGTAAGCAATGAAAGCTTAAATATATCTAAAACATAACTTCTACTGAGAATAGCTTACTCTGAGCAGTTGAAGAAAATTTAATGAAGGGATTATTTATGGAATTGAGGAAAACATTAAGAAGAAATACATTAGAAATAGTGATGGACCCAGAGATTCATAGTACTATGAAGCTATTTCCAGTCCTCCAGTGGTGTCAAGGGAGAGAGTAGTATTACTATTACAAGCAAGTCCTTTCAATGAGATAGGGTCACCCAATAATAGATTTAGCCACTCATGACTGATGTCCTCTATTTTTATTTTCCATAAGAACCATAGGTATGGCAGCACAGCCACTATAAAACATTATTCTGACAGGGATTGATCAGTGGTAAGCACTGGGTGCCTGGCATCCTTATGCTCATATTATTTGATTTCCTGTCATCACTTATCATTGGCAAAATGCAATTCAAAGCCAAAGCTCAGGAGAGCCCTGAAATTTAGCTCATAGAAGTTATCCTCCAGGATGCAGAACAGAGAAGAGAGAACCAAGCCAGGATCTAGAGAGGTAAACAAATAATGTCAACATATGCTACTTCTAAAATCAATGTCCAGAGTTCTAGAAAAGAAATTGGTGTGTTAAATAGTCATTTTGAATATATGTAAAATAGGCTAGAGAGACAGCTGAGAGGTTAGGGACACTTAAACACTTCCAGGAAACTCAAGTTCAGTTTCCAATACCCAAGTCTAGTGGCTCACCAGCAACTATCACTCCACTCTAGGGTATCTGATGTCCTTTTCTATACTCTGAGGGCATCTACACACACACACACACACACACACACACACACACACACACACACAATCAAAATAAATATCTGAAATATGTAGGATAATAGAATTAGAACTTGTTATGGAAAATGGTTCATAATCAAGTCCAATAAGATTAAGTAATACCATGACCTAAAAATAACATCAAGATATGCCAGCCAACAACAAAAGGCTCAAATTATTCTCATTGTTTCACTTTATAGTTATATATCTTCTTAATTTGAGGTTTAATAATGGTCATTTTGTGTCCACATTTAAGTTTTATTATTTTAATTAAAAATTTTATTTAATGTATTTTATTTTGAAAAAATTGAAGTGATTAATGCTGAATGGTATAATGCAGAAGGCAAATAGATGTAGAGTGGCATTTATTTAAAAATCAAGGTACTAGAACCAAAATAAATGTATAATTGCAAGAATCAACGTATACTTAAGGATATTTTATCTACATTTTAGTGCATTTAAAGACTGGAAAGAAGAGCAGAATGTTGATTAAATATGGAAATTGTGAATGATGGAAGATAATCAAAATAGAAGGTGATTCCATTGAGAACAAAAGTATAGGATGAATACTCTTCCTTCATGAGAAGGAAAAAGGAAGACTGATATTCATGAAGATTCAATGAGGTAGAGCCCCAATTCTGAGAAGATTCTTACCTGAGCACTTTTATTTTTTGAATTTTTTAAATAAAAATATGTGATAATAACCAGTTGTCAATGAATGGAATAGGCACAGTGGATAATAGGGACAATAAATAAATTATACATTAGCTGAAAGCATTGGGAAGTAGTGTAGGAATCAAACTAAAATATACTCAATGTGTGTTCTTCTAGACTAGTTTCAATATATGTATGGATTTATCCTATCGATAGACTATACAATTTTTATGGAGCTGTGTTTAGTAAATTCAATAAGAGAGGTGAGAGAAAGATAAGGAATTGTTTAGAAAGTTATAATTTTGTCAGTCTTTGTTATGATAAGAGTTTAGAGTTGAGAAAAACTTTTGAACATATTATAATTCAACAGATAGTAAAAGTATAGAGAAATTTGGTCATCGGGTTATTAGTTTGGTAGAAAGCAGAGTGATTATAATGTCTGCAGTTCCTAAAATCCTGGCATTAATGATAGTTATCTTAGTGTTTAAAAGAGAATGTTGATGCACACCAGTAATCACAGTAAGGATACTGAGTTAGAGAACAGTCTATCCCTGTCTCAACTAACTAAGACTGTAGAAACTTTCACTGAAATGATGGTAAATGTCAGTGTAAGAAACAAACAACCACAGGCATTGTCAAATTTGGAAGAAATATGCACTTGAATAGAGAAAAGGAGTGGACTGGAGGAAGTCAGGTGCAGAGGGCTGTGGTAGTATACAGTAGATGACAACTAGTGTTTGACAAGTTGTCCTACCAGATGTAGAACTCCATGATGGGAAGCCCCACCTAGCAAAGCATGGGGTCACTGGCTGTTGGAAACTGGTTGTTTTTTATCTGTAACTTTCTCATGTGCCACCATTATGCCTCCCTAATAAGAACAGCTGTGGGATGTTTGCCATAGCCCTTTGGTAGTGTATTTTACATCTTTTGGCACACTTATAGTTGTGTATGTACAGGTTATGATTTCTGTTTAAGCTGCATAATTTTCATGTATAGAAACAATACTAGGATATTTCACATTACTCAGACTGACAAAAGATTCTCGGTCACAAAGACAGCCTTTTACACGGACAGCTAACTTTAGACATCAGAGCAGAGTCAAAGCAAGCTGGTTGCCCCTAGAGACAAATATATGAGGTCTTTTTTCCAGGTGTTTTGCTTATTCAAGGTCAGAGCCTAAGGTGACTTTAAACATAATTTTCTCAGTAATTGACATTTTGCATTTAGTCCCAGCCTCAATAGGTGCTACAGGCTCAAGGTTCAGCCAATCACTTACTGTCTGGGACCCCTCACCAACTTATAGCTATGTGCGCGGGTCAATAGGACATTACTAGCCTAAGAGAAACTATGTGACTTTTCTTGTGTTTTGAGGATGGGTAGTGCCCTGAAAATGTAACTTGTATTTGTCCAGAGTTTGGCTGTGAGAGAGGCATCAGCAGAGATGTAGAGAGAGATGGTTGTGTAGAGTTATATGAGAGGTGCTGCAGAATGTGAGTAAAGTTTGTGTGCGTGTGTGTGTGCACACGCGTACGTGCGTGCATGCTGGGTGAGAGATGAGGGCCACAGCAACATAGAAGAGGAAGCTATGTAGAATATGAGTGAAGTGTATGTGTGCCGAGGGAGAGATGAAGAAGAAGCATTAGGGAAGGTGAGCGATTGAATGAGGGAGAAATATGTGAAGAAACAGTGTAAGAGCTTGACACAGGGTAAGAGTGAGTGTGTGAGTGTGTGTAGGTATGTGTGCTAAGTGAGGGATGTAGCTGAATAGGAAGAGAGAAAATGTAACATAGAATTGTCCATAGTTGATCAGAGAAGAAGCAGCACTGTGAGAGTAAGATGAGAGAATGAATGAATGAAAGAATGAGTAAAGAGTGAATAAATTGTGTAATAATATGTGAAGCAATATAGCAGAGTAGAGAGAAGAAATGTGTAAATGTAACTGTGAAAAGAGATTTGTAACTATGTGGAGACAAGGAAGATGAAGCTGTATAGAAAAGAGAAATGTATGTAAATGAAATATGTGTAACCTTGTGAAAAGATGTATGTATGCAAAGATATGTATCTGTAAGCAGCAGTGTGGAGATACGTAGCTATGTGGAGACAGAAAGAGTCAGAGACCATTTTTAAGACAAAGTAAAAGAGAAAGTTACCATGAGAAAGCATGTGTGTTTCATTATTTTACCAGTTTGACAGATACATCTAATTACCCTCAGATGGAAAAATTCTATCCCTCAGATAGATAAGAATTTTTCCTAAGCCCTAACTGCCTTCATGGATTTTCTTGCATTATCCTGGAGGTAGCCTTGGAGAAGGCTCTTCATAAGGTCCCTTATAGTCAGAAAACTGCGATGGTCTCCATTTGATCTAAAGAGAAGTGTCTTTGACCAAGGATGGTAGGTACAATTAATTATCTCTGTGTATAGGGGTAAGATTCAGAATGTGGTAAGAAATTATCCTTTGTTAGTAAAGTTTGTGTACTATATATATAATGTATGTTATATATTATGATATATATATATATATATATATATACATACATACATATATACATACATATGGATATTTAATCTTATAGGAAGTTAATTCACTTGAGGTGATAATGCTTCCCACCACAAGAACCATAATCAGACAAAATCCTCAGTACCAGGCATAAGAAACCTCCATTTGAAGGGTTGGTCCGGGTAGTCTGAGTGACTAGATTATCAATGTAACCCTTGATTGCTTCTAGGACCTGAAAATTCTTTGCTCCAGTATAGGTTTCACGGTACTAGAAAATAGAATACAAGTTTCCAAACAAGGGTACCAATTAAATATTCATAATCATGAACCATGGCAATCATAATCATGGCAAGATATGCATGAAGGTAAAGGAGGTGATACAGATATGTTGGTGGTAAACAACAGCTGTCTAGTTAGACTTAAGTTTCACTTGACAGGAAGATAATCATATCTGGTACTGGATACCTAGCTATCTCCCCAGGGTTAGTGAAGTCACGTACCCTAGATAGACTAGTTTTCTTATGAATCTTTAACAAATACCATTTGATTTTGCTTTAAAAGAACAAGTTACAGTTTGGTTAGGTAACATTGGTACTGTATTTTTCATAACAAGAATGAGGCCTAGGTACAGCACTGCAGGAGGAAATGTAATGAAGGACTAAACGAATGAAAGAACAAAAGGATGAAAGAAGGAAGAAAATAAACTTAGAAATGTGTTCTAAGGACCAAAAGTCCTACATCAGCCACACTTGGTAGAAGGGTTTGTTATCTTCAGTGTTTCTAAGAACATTTTGGTAATTTGGGAACTTCCAATGCTATCATCACATGATTGCATAGTTCCAATCACTTCTTCATGATTATGATGGTTTGAATGAAAATGACCCCCATGGGCCTGCAGGAAGTGGCACTGTTAGGATGTGTAGCATTGATGAGTAGGTATGGCCTTTTGGGGGGTTGAGGGGAGCTTTGAGGTTTCAGAAGCTCATACACTTTCTCTTCCTGCTGCCTGCTGATCCAGAAAAAGAACTCTGAGCTCTTCTCAAGCACCATGTGTGCCTACATGCTGCTATACTTTCTGCCATGGCAATAATGAACTAACCCTCTGAAACTGTAAGTAAGCCTCAATTAAGTGATTTTCTCACTAAGTATTAACATGGTCATGTTCTCTCTTTACAGCAATAGAAACTCTAACTATGACAATGATCACATCAATAACAAAAACAAAACAAAAAAACAAAAAAACTGGTGGCTCTTGATTGTCCACAAAATCTAGATTTGTAATACCCTACTGCTGAAGACAGCACTCATTTTAGATACAGGACATAGAGAAATCAATCTTGATCTAACCAAGAAACTGCTTTCCTGTTGGATAACTTTCACAGTAACATCAATGCTCTTATAGAACACTAGACCCTGCCTGCCACAACACCAAACTATTGGCAAGACGTGTCCACTGTTGCAGGAATAGTGTTAATGTTATTTCTGAGGGTAGCCAAGCAGTTCCTGACCAGATAGATGGCATACCTGCTCAGTGAGGAGGATTTAAGGCATAGTACTGTAATCCTAATTTAAAGCTCATGACTGGGAACATTGTAGGCCCTTGGTGGGGGATCTGCTTTTGCTATATTATCATGATGTACAATTGCATTCTAAATATTTATGTTTGTGCCCATAGGCCTTGGATACTCTCAGTCTTGGTCAGAGAAGCTTCTATTTGCAGTGTGTAGTTCCTAGTGAAGAGACTTGTCAAAATGCTGACTATAAATCTCTGTGTGCTCATATGTGGGTGGGTTACCATCCAAGGCTCAAGCAAATTTGCAGATGCAGAACATAGGGTAGAAAGAATATAAAAACCAACAGTTGGGGAGGGACTTGTGGTGACTGATACACAAATCAGCTTATAACATTCCTGATTATTTGTTCAAGACATGTATAACAACAAGCCAGTCAATATTGCAACATGAATATGAGACAAGGCTTCTGAGGCCCTAACCATATTGGAAGAGCTATTGACACCTTATGGCTGTCGTTCTTCTTTGAGTATTTGACTACTGATAAGTTTCTCAAACAGCAGTGGCTGGTCAGGACATTGAGCTAGAAAGGAGATGTGATAAAATAGTAGGGGAGAGCTATTGGAGGTTGTGCTAGATGCATAAGATCAATATATATATATATTGTATAAATGTATGGAACTCTCAAAGAATAAGAAAACATTAAAAACAAATGAAAATAGAGACTCAAAATTAACTCAATTAAAAAAGAATAGTATACATCTAAACATTGTTTTGAATTGATAAAGACATTTTAGCAGTTCCAGAATGCATAAGCTGTATTATTGAGTGTCTTCTTTTAATGTACACATAAATAATAAATAGGACTAAGTACAACTTAATTTTCATATTGAATTAAAATTAACAAAGGTAACTAAACATGCTTAACTAAAATATGAATCAAAATACTCTACTTCTTTAAATAAATTTGTATTTGATATCAACATTTATGATTAGGAGAAAAAAATATATTTTTCCCTTAGAAATGCACAGGGTATACACACATCTGATTTACTTATCATATGGAAAAACTCTTAATATTCAGTAAAAACAAACAATCTTCTAATTCCTTGACATTTAGAAAGTATATGGGAAAGAATAGTACAGATTTGGCAGTGAAATAAAATTACAAAAGTAACTTTATTTTTCTTCAGCTTGAAAAAGATCTAAATTTAAAAATTGAGAAGGTAAAATTAATCAAAATAAACCCAGCCATCTATTTTTAAAGCATTTTATTTTCAGATGTACCTATATTTTATCTATATATTTCCCCAACATTTTCCCATTATTTACATATTTTGAAAGTTTGTCTTTGTGACAAGTTCCTAACAGTAATTTCCAACTCTTTCTAATTAGAAAAACCAGGTCTAATCAGTGGAGCCTGTGTGACCACTTCATTTTTGAAAGCAGCAAGCCATGTTAAGAAACAAAATCATATCTCTATGATCCCATAGTGCATCAGTGCTAATAATAAAACTGAAAGCAATTTTAGGCCACAAAGTCAAGCAATGTCCTGTAGGATTGATTTTACTTCACTGAGGGTTTATTAATGTCATTTCTTTGGCTGTTGGAAATAACAGACTTATTTCATTACAAATACAAAATAGTAATTGAACTATGGGTTTAAGATACTAATTTATTTAATGACTTTCTACTTTAAGAAATATTATTATTATTTGATAGTTACAGACTACTTAATATATGAAGTCAACTTTACCTAACTCTTAACAGGACTGTTTCTCTTGGCCAAATTAAGTCTTTCACTCCGTTACTATATTATAATTTCCCTTGTGATGGCAAGGCATGTATGCTGCTTAGATCTGAGTCAAAATGCACAATCGAAAGCCACTTCGGAAGAAAAATCTCAATTGCCTCCATTAGATTGGCCTTTTGGCTTGTCTCTGAGGCACTTTCTTGATTTATGATAGACATGAGAGGGTCAAACTCAATGTGGATAATGCCACTCATCTGCAGGTTCTCCTAGGCTATATATGAAAGCAAGCTGAACAGCCATTGGAAGCAAGTCAGTAAGCAGTTTTCCTCCACGATTCCTAATTGATTCCCTGCCCTGACTTCCATCTGTAATGATGGAAGATCAGGACATGTTATCCAAATAAACCCTTTCCTCTCCAACTTGTTTTGGTAAGGGTTTATCACAGCAAGAAAAAACAAACTGGATCAGAATCATGTAAGTTCCACTTCCTAAGCTAATAACAAGTCATTATTTAATCTTTGCATAAGACAAGATATTCACCATTGATATCCTGATATTCAACAAAAATGAGCAGCAGTTTCTATATTCATGAACACTAGCTACAAAAAAATCACAGAACACAGCATAGTTCATTAGGTTCCAGAGAAAGCATGTCTTTCTCCTACTTTTTTTTTTTTACTAGAATGAATGAGTCAGTTAGCTATGTTCACAACTAGGTAACTGTATATAAACTATCAACAGAGCAAGGCTTATAGCCTGACTGACAAAGATTGGAGAAACCGTATTTTCACTACATCTCTCCTTTTCAACCACCCACCATCTCATTTGCAAACAATTTTGTGCCATAAAATTATCTAAATAAATAAGCTGAAATTTATCCTTTTAATTTTTGAGTCAGGGTCTCATTGTGTAGCTCTGACTAGCCTGGAACTCACTGTATAAACCAGACTCTTTGAACTTACAGAGGTCTACCTGCTTGTAGCTCCCAAGTGCTGGGATTAAAGGAACATGTTACCACACCCAGCATATTTAAAAACATCCTTCAGAGTTGTTGTTGTTGTTGTTGTTATTATTATTATTATTATTATTAGTGATTTAGAGACAGGATTTCTTTGGCTGTCCTAGAACTTGCTTTGTAGACAAGGCTGGCCTAGAACTAACAGAGAAACCCCTGCCTCTGCCTCCCAAGTACTGAGATTAAAGGTATGTGAAACCATGACCAGCTAGAGTTTTGATTTTTAATAATCTCTTTGTGTCTGAATGAATTTTGGTACATGTAAGTGCAAGTGGCAACGGAGGCCAGAGAAATAGGACCCTCTGGAAGCTGGAGTTTGAGGTGGTTATGAGCCACTTGTCATGGGTGATGGGAACTGAACCTAGGTCTTTACTGTGATGGTTATTCTTATTTGTTAACTTGACTATATCTGGAATTAACTAAAGCCCAAGAAACTATGCACATCTGTGAGGTTTTGATTTCTTTTCCTTGACTGAATAATTTGAGATAGGAAAACACAACTTAAATTCAGTTCATCTGAGGTTCAGAAAACCCACTTTAAGTCTGGGTGACATCTTCTGGTGGCAGCATGTATAAAAGACATAAAAGAAGGAAGCTTTCTGTTTGACTGCTTGCTATCATGCTCAGGGGCAAGTTCATTGCTTTGCAGTTATCAGAGCCTATGTCTTCAGGATTCTAGTATACACTGAAGAGCCCCTGAAACATCCATACCTACAGTTTACTGAGGCCTCTTCTAGAAGCATGGGAAGAAGAAAAACCCATGGCATGAACTATTTAACAAGCTCACTGAGATAAATGCATTTGGTTTTCCTAATTCACCTATTGGGAGAAGCAAAAAAATACTGATTTTATATGCAAAGTTTTTGACAATTAGTAGAAAAATAAGGAAAATAGTGATTCTGGTGGGTTGTTCCTAGCATATCTGGATAAATTTACAAAAGAAATTAGCTTCAGGATAAAATTAGCCAACTTCTAGCAACACAGGATATGGTGACAGAGGACAATAATGAACTTAGGGATGAAATTGAGTTGCTCTAGATGTGTATAAAAAGTCTAAAGGTTTTTAATTGTGCCCTGGAAGAGAATTTTCTGTTCAGCCGTCACAGAGCTCAAAGTGGCAGAAAATCAAACCAAAGGCCTCATTATAAGATTGACTGAATTGCAATGAAAATTCAAGTCTCAGCCTTGGAGTGTGTTGGTGTTTAAAGTAGAGGCATTAATTGGTTAAAAAAAAAAAGGATCCCATAACTAGGGGTTGAGATGTCTGGGAGGAGGACCCTGAGGCTGAGAACATTGAACCCTCAGATTCTCAAGGTTTGATCTCACTGAGGAAGAAATATCTCCACCTTTAGAAGAATATGTACCTTCACCCCTGAAATATTGCCTTTCCCACCTTTGAGCGAGGCAATTAATCCTTCATTGTCTTCTAAACTACCAGTGACTTTTCCTAAAGAGATGCCAGGCAAGACTAGACCTATAACCAAAAATAAGGTTAAGCAGGCTCTGAGGGGAAAGTGTAATCATTGAGGAAGTACACTACAGCACTAAAAATGCTTAATGAGTTTGTTCATTCATTCAAGCAGACAGTGTGGATTATATATGGAAACATTTTAAGAGCAGGACAATGGTGGGAGCCATATAAAACTGGATCAGGTTGAGTTTGTTGACATAGGCCCACTGAATGGAGATTCTAGGTTTAATATGAAAGATTACACAGTTTTGAAAAGTGTCAAAAGTTTGTTTGAAATGTTGGCTAAAGTATTTGATAATAGATGGCTCACTGGAAAGGAGTTGATGTCCAATATCCATCCCTTGGCTTAGTGTTGATGAAGAGATATTAAGGCTCAGGGAAATTGCAATGCTACAGTGGGTATGCTGTTTAAAACCTAATCATCCACAATGGGACCGCCCAGAAATCATGACTTTTATTAATCTTATAAGACAAAAAATGCTGAGAGAGTCACTTGCACTTTTAAATATCATTGTCTTTCTTCTTTTCCTTATACCAGACCTTCTGTTTGGTTAGATGAATTAAAAGTGATGAGTTTAATTGGTCCCTGGAGTATCAGGAGACAGGTGGCAGCACTGAATCACCAAAGGTAAGGTGATTGTAGTTATCACAATGGGCAGCATAGACAAAGCTGTGGACACAGTCACCTGACCTGTAATAGTCAGCACAGGCAGAGTGAATTTTATGGTGGTGTGACTCATATGGACCTTGAGTATTGGCTATGTTGTTTCCAAGCAAAAAAATAAATAAAAAACCCACTACATTTTATTTGATCACTATAAGTGGAAAAATATTAAAACAAATGAAAGAAAAACTATTTTGGACCTATTTTCAGACTTGAGTTAGTTTGCGGTCTTAGAGCCTATTGACTGAAAGAAACACTATGTCTTCCTGAGGAAGGATTTTTTTTAAACACCTAAGAGATTTACTGTTAGTCTTCTCCCATTGTTATGCAAAAGGAACTGTGGCCTTTTACAAGATTAACTGGACACTGGAAGGAAGGAAACAATCAGAATTTCCAGGGTCTGTTGGATACTGGTTCTGAATTGACACTGATGTCAGGAGAACAGAAACAGCAAAAAGCATTGTGGCCCTCTGGTTAAATTAGGGGCTTATGGAGGTCAGGGGGTTACTGGAATTTTAAAAAAAACAAGTCCTACTTACTATAGGTGCAGTGGGTTCCCTAAATAATCTCGTGGTTATTTCCCCAGTCCCAGAATTATAATAGGGATAGATTATACTTTGAAGTTGGCAGAACTCTCACGTTGGTCTCCTGACCTGTGGAGTGAGATCAATTATGGCTAAAAAGATCAAATGGAAGTCATTGGAATTGTCTCTACCAGGAAAAATAGTGAACAAAAACCTATATTGCATTCCATGAGAAATTACAAAAGTTAATGCCACCATCAAAGACTTGAAAGATACAGGGATGGTGGTTTCCATCAGATTTCCCTTTAACTCTCCTATCTGGCCAAGGCAGAAGACATGTGAATTATGGATAATGACAGTTGATTATCAAAAATTTAATCAAGTAATGACTTCCACTGCAGTGTCTATAACAGACGTGATGTCCTTACTTGAACAAATTATCAAATTTTCCTGTACATGGTTTGCAGTTATTGATCTAGCAAATGTCTTTTTCTCAGTATCTGTCCATAAGCAATTTCCTTTCAATTGGCAAGGTCCAGAGTACCTTTACAGTTTTACTTCAATGATACATTAACTCTACAGCCTTATGTCATAACTTAGTTCAAAAAGATCTTGATCATGTTTAACTTTTCTGAAGAGTTTCACACTGGTCTACTACATTGATGGTTCTATGCTGATTGGACAAAGTGACCAGGAGGTAGCAACTACTTTGGACTCATTTGTAACACATGTGTATATCAGAGGATGGGAAATAAATTTAATCATAATTCAAGAGCCTCCTTTCAGTGAAATTTTTAGGAGTCAATTGGTATGGTGCATGCAGAGATATTTCTTCTAAGGTGAATGGTAATTTATTGTACTTAGCCCCTTCAAAAATCAAGAAATAGGTGAAACTGGGCCCACAATCATGGAACTTACCATATATCCCACCATCCTGAAGTAGCTGGACTAATAGAGCAATGGAATGGCCTTTTGAAGACACAGTTACAGTGTCAAATATGTGCCAGCAGAATGGAGAGCTGAGGCAGGCTTCCCTAAAGGGCAGCATATGCTTCAAATCAGTGTCCAATATCTGGTATGGTTTCTCTCTTAGCCAGGATTTATGAGTCCAGTAATGAAAGGGATAGAAAAGGAAATTATCTTACTTACTATCACCACTAGTGACCCACTGGAAAAATGTTTGCTTCTTGTTCTAGAACTTTAAGTTCTGCTGGCCTAGAAGTTTTGGTTGCAAAAGGAGGTGTAGATGGATATTTTTCTGTGTCCCATAGCCAATCCATCCCAAATAAACACATAGAGGCTTATATTAATTAAAAACTGGTCTATAGCTCAGGTTTATTACTAACTAGCTTTTTCAACTTAAATTAACTCATTTCTATTAATTTATTATTGTCACAAGTCTCATTGCTTTACTTGTGTTCCATTGTATCTTGTTCCCCTGATAGCTCTAAGCATCTGTCTCAAATCTACCTTCTTTTCCCTATATCTATCTTGGATTTCCTACCTGGCTACAACCTGTCTGACAATAGGCAAAAGCAGCTTCTTTATTAGCCAATAATATCAACACATATGGACAGGATACAGAAAGACCATCCCACAGCAGGGAGGGAGTGCTCTCTCCAGTAGACACAACAAACATTCCATTGAACTAGAAGCTCAGATTTCCTCCTGGCCACTTTGGACTTTTGATGCCTTTAACAGGTTAAGAAAGTGCCAGAAGGGACAATTGATCAAGATTACCAAGAAAGATTATGTCTGAAGGGCAGGAGATCCTTTGGGGAATCTCTTGGTGTTACTGTGTCCTGTTATTAAAATTAATACAAAACTATAATACCCCAATCTAGTCAGCATGACAAAGAGCCTAGACCATTTAAGAATGGAGTTATGGGTTAGTCCTCCAGGAAAAGAACCAAGACCAGCTGAGGTGCTTTCAGAAACTGGAGTAAATACAGAATGTGTAGTAGAGGAATGTTATTATAAATATCAGCTACGACCACATAACCAACTGTAAAAATCAGGATTATAATTGACATGATTGTTTTTGTCATATTTTGTTAATTTATTTTTACAGATATTTATGTTTCCATTCCTTGAATTCTTTTTCATTTAATATGACATTGATTGAGATAATATCAGTGATTAACACAATTAAGTTATGAGATATCCCTAAAAGGATATTGGCTCCTATTCTATAATATATAATGTATTTAAAGTTGTATATAGGATAATTATATCATGTTAGGGTGATTATGACCTACTTACTGTCTTAATTTGGAAATTAAGCATGATGTAAGGAGATATGAATATTTTTCAAGCTGGAAATTGGTGAACTTCTGATGGCCATTCTTGATTGTCAACTTGAATACATCTGGAATTAACTAAAGCCCAAGCATCTACATACAACTTTCAGGGATATTTTTCTTGATTGGGCTATTTGTGATGGGAAGGTCCAGCTTAAATCCAGATTATTTGAGGTTGGAGACCTCACCCAAAATCTAGGTCACACATTCTGATGGCAGCTAGTATAAAGGACATGGAAGTAGAAAGTTTTTATCCTTTGATAGTTAACTACAGCCTATAAGTCATTGTGGCAAATCACATTTATACACAGATTCATTTTATAATTTTTTTTTCTAGAGAACCCTGACTAAGACACTCTGCAAGTACAATACTTATTCTTAATAATTAAGGCATCTCTCCAGCTGCCATACCCTTTCTGTCCTTATTTAAATTCATAAAGTAAATATTATGATCATATTTTGTATAGCATTACTATCTAATTTGTGTGTGTTGGATTGTTTTATGTTAAATTGATAAAGATAAAGTAATTTTTAAACAGAGGACCTCAACTGAAAAGTGACTCCTCCAGATTTACCTATGGATAAGCCTGTCATTTTTTTAATTGAGGATTGAAGTGGGAAGGCCCAGGTCAACATGGTGGTGCCACTCCTGGGCTGGTGGTAGTAGGTGCTACAAGAAAACAAGCTGAGCAAACCTTGAGGAAAAGGGCAATAAGAAGCATTCATTTGTGGTCTCTGCATCAGTTCTTATGCCTCTAGTTTCCTGCGCTGATTTTCCTGAATGGCAGCCTATATGCAGATGTGTAAGTAAAATAAATCTTTTCCACCCTAAGTTGATTTTGGTCACTGTGTTTATTACAACAATAGAATCCATAAACATGACAAAACTTGCTATCAGATCATGGGGCATGGTTGTGAGAAACTTCTCTGTTTTGGGGGTGATTGTGGAAAGAATCTGGAACTTTGTGATTTTAAAAAAAGTCATTGAGTATTTGGAGGGTTTTTTTTTTTTTTAACTCTGGGGTAGAAAAGCCATTGAGGGTACAGAACTTAATGAGCTCTTGTGGGAACTTAGAAGACAGTGCTGAAAGCAGTGCAAATGATGGAACCCCTGGCTTCTGAAGTTTCAGATGGAAGCAAAGATGAAGTTTGGGCTATTTGTTATGCGAAATATGCAAGGATTCTATCAGTGTTATTATGTGATATATCAAGTTAAGAACATGTGGTTTTGGTAAGCTGAAGCTGAAAAATAAGAACAGTCCAGATACACTAATGATAAACCTTTGTTTAGGTGAAACAATCAAAATCTTCTGGGAAATGTTTCCACACACAGAAGCTGTGGTCAATTAGGAACTGAGTATGTATCTCATGCTGGCAGCTGAATTTGGTGGTATAGGAGTCCCCTGTTTAGGACTAATTTTGGAAGAGGCTTGGGGAAAAGTTGAGGCTTGGTACTGGGTTTCAAGGCTGAAGTTCCTGAGAAGAGGCTAGGAGAAGTCATTGGTGAAGGTGCAGCCTCCGTTTTATTTAAAGCCCTAGGAATGAAGGCATTGTGGAGAGAAGTTGAGACTTGATACTGTGTGCCAGAGATAGATTGTTTGAGAAGAATTAAGAAGATGCTAATGCTGAAGGTACAGACCAGTGGCTGACATCCATGCATTTTTAAGATTCTAGAACCATAAGACTACTGACAAGTGTAGGTTCTGTTTTTGTCTTTCCAGGATAATGGAAATACCCATCTTCAAGAAATCATAAGGCCTTGGATATCTGGATGTTTATAGCAGAAAGAAAGAATATATTGGTACCAATCTACACAGGGTAAAATATCACTGTCTAACATCTATATCTCTATCAATCTACAATAGTTGTAGTTCCAATTCAATTATAAACCAAGCTGCCTTTGGAGATGGAATTGGCTCACTCCTTCTCTAAACCCAAGCATACTGATAAAAGAAAAGGTTGAGAGATTCTTCAGTCCCATATCAGAAGAGCCCTCTGATGTGAGACAGAAGGAAACCAATTATAAGGGACCATTGTCTTCAAGATTCTAATTCTCTCCATGCTTACACTTGATTTCTCAGAATCCTTTCTTACATGTCATGACATCTTTAATTCCAAACCTTCCATTCTGATAAAAAATAAGTTTTTCCAGTAGCAATCTCTGAAGTCTCCAGAAGGAAGATGGGGCCCCAATGACAATAACAACAACAACTCTACCCAGTCCAGAATGATGCCATGGTAGTCATCATCATACTACACTTCTTGCCAGAATTTCAGACAATCTTACCCATTACTCTGAGAGTTGCTGCCGAATCTCCAGTTAGTGTAACTGAGATTTAACTATCTGAGCTTTCTCATAATACACAACTGAGATACCATCACCCCCTAAACAGCAGGAAGCAGTTCTAAGAAAACAACGCCCCTTCTCCCTAAGGTTTCATATTTCTCAGGGTTATGGATGAGGGTTCTAGGGTTGGGGGTGGAAGAAACTGTTAAACTCAGTACTCTCCTTAAGGAAAGAAAATATGTCTCAGAAGAAATGGAATGGATAGGCATAAGATATTATGGTAGACTATCATATACATTAGTAAACAAATTTAGTAAAATAGCAGCCTTAGATAATTTGCACTGTAATTTGCAGTTATGAATTCTTATATGTTGATACAAATATAAACTTTTTATATTCCTATTTAAGATAATTTGTATATTGATACAAATACAGAACTATGTTTGTTATAATGTACACATTTTTTACTCTTATTTAAAATATTCATATATTGATACAAATGTAAATTTATATCTGTCATACTGTATGTATGTTCTACTTCTGTTTAAGATATTATGTATACTGATATATATTTAGGATTATTATCATGTTGCATATAGCACTATACATTCCTACCTCTGTTAAAGATATTTTGTGAATTGTCACAATTTTAAAGTCATTGTCCTTTTACACTACATTTGTTTACAAACTGTTTGCCTTGTTTACATGAAGCCTTAGTCCTTAGGTTGTTTAGGTATATAAGACTTATAGATTTATTGTCACCTATGCTTGTCATCTCTATAATTATGTTAGTTAGGTTATCCAGATTTATAAATACATAGGTCAGTGGACAGGTAATCTTCAAACACTTCATGGACCTAGAGAATATGACATTTAAATAACTTAGAATTCTGTTGACATGAGAGACAATTGCTCCTGACAGCACCAATTTGATCCCGAGAGAATGTTGGGCTTCTAAGACATTTCCATTGGAAAGTTTGTCTTCTTGGCACAAAATGGCCTACTTGGCAAAGAACTGCCCTTGCCTCAACTGCTGACAGCAAAATGCTGTCCTTTCTGGACAAGCGGGACACAAGGAAAGTGACCACTGTATTTTGCCAAGACAAGGTAAGATGGTCTTTCAGAATTCCTGCTTCTGAAAATGGTCTGTCAGGAACTGTAGGCCTATAGCCAATTTGAATGCACCAATGATGCTGAAAAACATTAGGTGACTGTCCAGGCTGCCAGCTGTCTCTGTCTACTCTTGCAAGACTCCCAAAAGTTGCTTGTGTCCTTCTCCCATTTCTCAGGTATTATTATATTCCTTCTCAGGTCTTTGATGAGGTTGAAGACTAGCAGTTATAGTTACAACTTAGTATATATATAATATCTTAGGTAGAATATATTAAGTATTAGACTCAGGTTCTTTAGGATAGGACACCTTTAGGAATGATCTTTGTAACATGCCACCTACCCATGCTCTAGACTTCCCTGGATTTTAGTATGTGTTTTTTGCTTGATATTGTTTGCATTTATTGTACTTCTAACTTATCTAGGTCATTATCCCTCATTACTCCTGGACAATATTTGATAACCATTTCTTTGTATATAGTCTTGTATTAAGTTAGAACCTTCTTATTTAGACAAAAGGGAGAGACGTAGTGGGTAGTCATCCCAGCCTTGGCCTGGAAGTTCCAACCTCCATTGAGGTGGTAATGCCCACAAGGCGGGGCTGAGGGAGGATGCTGAAGACCCAGGATCAAGAGGAGAAGCCTCTCTTGGTTCCAGGACCCTGGACACTGGAGGTAGACCTAGCAGAGTTCTGCAGAGAACACTGCTGGACTGCAGGATACCTTTCCCAGACCCTGCAACCTATCCCTTCATTTGTAAGTTACTCCACAAAATAAACCTCCCTTTTAACTACGTGGAGTGGCCTTAATAATTTCACCAATAGACAAGGTTAGCAGCAGCCATATAGTTGTGCTGGTCTGGGACTAGGAGAAAAGTTGTGTGTGCTTAGATGGCAGGTCCAAAAGTTAAAGCTCCCTGCTCAGGACCTTTGGAACCTAGAGGATTAGCGATCGGGTCCCAGATATCAAGTACTGAACTTTCTATGCTGTTGAATCCTAGTTTTGCTTTGGCTTGCTTATGATTGTACCCTGAATTTTCCCTCTTGGATTATGAAAGGATGTAACTTTTTTCATTTTGCATGAGCCTGTAGTTGGGATGTTTTGAGGTTTTAGAGAGATACTGTAATTTTAGAGAGACTTTACATATTTTAAGATACTGGATGTTTTAAAGTGACTAAAATTTTAAAGTTCAAATTTTTAAAACTGTGGTATTTTTAAAGTTTGGAATATGTTTTATATTGTAATATTGGTATTACTGACATCCTCTGGACAAGAGAGGAAAGGTTATGGTTTAACAATGATATGTTTGTGTGTCAAGTTGACAAGAATTTAGTTGTGGTGGCTAGACTTACATCAAATTGACATAAGCTGAAGTTATTGTAGAACAGCAGTTCTCAATCTGTGTGTCACAATCACCAAGGTTGCATATCAGATATTTACATTATATTTCATAACTGTATCAAATTTAGTTATGAAGTAGCAACCAAACAATTTTACAAATTGGGGGTAACTACAATGTGAGTAACTGTATTAAAGGGTCTCAGCATTAGGGAAGTTGGAAAACACTGTTTTAGAAGTAATCTCAATTGAGAAAATGACCCTACTGGTTTGCTGTGCTGGCAAGCCTGAGATTCATTTCCTTGATTGATAATTGATGCAGCAGAGTCCAGTTTGCTTTGAGTGATGCTTCCCCTGGGTTCTAGATCCTGTATACTATAAGGAAGCAGACTTAATGAATCATGAGAAGCAACTCAGAAAACATGACTCCTCCATGGCCTTTGCACCAGTTCATACTTACAAGTTCCTGCCTTGAGATCCTGCCCTGATTTCCTTGGATGATGGGCTAATATATGGACATATAATCAAAATAAACCCTTTCCTCCCTGGGTTAATTTTGGTTATGATGTTTATGACAGCAATGGAAACCCTACAACAATGGGATATTATAATGTTATAATAGGTAATGAACAAATTTGATTTTAAAATGTGTAAATAATATTCCTTGTTGCTTATATCAAACAATTTGTATTAGTTTGAAGTCTGAAACAAAATGAGACTTTGATGTACTCAATAAATTATTATAGGGCAAATTATTTGCTGAGCATTTTAAACAACAGCTACATTGAAAATTCCAAATTTGTCTTCTTAAAACACTACAGAAAATATTAAAAATGCATTTCTACTTTTCCATCTGGTAAAACATGGTCCTGTGGCCTTATGAGTGGAATATGTCATGTAAATGTCTTTTCTAGCAATAATTTTAATTAAATATATTTTATCAAATCAATTAAATGAATATTGTATATAAATTATGTGTATATATTATATCATATTATACAATAAATAGTATATATACACACGTGCTTTTCTCTAATACAGACTTTGTGCAGGTATTCTCCATCCCTCATCAGGAAATGAAACTCCAGTAATACTAGATTGATGAAGTAATTATACGTACTCTGTGAAAGCTGTATTATTTTATCAAAGTACAGAAAATAATTGATATTCTGAGAGGAACAGAGGTACATGGAAAACAATGCCATTCAGTAAAGCTGTCCACATACTAACCATCACACACAGAAACTTCTAATACCTGTGTAGCCTTTTTATTGTGTAAAAAGGGAGGATGTATATTCCCAATTGATATATTCTCTAATTTTCAAATGCCATTGAAATGTAATAGGGTGGTGATAATTGGGCTATTTTCTGCCTGTAACAGAATCTTTCATTTATAAAGGTGATGAATCATGCATTATCCTTATTTCTCAGTGTTCAAATGAAAGTTATTTCAAGCAGAAATGAGGGGCTACATGATAGAACACAGCAGCTATTTAATATCACACAATAATAAATTACATAAGAAAGAGCAGTATGGATTTCATTTCATAACAATTTCATTGTACCACAGCAGTCATACCAACACATTTTCCTTTGAATTTATACAACCAGTCCATGATTAAGAAAATCATATCTTGAATTTGCCTTTGTTGGAGGGGTGTTTTGTTCTTTGTTTTGTGTTTCATCTCTGGTCTTTTGGCCTAAGTGACCATGGGTTTGGGAGACTAGAGAGTTTTCAGGTCCAGTAGGGTATCTCCAGAGGGTTGTTGTAATTGCAAAATCTCTGAAGTTTTGAGTGCCAATATTGCCTCTGCAGTTCCAAGTACCTATGCAGCCTCTGGGGGTCTAGGTATCTGTTTAGTCTCCGGGATTCCTAGTACAGCATGGCCTCCAGTACAGCAGATGTTTTTTGTCAAGTCTGTGGACTGTGATATATCACTCAGGGTTGAGGGTACAATTAGGAGCTGTTGGGTGCAATTAGGGATAGTTAGGTGTCTATGGACAGTGCTTTACCTTGGGTACCTGTATCTGACCTGGCCTCTAGTAAACTAAAAGTCTTCTGCCTAAGTTGTTTGCCAGAATATGGAGCTCAGGGGAGGGTATGCACTCTGGGGAATGTTGGGTGGGTTTAAGGGGTATTTTAGTGGGTTGTGGGTTATGTCTAACCTGGGGTCCCTAGAACAAACCTGGCCTCCAGTATAGCAGCCAGTGGTGTAGGCCATGTTATAAAGCCCTAAAGAAGCAGTGCTGTTGGGGGCTGCTGGGTGGGCTTTAAGAAGTGTTAGTGAGTAATGGGTGGTGTTTTACCTTGGGTCCCCAAATCGGGCCTGATCTCAGGTATAGTGATTGGAGGTGTGGGCCAGGGTATATAACTCATGGGAAGGGGTATTGTAGGGGTATGCTCGATAGGCTTTAAAGAGTGGTAACAGGAGCTTAGCAGTTTCTGACATTAGGTCCCTAGATCAGGCTTGGAATCTGGTAAAGCAGAAGCATTCTGCCAAAATTATTTACCAGAAAAAGAAGCCCACGGGAGAGGGTGTAGAATGGGATTATTGGTCAGGTTGTGAGCCAGAGGTGGGTGATGTCTTACCTTGGGTCACTATATCTGGCCTGGCATCCAGTAAAGCAAAGAGAGCTGTAAGCCCTGAAATGGAGCCCAGAAGTGGGATGCTTGGGTCCTTAGAGTCCCCAAAACCCCAGCTGAGACAGCCTATTAGACCTAAAAACTTGCTAGTTATCAGAACTTTTAGCCACTTAGGCCAGAAGGCTAGAGAGGAAACAGAAACCAAGGAACAAAAAATACACATCCAAAAAAGACAAACTCAGGTGTCAAGACCTAAAACTATAGTCATTACAAACCCAGATGACTAAACTCTAGTGCAAGAGCAAAATCAAAAACAGAAAGGGCAATGTATCACTGCCAGAGAGCAACAATCCTATGACAACAAGACCCAAACAAGCCAAAGTAGCTGAAGCACAAGGAAAAAAAAAACATAAAATCAACTTTCTGACAATGATAGAGGTGGTTAAAGAGGAAATTTAAAAAAAAACAAAAAAACAAAACAAAAAAACCCAAAAAACAAAAAAAAACAACTTCTTAAAGAAATTGACGACAATGGTCCTGGAAAGATTGCTCAGTGGTTAAAAGCACATACTGCTCTTCCTGCAGACCTGAGTTTGATTACCAGCACCCACATCAGGCAGTTTACAACTGCCTGTAACCACAGCTGCAAGAGATTCACACACCTCTGACCTTTGTGGGAACCTATATTCATATACATGTACTCTGCCCTCATGCACATAATTAAAATAATAACAGTTAAATAAAAGAAAATTATGTCTTAAAAAGAAAGAAAGATGTTATTGTGTTCCCCGAAATATTGTGTGTTCCCAGAAATAAACTTATCTGGGGACAGAGAACAGGAAGGCCACAATATTAAACATGACCACAGGCAGTGGTAGCACATGCCTTTAATCCTAGCATTTCAGAGACAGAAATACCTCTGGATCTCTGAGTTCAAAGCCACATTAGAAACAACCTGGCATGGGGACACACACCTTTTATCCCAGAAATCCAGCCTTTAATCCCAGGGAGTGATGGTAGAAAGTAGAAAGATTATGTAAGTCATGAAGACCAGAAACTAGAAGCATTTGGCTGGTTAAGCTTTTAGGCATTGAGCAGCACAATTCAGCTGAGATCCATTCTGGATGAGGACTCAGAAGCATCCAGTCTGAGGAAACAAGACCAGCTGAGGAACTGGTGAGGTGAAGTAGCTGTGGCTTGTTCTGCTTCTCTGATCTTCCAACATTCACCCCAATAACTGGCCTTGAGTTTGATCTTATTAATAAGACTCCTGCTAAGATTCCTACTACAGAAAGAAATTAAGGAAAAGACAAACCAAAAATGGAGGAAATCAATAAATCCCTTAAGAAATGCCAAGAAAGCCTGAAAAACAAAAGAGGTGAAAGAAACAAAATGGATCAAGACTGGAAAATACAAATAGAAGACCTACACACACACACACACACACACACACACACACACACACACAAATGGAGGGAATTCTGGGTAAGTGCACAGGAAATAAGATTCAAGTAAGGCAAACAGAATACAAGAGATGGAAGAGAGAATCTCAGGCATTGAAGTTATGATAGAAGAAATAGATTAATCACTCAAGAAAATGTTAAATCTAAAATTTTCCTAACACAAAACATCTAGCCAATCTGGGACACTATGAAAAGACCAAACCTATGAATAATAAGAATAGAAGGAGAGCCAGGTGTTGGTGGCACATGCCTTTAATCTCAGCACTCAGGAGGCAGAGGCAAGTGGATCTCTGTGAGCTCCAGGCCAGCTTGGGCTACAGAGTGAGTTCCAGGAAAGGCACAAAGCTACACAGAGAAACCCTGTCTTGAAAAACCAAAAGGAAAAACCAAAAAATAAAAAGAATATAAGGAGAAAAATCCAAGCTAAACAGCCCAGAAAAGGTATTCAACAAAATCATAGAAGAAAACTTTCCTACGTGTAAAAAAGGACATGCCTATAAAGGTACAAGAGGCTTAGAGAACACCAAATAGCACCAGAAAAAAGTCCCTTTATCACATCATAATCAAAACACTAAACATACAGAACAAAAGAAGCATTTTAAAAGCTGTAAAGAAAGAGGGCCAAGTAACATATAAAGGAAGACCAAATGGAATTACACCTGACTTCTCAATGGAAACTCTAAAAGTCAGAAGGACCTGGACACAAATCTTACAGATTCTAAGAGTCCATGAATGCCAACCCAGAATACTATACAAAGCAAAACATTCAATCCATAGATGGAGAGAAGAAGATATTTAATTAAAAAGTCAGATTTAAACAATATCTATCCCCAAAACTAGCTATACAGAATGTACTAGAAGAAATCTCCAACCCAAAGAGGTTAATTCACCCATAAAAACACAGGCAATAAATAACTTCACACCAGCAAATCCCAAAGAGGGAACACACACACACACACACACACACACACACACACACACACACATCACCACCACCACCACCACCAAAAAAATAACAGGAATTGAGAACCAATATCAATGTACTCAATTCCTCAATAAAAAGACACAGGCTAACAGAATGAGTATGAAAACAGGATTTATCCTTCTATTACATATAAGAAACTTACAACAATAACAAATATAGACATTACTTCAGAAGAAAGGGTTGGGAAAAGGTTTTCCAAGCAAATGAACATAACAACCAAATTTGTGTAGCCATTCTAACATCTAACAAAATATAATTCTAACCAAAATTAATTAAAAGTTATGAACATTTCATACTCATCAAAGAAAAAAATTCACCAAAAGTACCAATCAGTTCTTAATAACTATGCCAAAATGCAAGAGCACATACAATTTTAAAAGACAATTTCTTTCTTTTTTCTTTCCTTCTTTCCTTCTTTCCTTCCTTCCTTCCTTCCTTCCTTCCTTCCTTCCTTCCTTCCTTCCTTCCTTTCTTTCTTTCTTTCTTTTTTGAGATAGGCTTTCTCTAGGTATTTTGGGGGCCTGTCCTGGATCTTACTGTATAGACCAGGCTGGCCTCAAACTCACATAGATCCTCCTGGCTCTGCCTACAGAGTGGTGGAATTAAAGGAGTGTGCCACCACTACCTGGCAAAGATACATTTCTAAACTTTAAGTCATACATCACGTCTCACACATTAATTGTGGGAGACTTCATTAAATCACTCTCACCAATGGACAGGTCAACCAGAAAAACAAAAAATAAAAGTAATGAAGCTAACAGACATTATGATTCCAATGAACCTTACAGATCCCTACAGAAAATTGTACCAAAACCGCAAAGGAATATACCTTCTCAGGATCTGAGGGAACATTCTCCAAGATGAAACAAATACTTGGTCATAAAGCAAGTCTCAACAGATGCAATAAATCTCAAATAACTGCCTGTACCACAATAAATTAAAGCTGGATTTCAACAGCAACAGCAACAACAAAAAGCCCTAAAAACTCATGGAAACTGAACAAATTTCTGATGAATCACTACTTGGTCAAGGAAGAAATAAAGAAAGAAGTTAAAGAATTCCTAGAATGCACAACAAATCCAAACTTATGGGACACAATGAAAGCAGTGCTAAAAGAAAAGTTCATAGGACTAAATGCCTTCATAATAAACCTAGAGAGATCTCATACTACTGATCTAACAGCACAACTGAAAGCTCTAGAATAAAAAAAAAGGAAACACACCCAAGACCATTAGAAGACATGATAATCATATAAACAGTGTAAATATAGCTATATCCCCCAAAGAAACAGAAGCAGTCATTAAAAAGTCTCCCAACTAGAAAAAGCCATAGGCCAGATGGCTTTAGTGCAGAAGTTGAGCAGACATTCCAAGGAGAGCTAATATCAATACTCTTGAAATTATTTTACAAAATAGAAACAAGAAGGAACATTACCAAATTCATTTTATGAGACCAAATTCACCCTGACACCCAAATAATACAAAGACTCAGTAAAGAGAGAGAAACACAGATCCATTTCCCTCATGAACATTGATGTAAAAACACTCAACAAAATACTCACAAACCTAAACTATGAGCACATCTGAAGATCATTCATCGTAATAAAGTAGCCTTCATTCCAAAGATGCAGGGATGATTTAACAGACAAAAAAATGTTAATGTAATCCACCATAAAAACAAACCGAAAGAAAAAACATGATTGTTGATGCAGAAAAACAAAATCCAGCATCCCTTTTTGATAAAAGTCTTGGAGAGATCAGAGATAAAAGGAACCTAACATACCTAAACATAATAAAGAAAATATACAGCAAGCCAACAGCTAACATCAAATAAAAGGAGAAAAACTCAAAGTGAGTCCACTAAAATCAGGGAGAAGACAAAGCTGCCCACTCTCCCCATACTTATTCAATATAGTACTTGAAGTTCTAGCCAGAGCTATAAGACAACAAAAGGAGATCAAGGGAAAACAAATAGGAAAGGAAGCAGTCAAATAACTGCTTTTTTTTTTTTTTTTTGCAGGTGATACGACTGTATACATGAGTGACTCCAAAACTTATACCAGGGAACCCCTACAGCTGATAAATACCTTCAGTGATGTTGCAGTGTACAAGATTAACTTAAAAAATGAGTAGCCCTCCTTTATATAAATGGTAAATGTACTGAGACAGAAATCAGAGAAACAATAACCTTCACAATAGCCACAAATAATATATAATAATTTGGAGTAACTAACCAAGAAAGTGAAAGACCTGTATGGAAAGAACTTTAAGCCTTTGAAGTATGAAATTGAAAAAGATATCAGAAAATGGACAGATATCCCATGCTAATGGATTGATAAGATTAATGTAGCAAAATGGTCATCTTACTAAAAGAAATCTACAAATTCAACCAATTTCCTATCAAAATTGTAACATAATTCTATACCTGGAGGATTTTCTGAGCCCTGCCTGGTCCTGCAGCCTATCATTCATAGGCTTAATACTATTTATAAATGCTTGACCTATTGCTCAGACTTATTACTAACTAGCTCTTACAACTTAAATTAATCCATTCCTATTAATCTATGTATTGCCACATAGCCATGACATTACCAGTCTGCTGGGATCTTGCTCCTTGGGCACCTAGATGACATTTCCTTGACTCCACCCTTCTTTCTCCAAGTATTCAGTTTGGCTTTCCCACCTAGCTATATTCTGTCTTGCCATATGCCCAAACAGCTTCATCAAAAGCAACACATATGTAGTTAGAGTTTTCCTGCCTGGCCTACAGTCAGGACAAATCTCTCTCACCTGCCAGACCCATAGATGCTCAGACCCAAACAAGTAAACACACAGAGACTTACATTGTTTACAAACTGTATGGCCGTGGCAGGCTTCTTGTTATCTACTTCTTCTATCTTAAATTAACCCATTTCTATTAATCTATACTTTGCCACGTGGCTTGTGGCTTACTGGTGTCTTTACATGCTGCTTGTCATGGCGGTGGCTGGCAGTATCTCTCCACCTAGCCTTCCAGTTCCCATAATTCTCCTCCTCCTTGTCCTGCCTACTCTATCCTTCCTGCCTGGCTACTGGCCAATCAGCACTTTATTTATTTTAACCAATCAGAGCAACATATTTGACATACAGAACATCCCACAGCACACATATTCTCAGCATACAGAAGGACATACCACATCACAATTCTTTATAGGACTTGAAATAAAAAACTCAACTTTATATGGAAAATAAACAAGAAAAAAAAACAGAATAGCTAAAACAGTCCTGGAGAGTAAAATAATTTCTGAGGTATCACCATCACTGATTCAAGCTGCATTACAGAATTTAGTAATAAAAAACACATGATATTGGCATAAAAACAGACAGGTTGACTAATGAAGCTGAACTGAAGACCCAGAGATAAATCCACATACCTATGGACACCTGGTTTTTGATAACGAAGCTAGAAATAGAAAATGGAAAACAAAAAGCATCTTCAACAAATAGTGCTGGCCTAACTGGATGTTAGCATGTAGAAGAATGAAAATAGATCCATATCCATTACCCTACATGAAACTTGAGATCCACCTCAAGTTAAAGTGGATCAAAGACTCAACATGAAACTAGAAAGTGGGGAATAACCTTGAAGGCATTGGCACAGGAAACAACTTCTTGAACAGAACATCAATATTGTGGCACTATGATCAATAACCAACAAATGAGCCCTCAAGAATCTGTAAAGCTTCTGTAAGGCAAAAGACACCATCAATAGGACAAAACAGCACTCTATAGAATGTGAAAAGATCTTCACCAAATCTGACAGGTAATTTCCAAATTTTCTAAAGAACTCAAGAAACTAGACATTGAAAGATCAAATAACCCAATTAAAAATGGTATGGTGATAGTTTATTTGTACTGAAGTGTGATTCTATTTGTATGTTAATAAATAAAGTTGCCTGGGGGTCAGAGCTATAGCAAGCCATAGCAGAAGCTGGATGGTGGTGGTGCATACCTTTAATCCTGATCACTTGACAGGCAGATCTCTGTGTGTTCAAGGATACAGCCATCATGGAGACATATGCCTTTAATCTCAATACCAACCATAGAAGACCTAAAGGTCCTTATAGACTGGCAGTGACAAGGAGGTCATGTGGTTGGGTTTACAACCAATGAGAAGGCAGAGCAGAAAGTCAATAAAAAGACAGATACACAGGAAGTAGTTTGCTTGCTGAGAGGAAGGACAGCAGTGGAAGTGAAGGGTAAGAAATGGTTTTTAGTCAGCTCTTAGATATTGCTCTGGCCTCTTGGGCTTTTAACTCTGCATTTGGCTCTGTGCTTCTTATTTAATAAGACACATACATCTACAAAATGTGGTGCATATCTAAAGAGAAAATTGTCAACAGAGGATTCTCAAATGGCCAAGAAGTACATAAATAAATGTGCAACATACATAGCCACCAGGAAAATGCAAATTAAAAATAGATATAGGTGAATGGGGTAGAAGTCTGGATTGGCAACAGGAGACATTGTAAGTGAAGGATAGATGGAGAGAGTACTGGGAAAGACAACTGGAATAAGGGACATCTCTGGAATGAGCTAGAAACATAATGCAATGGAAATTCCCAGGAATCTGTGAGGATGACACAAGCTAAGACTCCTAGCAATGGGAGATATGAAGCCTTAACTGGCCATCTCCTGTAACCAGGCAAGATTTCCAATTGAGGTATTTGGATTCTAATCTACCATATAACTTCTGACATGAAATTTTTCCTCCCTACAAAATGTGCTGGGGTAAAGGCGGTGTAGAAATTATGGGAGTAGCCAATAAATGACTGGTCCAGGATGAGACCCATACCATGAGAAGGACCCAACCCCTGATACCCTCTGGATGGCCAGGACCCAGAAGCTGAATAGCCCAGAGTCCTTGCAAAGAAACAAACATGACTGGCAAAACAGTCAATGAAATGATTCTTAATGGTATTATGCTATAATCATAGATCATTGCCTAGCCCAACTGCCACAAGAGAGGCTTTGCCCAGTAACTGATAGAAACAGATTCAGATACCCATAGCTGAACATTAAGCAAACCTTGGAGAATACTGTGGAAGATGGGGAGGAGGATTATAGGATCCAGAGGGGTGAAGGACACCACAAGAAAATCCACAGAATCAATTAACCTGGGCTCATAGAGGCTCACAGAGACTGAACTGACAACCAGGAAGCCTGCAAAGGTTTGACCTAGGCACTCTACAAATGTGTGACAGTTGTGTAGCTTGGTCTTTTTGTAAGACTCTTAACAGTGGGAGCAGTGGCTCTCTCTGACTCTTAGATAGATAGATAGGCATGTGGCTAATAAGGACATTGACCTGAAAATCACTGTTATTCTTTATAAATCAAAAATCCTTTAAAACTATTCTCTTTAAAATAATAAAGGTTGAGCAAGCATACCTTTTAGGACATTGATGAAACAATGAATAAATTTGTGCAGTGGTGCTAAGGAGATGCTTCAGTGAGTGAAGTCTTGCCACTTAAGTGTGAGGAACTGAGTTCATATCCACAAACTCACATAAGGCTGGATGCAGTTACATGAGTCTATAATTTCACCACTTTTCTGAGGAGATGGAAGATAAATAGCAGGAAATGCTCTATAAACTCAGAGCCACATAACTTGGCTTATAGAGTGACAAAACAACAAGAAATGGAGTATTGAATAAGGTGGGAGAAGTGGTCCAACATCTGAGATTATCCTCTGACCACCACATGGGCCATGGCATATATTTACCCACACTCATGATTCCTGTAAAGTTCATGTGTTGGCAATATAATACTAAAATCCATGTGTTGATGGGAGATGGATCTGAGGCCTTTGGAGGGGACTTAAATATGATAACATGATATCATGAGGGTTGGGCCTAATTGGAATTGGTGGATTTATATGGAGAGGAAGAAAGAACCCAACATGCAAGCTTTCTCTCACCATATAATGCCATCAATTCTATTGTAATACAGCAAGACATCCATCACCATATCATTGGATTTATCTCAGCTGATACATTCCTCTTTCTAACTGCTATATAAATGCCAGTGGGTCCTTTTGTGAACCTCACCCTTAATCTTTAGGTTTCTTGGTCCTGTATATTTACTGGTATGATAGTTTTTTAAATTAAAAATAAATAAAACTCAGCACACATTTTTTTCTTCTTCATTAAACAAACAGACCTAAGATCTGTACTTCTCTCTTGGGAACACAGCTTCAGTGCCCTTGTGTCCTCTGATCTACAGAGAACCCAGTAATGTTAAACATTCAAAACTGTACATAGAATAGGAAAGATGTAAAACCTGTTCATCTATCCGGAAAGCTGGGAATTGGATGTGATTAACAGCCCGATGATCTGTATTATTTGTTGTACCATATCAAGTTCCTTCAACAATGATTGAATGTAGCTAGTAATCTAAATAATCTTTATACCAAGGGGCTCCCCAACCCCTACAACCAGGACTGTAAAAAACCTAATAGTCTAAATGATCCTGACATTATCTGTATAGCCAGAGGTTCCCTCAAGCTCCCACAACCAGGACCAGAGGTGGCTAACAGCCTCAGTGACCTTTATCCGATCTATATGACTGGGACCAGGTCAGATCCTTACACTTACCCTAATACTAACCCTAACCCAAATCCTAAACCTAACTCTAACCCTTAAGCTAGTACGGGTAGCCTGTCTCTAGAACTCATCTTGGAAGAAATGACATGTACCTTGAGTTGAGTTGTAACATAATTATGCTTTCTTTTGTACTGGGGATTGTATTACACTGGGAAACTTCCTTCCAAATTATACTGTGTTTAAATTTGGTGGGAATAAAGGACCTGGTATCAGACTCCCTGAAATCTTGGTCCAGTTTGATGAAGTGATAGGTCTCAACAACAGAGTATTATACACCTTCCAGAGGATAAATTGAAATACATAGAAACATTTTTGTCACAGCTTAGGGAGAGACTGCTATAATTATGTAGAGTGGCAACAATGAACTGTAAAATGTTCTACAATGTGTCATTTCCCCATTACAGTATATATAGTACAAGCTCAAAAACTTATGATGTATGGATTTTTATTCTAACAAAGAATCTTTAACACCTGAGAGATATACCTCAGTTACAGAACATTGTTTAGCACATGTATGCAAAAACTTCTTACTTTCATGTCCTTTTGTGTGGGTTACCAAATGAAGATTTAGGGTAGGTCTTCCCACCTCAAATGATCAATCTGCTGACTTCAAATAATCCAAACAAGAAAAATTCCTCTTAGGTGTGCCAAACTGCTTAGATTTGATTAATTTCAGATGTAGTCAATTTGACTACAAAGATTAGCCATTTCAATGTATATATGGTTTCAGAGAGTATAATTTTTTTTATTTTTTTGTTTATTATTATGTGTTTTAAATTTTATACATCACCTAATGGGTTCCCCTGTCCTCCCCCCTCCCGCACCCACCCCCAGCTTCCCCCCAGCCCCTCCCCTCCATTCCCATGTCCTCCAGGATCAAGGCACCCCTGGGGATTCATTTAAACCTGGTGGATTCAGTACAGGCAGGTCCTGTCACCTCCTTCCAGAATGAGCAAAGTGTCCCTGTGTAAGCCAAAGGTTTCAAACAGCCAGCTCATGCACTAAGGACAGATCCTTGTCCCACAGACTGGGTGCCTCCCAAACAGATCAAGCTAGTCAATGGTCTCACTTATCCAGAGGGCCTGATCCAGCTGGGGGCTCCACAGCCTTTGGTTCATAATTCATGTGCTTCCATTCGCTTGGCTATTTGTCCCTGTGCTTTTTGCAGTCTTGGATTCAACAATTCACACTCTTGCAGACCCTCCTCTTTCTCGACAGTTGGACACCTGGAGCTCAACCTGGGGCCTGGCTGAGGATCTCTGCATCCACTTCCATCAGTTATTGGATGAGAGTTCCAAGATGACTGTTAGGGTGTTTGGCCATCTGATCACCAGACTAGGTCAGATCAGGATTTCTCTCGAACATTGCCAGCAGACTACAGAGGATATATCATTGTGGATTTCTGGGGACCTCTTGAGCACTCTGCCTATTCCTGTTCTCATGTGGTCTTCATTTATCATGGTCTGTTATTCCTCATTCTCCCTTTCTGTTCTTGATCCAGCTAGGATCCCCTGCTCCCGAAGGTTGTACAGCCACTTTGGAAATCAATATGGTACTTCCTTAGAAAATTGGGAATCCATCTCCCCAAAGACCCAGCTATAGCACTCTTGGGCATATACCCAAGGAATGCTCAATCATACCACAAGGGCATTTGCTCAGCTATGTTTGTATCAGCTTTGTTTGTGATAGCCAGAACCTGGAAACAACCTAAATGCCCTTCAACTGAAGAATGGATAAAGAAAATATGGTACATATACACAATGGAGTACTACTCAGCAGAGAAAAACAATGACATCATGATGTTTGCAGGCAAATGGATGGATCTAGAAAAAATCATCCTGAGTGAGGTAACCCAGAGTCAGAAGGACAAACACAGTATATACTCACTCATAGGAGGATACTAGATGTAAAACAAAGATGACTAGACTGCTACACAACTCCAGGGAGGCTACCTAGAAAACGGGACCCTAGGAAAGACCCAAGGATCACCCAATGACAGAGAAATGGGTGAGATCTACATGAACAACCTGGATGACAGTGGGAGTAATGAAGGGCAAGATTTGAGGGAAAGAGAGTATCAATTTGTATTGGACAGCCAATCAGGAGGCTCATCTCTAAGAGAAGTTATTTATCTCCCTCTATGCAATCACTAGTTATTTATAGTTCTCTGTCTAGGGATGGGACCTCCAAAGGATTTTCTCCCTTCCATGGTAGCAGGTCTATTTTTTAATATGATTATTCCTGTCTTATTTATCCATCCATTTCCAGGAGAGACTGTTTCATGGGAGAATTTCTGGTTTTCTGGCTCTTATAAACTTTCCATCTCCTCTTCTGAGATGTTCCCTGAGCCATAGATGTAGAATATGTGTTGCATATGGATGTTTTGGGCCTGAACTCCCCACAATCCACTGATACATATTTTTCCAGCTGTGGTATTCTGTAATGGTCTACAATTGCTGTAGAGAAAACCTTCTTTGAGGAAGGTTCATAGCTGCACTTGCCTGTGGTATAAAAATTAGATTTAAAAAGCAGTTAAAGAATTACATTTTTTCCATTATTGGCTCTCACAATCTCATAGGGAGTGGCATTAGTAGGAGGTGTACCTTTGTTAGAGTGGGTATGGCTTTGTTGGAGGAAATGTGTCACTGTGGAGGTGGGCTTTGAGATTTCCTATGCCCAAATACCACCCAGTGATTCTGTTAGCTTCCTGTTGCCTGCAAGATATAGCACTCTCATCCCCAGCAGCATGTCTGCCTGCATGCTGTCATGCTCCCCTTCATGATCATATTGGACTCAAACTCTGAAACTGTAAATGAGCCACCCTCAATTAAATGTTTTCTTTATAAGAAAAAAATAATTATGTTTTTCTAGCAAAGTGTTGGTACTAGATTCGTTTCTAAGAGCCATGACCATGCTATCCTTAGGTGGTTGGCCACTTTTACAATACCAGACATAATTTCTTTTTTGTTGAGTGAGTCTGAAGTCCAATTAGACAGATGTTAGTTACCATTTACATGTGAGTACCACTATTGTACCTTTATGTACATCTTGCCATGTTGGGCACAGTTGTGGTCCATAGATATTATAGCTGAATAGGTCTATAAATTTCTTCTTTGCCTTGGCAGCTTGCAAAATGTTTTCTGACACTATGAAAGCTGGACTATAGGTAGGAGGCTTTCAGTTTAGAACAAGTAGTAAGAATCTAATACCTCTGTCCTAGCTATACTTCATCTTCAATCACTGAGAGTATTACAGGAGCAACAGCAATAGCCTATGTTGTTTTAGTTGTCATTTGGACTACCCTGAGCAGTTAAGAGATTACTCTTGACTGATACTGGTGTTATCTATTAGTCTACAGTTCTTCAGGGTATCACTGCCAGCCCAAGTGGCATGACTTTATTCTGGGTACACATAAATGTATTGTGTATAATTTTATGTAAATATAAAATAACGTGATGCATTGAGGCTTTCACAAACAACTTTGGTGTTATTCGTCCCTCTTCCCACCTCCTAATGTATTGACTTTCCTCCCTCCTCCCCAGGTAGAGGCGCCCCCATTTCTTCTTTTCTCTTGTATATCATTGTACTTTGCTGTTCCCTCCATTACTCAATTGACTGTTTTCTTAGGTTTATACACACTTTTAGTTTTATGAAATCCTGTTAGTCAATTTTGGCTTTAATTCTCAGGTAAATGAAATATTGTTTGGAATGTCATTTCCTACACATATATCTTCCAGGGAACTGCTAATGTTTTCTTCTACCTGCTTTAACTTTTCATGTTTCAAATTGAGGGTTTTCTTCCACTCGAATCTAATTTTTATGCAGGATGATAAATACAGATCTAGTTTCATTCTTTAGCTTATAAATACCCAGTTTCCCCAGTACCATTTGTTGAAGATGCTGTCTTTTCTGTGGGGTATTTTTTTACTGCCTCTTTGTCAAACATTAGATGACTACAATGTTGTACATTCATGTGAGGGTCTTTTATTTTACTCCATGGATCTTCATTTCTGTCATTGTGGGAATGCCATATTTGGGAAGTCTCAATAGCATAGCTTTTTTAAACTATAAGCAGAAAATCAAGACTAGCTGTGTTTGAAGTTTTGATCTTAAAAATATCCCAAGATAATTAATTAAAGTGGATTGTTTAAGTCACTTAGTTTGTGATAATTAGCCTGCAACAGACCTATGTAATTCAAATACCATGTGGGAATTAAGAAAGAAACACAGGAAGGATAAATACAAACACTGCTATATAACAACCCCTTACAGTAGAAAATACATTAAGACAAATTAGAAGTCAATTATATATATATATAGTTTTAAAGCCAATGGTTTCTTTTTGGTGGTCTAGATTAATATAACAAAAATATTATTAATCTAATAATATCATTTGTTAATTAATTTTGCTTATGTAATAATAGTTATAGAAAAACTTATAATAATATTTTCTCAATGTTTTACATGACAATAAAGCTTTAGCAATGAGACAGTTATGATGATAAGAATTTTCTTCCATAAACATTTCAAGTGTGGTGACATACAAATAGTGCCTGTGTGTGTATATGTGTGTGTGTGTGTGTGTGTGTGTGTGTGTGTGTGTGTGTGTGTGGTGTGTTGTACCAGGGACTTATCCCAGGATCTGAAGTATGCTAAGTAAGTGTTTAATGTTAGACAAAATCCACAACTAAAAATTTACATTTAATTTTTTAATTATTTGAATTTCAAAGCCATTATTGGTAGTTCTTTGAATTTTGAATTATTATTTTAAAAATAGAAGTGGTAGCTCTCTGCTGATAAAGAATAGTTTTAGAAAGTGTATAATAACAATTACTGAACTTCCAGGCTGAGCATGTGTCCCTGTGTAAGCCCAAGGTTCCAAACAGCCAGCTCATGCACTAAGGACAGGTCCTGGTCCCACAGCCTAGGTGATGTATAAAATTAAAACAAATAATAATAATAATAATAATAATAATAATAATAGCAAAACAAACAAAATTACTGAACTTCATAGTGGGTGGCATTACACTAGGTAAAGAGCAAACCCACAATTATATTTACACTTACAGAGAGCTAATAACATAAATAGATATTTAGTATTAAGAATATATTCAAAGCTAAAATAATTTGAAATTTTAGATAGAAAATTTTATTTCATCAGCATAGATTTTTATTTTTTTAAAGTAGGGTGTATCAAACTATTCCCTGTGGTCCATGCCCACCTCATTTTTTTCTCATTCTACAGCCCTCAGTTTCAGAATTGCTTTTACATTTCTTAAATAGTTAGACAAAATGAAAAGAATAATATCTAACAATGTGAAAATTTTGTGATATTCAAATAATACAATGGAAGAACTGATACTAAAGCAAGCCACATATGTTCATTTACATGTTATTGTATCTATTTAATATTACAACATGAAAGCTTAGATTTGAAGCAGTCTTTTTAATTTTGAGCCTGAAATGCAAAGTAAATATAATATCTGCCTCCTTTAAAGTAAAAGTTTGCAGCACTTTCACTGAAACATTTTGTATTTTCAAAAATCAACATTCACAAAGAATAGAAGCATATTTGCATGTATGTATAATATGCTTATGTGTGAATATCTATCTCCATTTTATAAATTATTTAAAAATACATTTTATAATTGTCCACTGGAGCACTGGGTCCCATAAAAGCAGTATATGATTCTTTCTACAGCTTTTTTCTGTAACATTTTAAGGTACAGGCTTCAAGTTTAGAATTCTTTCTTATATCTTTATCCATTTTTTCGTGGGTACTGCATATTCTGAGTTCACAAAGGCTCTAAGACATTCCCTACAGTTCTTAGCCTTGCATTGAACTGTCTAAATGTACTTCACACCATCTGCTTGATTTCTTTATAAAGGCCCTGCAGGGGTGAGGAGTTGTAAATAATTACTTGGCATTTCCAAAGGGTTACAAAAAAAAGATGGAGCGCCTATTAGCATTGCATGAGGGAGCAAAACCAATAGCATGATGACTTTATAAAGTGGAAACAGGCCCAAAAGAAAAATGCAGTGCCAGTGGTACAAAGGTACAAAATATCAATAAAAGTGCTCTAAGAAACATAGTGGAGAAGTGAAAAACAACCAGAGAGAGATAGATTGATGGGTTTTTACTGCAGTAAACTTTTTGACAGAATGATTTGGAAACATTCTAAGGATTATCTGGTATTTATCATGTAAAAGTTCTTGAATATGTGGAATGTGGAATTTATTTATAATTTCACTTATAGAACATTTAAACATAAAATATATTTTGCAGATAATATTTACATTATTATTTCCTCTCTCCATGTACAATTTAAATTTTGCTAATATCTAATCTACATAATGAAAATATGAAGGAATTATTTTTATTTTATTTTTATTTGGTTAATAAATATCAAGCAAAACTTAAATAGGGGAAGAATAAGCATGAATCCCTATCATTCACAGACATAAGAAATATATTCATGGTAAATCATTTTTATTAATATGTTAAGAAATAATAAATTATACTGTGTATATTTAAGGTGTACAACATGATGTGATAAGATATTTCAATAGAAGCTATGCATTTTAAAAAGGAATACTTACAGAAATTTCATACAACTACTTATTAATATTCTTATGAATAATTATGGGAACAAAATATGGCTGAGGTTATCATTACAGAATGATATTATGGTCATGCTGAGCTACAGAGAATTATTTTAATCTTTTCTACCTCAACAAGGTCTTCCCAATTCCTTTCTCTTGGAAGGTACATTAAAAGGTAGAATAATTTTTTCTTTTCCAATGAGGCTTTGTCCAAAACCACAAAATCATACACAGAAAGATAAGGTACAATACCTGGCAGGTTTTATAATCTTCTGGTTCATAGAAACAAGTATTTGCAGCCCAGATGTGAAACACATTGAATAGACTTCTGATTTTTTTTTTTTTTTTTGTAGCCAGGAATCATGCTACATACTTGTAGTTCTAGCATGTGGGAGGCAGAGTGAGGCAGGAGGATATCAAGCATGAGGCCAGCATGGGCTAATATAGAAGGCTGTATCTCAAAACAAGTAAGGTTTTATTTACTGTTTCAATTAAACCAAAGACTGTACTAAATTTTCATCAAAAATCCTGTCCATCAGACCTCAATTAATTAAATAAGAAAAGATATGTACGTGGAAAAAAAAGATAATGGCCAAGATAAGGGCAAATAATACAGATTGGGAGAAAGTGATTTTGACAAAGAGCAAAATCGAGTTAAAGGCCCTTTATGCACTTGGAACAATATCCAATAGAATTGATTCACTAGATTAAGATCCTATCCCTTTATTGAGGAAAAAGAAATTTGAATTAGTGTGATTAATAGTGATTTACTAAATGGAAATTAGCCATTTATTACTAATTTGGATTATTTTTATTGTTTTTATTTTTAGCTGACAAATAGTGATTATATATTGACATGGGGAATTATGTATACCATCTAGAATGGTGAAATTGAGCTAATAGATATATGTACTGCCTCACATCCTTAATTTTCTGATGAGAACAATTAAGCTTTGTATTCACCAATTTTCAAGAATTGAATATATTGTTTTAATAGAGTATGTATTTTGAATTTGGTTCTGTAAAACTGAGACAGTGTTACCTATGACCAACTATTTCCCATTTCCTCTACCAAGCCATAGCATTGTGCATGATAGGCATGTATTTCATCACTAATTTATACCCTCAAATTTTTATTGAGACAGACTTCCAATGATTTGCCTATGCTGGTCTTGATTTGACTCTGTAGCCTAGAAAAGTTCAGAATTCCTGATTTTTGTGCCTCATCCTCTAAAATGTAGTGTTTACATGTGTGTACCATTATGCTTTCTTTGTGAAATTTTTCTTTTTAAATCCTGTTGTTAAAATACAATATTGATAGTGGAAGAAATAACTTTTTTCCATCGATGAGTACATCAATACCTAATGGTCAGCCAGAAAAACATACATGCCAATAACATTAAACAGACTTATCAATTTATAGTTATGAATGTATATGTATATATACATAAATATACATATGCAATAACAATAAAAAGGAAGTAATAAATTTGAAAGAGATCAAAGATGGATATATGGGAGGGTTGATTTAGTGGGAGGAAAGAGAAGGGAGAAATAATGCAATGACATAATCTCAAAATTAATAGAAAAAATAGTAATTTATGAAAAATGTGCACTGTAACTGGTCTCAAATAGTATACAGTAAATTAGCCTAACGTGTTCCAATATCTTAGATTGTTACAAATCTCAAGACATTGTGGATGGTGCAATGTTAAATTGTCTATGTGCCACTCAGTAGTTCATGTTATACACACACACACACACACACACACACACACATACACATAGATAGGTAGATAGATAGATAGATAGATAGATAGATAGATAGATAGATATATGGAGAGAGGGAGAGAGAGAAAGAGAGAGAGAGAGAGAGAGAGAGAGAGAGAGAGAGAGAGATTTAGAAATATAGATAAAGGAAGAAGAAAGAAAAACCTTTGTCATTAATTGATGACTTTAGACAAGTTAGGTCTTTGAAATTTGGTAAGACAAATGCACTGCAGTAAATTCCACCATGAAAAAATTCATACCACCCTCAGAGGGCAAAAGACAAACATGAAGTACATGATGTAATATACAAAGTGAACCATGTAGATATGTCAAATTTTGATATATGACACAGGAAAATCATTCCATTTCCTCCTTTCATGCACACACACACACACACACACACACACACACACACGCACACGCACACGCACACGCACACACACACGCACACACACACACAGAGAAAGAGAGAGAGAGAGAGAGAGAGAGAGAGAGAGAGAGAGAGATACACCTTACACTAATCCACTGTAGGAGCAATTTTCTCTGGCAGTCACCAGTGAGAAAGAGCAGAAAACTGATGAACATAATTCCCAAGTACCTTAGCTTGGAAAAAAACCATCAACAGATATGTAATTAGCAGCCTGATTGGCATGTGATGGGGGTTTTCAAAGCATGGATCCTAGTTCAAATACTTACTAGTGTGTCTCAAGTGGATGAATAGCACAGATGGAACACAGAACCAAAGCAGAACCATATTAGCTCCCCAATCAGGCAGAGGTCTAAGTATACAGTAATGATGTCTATCTGTCCAGGTGAAACACAGGCATTTCCACACCTTGCATGTAGCTTAGACCCAAACAACAATTATAAATATATAAAAAGGTGAAGCATAGGGCATAAACTTGTTGGGAATTATACAGTGAAAAGATAAACGTTCTATGACTACAGGTAGCACAATTTTTCTTTGTAGGCTATTGGAGATAACATTCACTTCTTGCTTCTGAGAACTATTTTTCAGCCACAGAGCTTTCCAAAATCATATGTACATAATTCAAAGTCTTTAAATTTTATGTTAAAATTTATTTCAGTGACCTAATAAATCAGCACTTGGCACTAACAAATTATCAGAACATGTCATATTTTAAAAACATAAATCATAACTTAAGAGTAAAGAAAGAAGGTGTTTTCAAATCCAACAGTCCAAACAATAACTAATGGGAACACTTTTAGCCTACACAATGATTTATAACAGGACTTTCAGTTGGAGTGCATAAATTCAGATGCAAACTTTACATCTATCAACTGAGACTTTGGTCTGTTGTTTATAAGTCAGAAAGTTAGTAAAGAGTCAGGGGCTTGTAGATTCAGACAATAAATTTAAACTTTTAACATTTGACATATAAGTAAGTTACTTTAAGAATTGCATTAATAAATTTAATAAGGAATTATATTTAGAATTAGGTTAAATATTGAATTCACGAATAATGAATAAAACAAAAAAAATACACTATTGCTACTCTGCTTTTCATCAGACCATGACAGGAATGTAACAAGAAAGATGCCAATTCTTAGCAAGTTCAATAAAAGAACCAGTTCATTCTGATTTTCTTAATGTTTCTTTTTAACTTTTTTATTTATTTATTTATTTATTTGTGTGTGTGTGTGTGTGTGTGTGTGTGTATCTGTGCAGGTGCGAGTAGAGTCCAATAGAATTCAGAAGCATTAGATCACTTGGAGCTGTAGTTACTAGGGTTGTAATCCACCTGATGTGAGTTTTAGATGACAATCTTGGGTCTTCTGGAAGAGTAACACGTGTTCTAAGTTGCTGGACCATCTCTGCAACCCAAGTTATTTTTCATTTTAATATAGAAATTTAATTTAAATATAATATTTAATTTATAATATTTTGACCTGCCATACTTGGGCACCCCAAAATGTTTATATGTAAAACTTCACTTGGAAAGACTCCATCTAGTTCCATATCTTCCTTTTCCATCCCCCATCTTCCTTTTCTCTTTGATTTGTTCACATTTAACTTTCCTCTAATTTCTCCTTAGAGCAGAATCGATGATGTGCACATGTGCCATTTTGCATCTGCTTGTGACCATTTCACATGAAACTCAAGATGTAACACTGATACAGAGGCACACAAGAGAACACACACACACACACACACACACACACACACACACACACACACACGGTTCCTCATTTATTTATTCTGAGATTTCTCCTGAGAAGCCAGGAAAGGAACATGTCATAAAGGCACTCCAATGGAGCAGTCTCAAAAGAGTTAAAAGGATTAAGAACTATTAGCAGTTGACTGACTCAGAATCTAGGATCAATGTGACTTCTCTGCCTTTCTCCAGCCTGCCATCAGGAAGACACCATTGCCAAGCTGTTCCTTGAAAATTAGACACTCACTATGGGCAGGCTTGACTCAAATAATTCCTGATTGAGACTCATTCTGACAATCTTTTCTCACTTTTGTATCTACCACTTAAACAACCTTCTGGGCTCTACAATCATTAAATTTCTGGAGACACTAAGCTAGATTAAACACTCTGGCTACCTATTTCAGCTGTCTTGTTCCTATTTTGTGTCCTATACTTAGTAACAGGAACATCCACATATTCCCAGAACACCTCTTGGCCACTGCTCACTCCCCTGACAAAAAAATGTTAAATAATATCATATCAACCCAATGCATTATGATCACTAATGACTTGCATGGAAAGTAACCACATTTCTAATCCCTCTGTTTCACTGACTAGTTATTCTTTTATATAGGTACCCTGAACCATTTGCCTCTAGTATAAGGTCTCAAATCAGCATCTTGACATCTTTGCAATCTGCTGTGATGTGTGACAAAGAATACCCAAGGACTGTCTTTACAACCCCTTTTTTGTGGTGACTTTATTGAATGTCTTTTTTTACATCCTTCATTCAAGCCTTGCTATATAGCATCCTCAAATTCATCTACTTTGCAGCCTTTCAGTTTGGCAGCTGTTTGGGAGAACACCTTGAAAATACATCATGTTCCCATCTCAAATTATAGATTGAATTCTAGGTCAATTGCACCAAGTAGGTTTCTTGGTGGTGGGCTTTGGGAAGTACTTACACATAAGAGTCTCTTAATAGCAACTGATATCATTTTAAATACAGCTTTAAAGATAGAGTAGATTTTAAGGCTTGATTATTAGAAAGTCATAAAGCAAATATGTATTTCAGAAATAAATTGAATGAAATAAAATAACACAAGAGTGTAAACCTGGAATTAATATTCAATATTCATCCACACTCAATATTTACTCTCAATTGCTTTTAACAATGTACATAAATTTAAATCAAATGGGAATTCAGACTAATTAAACCTTTCTGCATTCAAGTTGGAATTTCAGAGACTTGGGCATGTCAATAAATTATTCAGCTAGTAAAAAAATATGAGAAATCAGAGCAATAGGACTCACAAGGTTGGGAGAGAAAAATCTTCCATTGCAATGCTTAAGCAGCTCCATTAGATGCAGTATAAACAAAAATTAAATAAAACCTATGAGATTTTATAAAATCAATTTCATTTTTTATTTCATTATCTTTTGTCTGTGTTTTGAAAGACATGAGTAGCCACTAATCAGGAGGCACATAAGAACACATCAGTATCAATAATTTTAAAACATATTAATTCTAATACTGTGAAAACAGCCATTTTTACCAAAAGAATCTAGAGATTTAACGCAGCTCATCAAAATCCCCAAGTCATTCTACACTGAAACCGAAAAACGACAATCTTAATTTTCTTTTGTAAGCATAAAAGACCTCAGGTAGCCAAAGAAATTTTGAGCAGTGTTCACAAAAAATACAAGAACAAGACCAACAACAATAATTATAGCAATAAAGCTTTAATTAGTAGATAACTGATTTCAAAATAAATTACAAAATATTAGTCACAAAAAAACATGGTACAGGCACAAAATCCTACACACATCTGCTGTGGGACATTCCCTATGCTGTGAATGTGTTGCTCTGATTGGTTAATAAATAAAGTGCTGATTGGTCAGTAGCCAGACAGGAAGTATAGTAGAGGTATTATAAGGAGAGAGGAGAATTCTGGGAGGTAGAAGGCTGAGTCAGGAGATGCTGCTAGCCACTGCCATGAGAAACATGATGTAAGATAAGAGTAAGCCACAAGCCATGTGGCACGTATAGATTTAGAGAAATGGGTTAATTTAAGATATAAGAACTCGATAGCATGAAGCCTGCAATAGCCACACAGTGATCAATACCTGACAATTGGGACCTCATGAAATTCAGAAGCTGTACAGCTAAGGAAGGAGATAATCAAGAGAAAATGTTTGCCAACTATAATTCTACTAGAGGGTTACTATCCAGATGATAAAAGAACTGAATAAACTAAAAAACAAAACAAAACAAAAAAACAGGTCAAAAATGATGTGCTGAAGAGAGGGACAGAGAATACTCAAAAGTAAAAGCAAATGGATAATAAACACTTTTTAAATATTCATTAGTTTCACACATCAAAATATGCAGATTACTATTTTTTTTTTTACCTCTGTGGGTATTAAAAAAGGGCACACATCTGAAAATTCAAAGCTAGCATCTGCAAATGAGAAAAACATGTGATATTTATCCTTCAGGATCTTGGTTACCCAACTCTGAAAAATTGTTCTCACATCATTCCATTTACCTGAAAATTTCTAAATTTCATTTTTCTTAACAGCTGGATAATATCTCACTTTCATTTTACATGCACCAGTTGATGGACATCTAGATTATTTCTGTTTTGTGACTACTGTGAAGAAAGCAGCAATGAACATGTATGAGCAAGTATCACTGTAGAAGGATGTATAATGCTTTGGTTACATGTCCAAGAATGGTATAACTGGATCATTTGGTAGTTCTGTTATTGGATTACTGAGGTTCCTCCACACTGATTTCCATAGTGGCTGTACTAGTTTGCACTTGCACCAGCTGTTAATAAGTATGCCCATTTTCCCACATCCATGCCAACATTTGTTGTCATTTTTTTATATTTAGCACTTCTTACTGGGGTATGCTGTGAATTGCTCAGTCCTGAATCTACATCATACAGTTTCTTCCCAAAATTCAGAAATCACTGCAGAGGAGGAGGTGACTACAAGGAAACTCTGCTTTCCAAACAAAACAGGGCAGTTGCACATAGTAGTTGTGACAGCATGCACAAAGACCTGCACAGGCTTCGTTAGACAAAGTCCCATAATGGTGTGAGGGGAGGTAGGGCAAGTCCCAACCCTGTCTAAGAAGCTAATGACAACTGAAGTAGAAGGAGTGTTAAGCTTTCTTCATGAGTGTAGCCCCTGGTGGGTTAACCATATCTCGGGGCAGGAACACACACTGAAGTGTACATGGGAAGCTCCAATTGGACCTTATGGGTATAAGTTGAGGGAAAAAAATTGAATGAATATTGAAGTACAAAAGGTCCATCTAGGATAAGCTGATAAAGAAATGAAGATGATAATAAAATGAATGACATTTCTCAAAATGTAATTAAAAGTTTTTAAATCTTAAAAATTAACATTAAAATCATAATGAAATGCCATCTTACTCAGGTCAGAATGGATATCATCATGAAAACACATGACAGAAAACATTAATAGAGATGTAGGGAAAGAGGAGGCATTACTCAGTGTTGTTGAGAAAGTAAACTTGCATGGCTACCATGGAAATAATTAGTGTGGAAGTTTCTCAAAAAGGCAAAAAAAGAACTATCTTAAGATCCATATATCCTATTCCTGGGATTACACTCAAAGAGTACTATGCCCCACCACAGAGATACTACACATCCTTATTTGTTACTGCTCTATGTTCTATTCACAGTAACAAGGAAATAAAATCAACATCCATGCCCCTTCATCTGATGGGTATAAAACAGAAATGTGGCACACATGAACAGTAGAATTTGATTCCACTGTAAAAACTGAAAATGTGAAATTCTCAGGAACATGAATGTAAGTGGAAAACATCACATTACCTAAGTTATCTCAAACTCTGAAAGAAAAACAAATACATGTTCTTTCTCATATGTGCATTCTGGCTCTTAATATTTATACACATGTATTTACATAAGAATGATTATATATTTTGGTCAGGAAAATTCAAAAGGGTCCATGAGAGTAGAAAAATTACTTTAAAGGAAGATGGGTCAGATAGTAGAACATATGTGGTGTGAAAGTGGAAGGGAAAATGTAGAAGGTAGAAAGTTTTAAGCAGTAGTAGAGGGTACAGAGAGATGGGGAAAATGAGGCATTGAAGGAGGCTCAACTAAAACTAAATATGTATGAGAAAACATAAGGAAATCTGCTATTTTGTAGAGTAGTTAAAAATGCAATTTTTAAAAGTAAAAATTAAAATTAAAAAAGGCAGCCTGAAAACAGTTATAGTGTGTGGGTAGATAAAGCTGCTCCCAGAAGCCATAAAGATATTAAAAGAAAATCTCAGTGCCAGGGGGAAGCTGCTTCCCTAAAGAATGTTCAACAGAGAGGCCCTTTAGACATCCTATACAATACAACCCATTGGCACTAATGGAACTAGATGGTAAGACTCTATTGCTGAATCCACAAACTTTGACTGAAACACATAGTGAAATTTATCCAGATGTTTCCTCCCTGATGTGTAGATTTCACAGTGTTAGAGGGTGCTATGTAAGCTGCCAAAGGAGGATTGTCATCAGCTGTAGACCCTGCATGCTCCCCAATGGACCTGTTGACAAAGAATCGCTACTGATGCAATAGTGGCATGAATGCTATGAGAATGATCTGTGACATTCTGATTTGCTTTGAAGACCATGCTTCAGATATTCTCAGCTTTGGTCAAAGATGCTTTTTTTTTTTTTTTTTTTTTTTTTTGTAGTGAGAAGTGGTTTACTTCAAAGACTGGCTAAAGTGCCAAGAATAAAGGACTTTCAAATATTTGTTGATACATGAGACATGTATATCAACACCACCAAATATCAGCAGGCACTATGAAAGAGAGAGTGGAAAGAATGTAAGCAACAGAAGATGTGGAGGAATGTTTTGAACCACAGTCTTCTGGATATGAAATGACTATTGCACTCATGAACTCACAGCAGCTGTAGTTACCTGTAGAAAACTTGTACAATGTATGGATCTTAAATGTCCCATAATGGATGGAATAGGAACTCAAAGGGCCCCAACACACCTCACTAGCTATTAGTTTTAGTTATTGGGGTTGTTGAGTTAGGGAGAGATGTTAGGAAATAAAATTAGAAGTTTAGTCTTTATACTCCCAGTTTGGCTATTCTTTGTTGGATCATTTGGGAAAATACACTAGGGTAACAGACAAAGTGGTAGTTATGCCTCCTGGATATAGAGAGAACCTGAAACTGAGAAGCTTCTGTAAGGCAAAGGACACGATAAATAAGGCAAAATGAAAACCAACGGAGTGGGAAAAGAACGTCACCAACCCCACATCTGACAGAGGGCTGATCTCCAAAATATATAAAGAACACAAGAACCTAGACAACAAAATAATGAACAATCCAATTTTAAAAATGGGCTATACAAGAAGACAATATAAGGAGATTAAGGGGATACAAATTGGAAAAGAAGAAGTCAAGCTTTCCCTGTTTGCAGATGACATGATAGTATATATGAGTGACCCCAAAAATTCAACCAAGGAACTGATACAGCTTATAAACACCTTTAGCAACATAGCAGGATACAAGATCAACTAAAAAAATCAGTAGCCCTCCTATATACAATAAACAAACAGGCTGAGAAGGACATCAGAGATACATCACCCTTTACAATAGCCACAAATGATATAAAATACATTGGGGTTAATCTAACTAAGCATGTGAAGGACCTATATGAAAAGCACTTTAAGTTCCTGAAAAAAGAAATTGAAGAAGATGTCAGAAAATGGAAGGATCTCCCAAGCTCATGGATAGGCAGGATTAAAATAGTAAAAAATGGTGATTGTACCAAAAGCAATCAACAGATTCAATGCAATCCCCATGGAATTACCAACACAATTCTTCACAGACCTGGAAAGAATAATACTCAGCTTCGTATGGAAAAACAAAAAACCCAGGATAGCCAAAAGAATCCTGTACAAAAAAACAACCTCTGCAGTCATCACAATCCCCAACCTCAAGCTCAACTGTAGAGCTACTGTAATAAAAACAGCTTGATACTGACCAAAAAACCGACATGTTGACCAATGGAATCAAATTGAAGACCCTAACATTAACCTACATACCTATGACCATATAATTTTTGACAAAGAAGCCAAAACTGTACAATGGAAAAAAGAAAGCATCTTCAACAAATGGTGCTGGCATACCTGGATGTCAATGTGTAGAAAGCTGCAAATAGATCTATATCTGTCACCGTGCACAAAACTTAAGTCCAAGTGGATCAAAGACCTCAACATAAATCCAGCTACTCTGAACCTGATAGAAGAGAAAGTAGGAAGTACTCTTGAATGCATTGGCACTGGAGATTACTTCCTAAATATAACACCAGTAGCACAGACACTGAGAGAAACAGTCAATCAATGTGACCTATTGAAATGGAGAAGCTTTTGTAGAGCAAAGGACATGGTCAACAAGACAAAGTGACAGCCTACAGTATGGGAAAAGGTCTTCACCAACCCCACATCTGACAGAGGGCTGATACCCAGAATATATAAAGAACTCAAGAAATTAGACATCAATATGCCCAACAGTTAAGAAATTGGATATAGAACTAAACAGAGAATTCTCCACAGAGGA